>NC_085138.1:83769169-84104237 GCF_035046485.1 Aedes albopictus | reverse complement strand
AGTCGATTCAGAAAACTGAAACTTCTGGGGCTTTCAAGGTGCCTATGCATTGGGACTGTCCAGGTCCACTTTTACAAAAATGTTCTCTCAAGTCTCATGTCCACCCCCCATACTTTGATAGGCATACATAAAGAACTGGAATAATTTTTGTATAAGGAGCTCCAGCGGCATCATTGTCATGAAAGCCAATCGAAAAATATTCCAAAAATTTAGAAAATGCATTTCTATGCTGACAGCATTAGTATAAACTTATTAGTGCAATTGAGGCAGCTGTCATCTATTGGCATTTTCGCGATTGCAACTCAAATGAGTTGCATTATATACATTATGCAGCTTTTTTACCCTTCTTACACCCATAAGAAGGGTATAAATATCGCTTGAAAAACCGACTTTCGATCCGAGGCCCGGAGGGCCGAGTCTCATATACCAATGAACTCAGCTCGACGAACTGAGCAAATGTCTGTATGTGTGTGTGTGTGTGTGTGTGTGTGTGTGTGTGTGTGTGTGTGTGTGTGTGTGTGTGTGTGTGTGTGTGTGTGTGTGTGTGTATGTGTGTGTGTGTATGTGCGTTACAAAAAAAAGTCACGCACGTTTCTCAGCCGTCTGTCAACCGATTTGAGTTCTCTTGGAAGCAAATGAAAGCTACTACATCCTAGTAGAACGCTATTGATTTTTTTTTCGATTGGACATTTGGTTACCGAGATATCTCTCGAAGAGTACGTATGAGTCATACTTCTAAACTTTTCAAGATTTTTGACCAAGTGTATCATAATAAATATTTCAACCGTTTGTCAATCGATTTGGGTTCTATTGGCACCAAATGAAAGCTACAGCATCCTAGTAGATCGCCCAGAAATTTTATTTCGATTGGACATTTGGTTACAGAGATATCTTTCGAAGAGTATTTAGGATTTATACAACTAAACCTTTTGAGATTTTTGACCAAAAGTATCATAATAAATATCTTAGCCGTCTGTCAACCGATTTCGGTTATCCTGGCACCAAATGAAAGCTACAACGTTCTAGTAGAACCCTATACAATTTCATTAGGATTGGACATTTGGTTACCGAGATATCTTTCAAAGACTACTTGTGAGTAATACAGGTTAACTTTTTTTGAGATTTTTGACCAAGGGTACCATAATAAATATCTCAGCCGTTTGTCAACCGATTTGGGTTCTCTAAGCACCAAATGAAAGCTACAATATCCTTGTATAAGGCCCTGAAATTTTATTTCGATTCGACATTTGATTACTTAGATATCTTACGAAGAGTATTTCAATAAATTCTTTTTACCCTTCTTACACCCATAAGAAGGGTATAAATATCGCTTGAAAAACCGACTTTCGATCCGAGGCCCGGAGGGCCGAGTCTCATATACCAATGAACTCAGCTCGACGAACTGAGCAAATGTCTGTATGTGTGTGTGTGTGTGTTTTTTTTTTCTTTTTCTAAACCATAGGGGGATAATCTGCTCAACAGACACCCTAACAGAAGGTTAGGGTAGTGTAGGTCTGACAGGCCGTCTTCTACAACAAAAGTAAAATCCAGGACTACTCTCTCCTCGTACCCACTAAACCATTCCTATGGTCGCCAAACCCTACGTCTCTCCGGAACCACCAAGAAGGTATTGCTTCAGAGAGGGGCTAGTGCACATCGCACCCACAAGGTTAGCTGCGTAGCCTGCAGCAACGAACATCGATGACTCGCTTTGGAGAGTCCAGCACGGTAGCATGCTGGTGCTTAGCCAGTTTCCCGAGTGGTCCTCGCCACTCCCTTTGTCCTCGGAAGGCGGGCAGGGTCAACCCCGCCCGCGCCCTACTGCTGAGCGGACATCAAGAATTGATGCCCACGTGCAACCCGATCTGACCTGCCCGTAAGGAAGGGTATCACTACCCTTCAGGCCCTATCAGATGCACCCGTAGGTTGCAGACAGCAGGATCTCACCTACCCCGACCCTTGCCGGGGACCCCTTTCCAACCGCGGGCTCGGATCCAACCCAGTAGACCGACGCCACGACAGCACCGCTACCGGGACTTCCTCTCCGCGGCCACTTAATCGTTGTAAGGGTCGATCTCGACCGCAGGGCACCGGTATGACCTACGAAGCCGACTCCGAACCCCTGGACCACCTCTTGTACTGCATCTGGACTAGCCACTCTCCGAGTCCACGCGCCACCTCCTCTGTAGTTCCCAGACGATATGGGTGATAGCCGTTGAAACAGCGTTCCAGCCAAACTCATCCCTACACATCCTCTGGACCAAGTTGTCCGGGTTTGTGTCCTCCCCGCATGTGGCAAGCATGCGGTCACGCATTGTGCGAAAACGAGGGCACACGAACAAAACGTGTTCCGCCGTTTCCTCTAAACCATTGCACGCTGGGCATTCGGGAGAATCCGCATGCCCGAAACGGTGTAGATACTGTCGGAAGCAACCATGACCTGTAAGAACCTGTGTCAGGTGGAATGAAACTTCCCCATGGCGCCTATTAATCCAACTATCTACCCTCGGTATCAACCTATGGGTCCACCTTCCTTTGGTGGAACTGTCCCACGCGCGCTGCCATTTGACCATAAAGGCCATCCTGGCAGTCCTGCGTATGCCTCTTGTGCCACGCATTTCGAAGCACTCCATGTCCTCACTGATAAGAATGCTGATAGGCACCATACCAGTAATGACGCAGAGAGCGTCGTGTGACACGGTACGGTATGCGCTCGCAACCCTCAGGCACATAAGCCTGTAAGTACTTTCCAGCTTCCGTCGGTAGCATTTAGTACTTGGCGCGGTGCCCCACGCCGGGCCGCCATACCTAAGTATGGACGTAGCAACACTAACCAGAAGCTTGCGCTTACTGGCGTACACCGCTGAGCTATTGGACATCATCCGGGACAGTGCCGCAATAGCTGTGGAGGCTCTTTTACAGGCATAATCGACGTGGCTACCGAAGGTAAGCTTATCGTCGATCATCACGCCCAAGTGCTTGACAGAGCGCTTCGACAGGATAGTGCACTCTCCTACACTGATCTCCGTCTGCTGCGCCGACTGCATGTTGTTAACAACCGTCACCTCTGTCTTGTGGTGAGCCAGCTCCAGTTTTCTGGACCGCATCCACGCCTCCACAACCTTGATCTAGTGGTCGGTAGTCAACTTCACCTCCTCGATCGTTTCACCGTAGACTTCGAGCGTAATATCGTCGGCAAATCCGACAATCACCACTCCCACTGGGTACTCCAACCTCAACACCTCGTCGTACATGACATTCCATAACACCGGACCCAGGATAGAACCTTGCGGGACTCCTGAGGTTATGTGAAAGCACTTCCGACCCACCTCCGTGTCGTATACTAGTACGCGATTCTGAAAGTAGCTTCCGAGAATCTTGTACAAGTACTCCGGTATCCCCAGACGCAAGAGCGCATCGGCAATAGCAGCCCAACTGGCGCTATTAAATGCATTCCTTACATCCAGAGTCACTACCCCGCAGAAGCGAATTCCCCTCCTCTTAGGCTCGAGTGCTTTCTCGGCGGTTTTTGTAACCGACAAGATAGCGTCTACGGTGGACCTCCCCTTCCGGAAGCCATACTGGTTGCTCGAAAGACCATTTACGCCCTCAGTGAACCGCAACATTCTATTGAGGATGATCTTTTCGAGCACCTTCCCCGCCGTGTCAATCAAGCATATTGGTCTATATGCCGACGGGTCTCCGGGTGGTTTCCCCGCCTTTGGCAATAGTACCAGGCTCTGCCTCTTCCAAGCTTCTGGGAAAACTCCCTCGTCCAGGTATTTCTGCATAGCAGACCTGAACATCTCGGGAGCCTCTGCAATAGCTACTTTTAAGGCCAGGTTCGGAACTCCGTCCGGACCTGGGGCCTTACCTACGCTAAGGGACTTAGCTATCCCCGCAAGTTCCACATCGGTGACCCTCTCCTCATCGCCAGCCCCAGTCCCCGGCTGTCCTACGAAAGGAGGCCAAGGACTAGGATCATGACGCGGAAAAAGTCCTCCAATGATCCCCTCCAACATCTCTGGAGATTGCTCTGTAGGAGCCATCACACCTCTCGTCTTGGCCATAACGATCCTGTAGGCATCACCCCACGGGTTCGTATTGGCAAATAGAAATACACTAGAACTCCAATGGCGCTGTAGTCACTTTTCCAATTTAATTAAATTAATAACTTTTATTGCAACAATTGATTGTTTTGAGGTGTCCAGCTTGAAGAGCATCATTTGTTTTGGTAAACAAAATTTATTTGACACTTCTAGTACCGCTACTGACGCTGTAAGGACGTGGCAAACTAGATGTTAGTCACACGAATAGTCGCGACATTGGACTTCTGTGGCTAGTTATTCTACTTATTGGCACTCTGACAGAGACCCTCAAAGCAGGCCTTTTTGCTTGCTCTTATCTCGGTCTTGAGCGCGGCTTTTGCAGCGGCGAACACCACCCGCCGTTCGTTTCGCTCTTCCTCTGATCGTGCTCGCTGCATCCGCCGCCTAGCCCGTAGGCAGGCGCGGCGCAGGTCCGCAATCGCGTCGGTCCACCAGTAAGCCGGTGGCCTCCCATTTCTAGGGTGGACTCGCCTAGGCATGGTCGCATCACACGCACGTGAGGCTGTGACCATAGTGGGTAAGGTGAGATGCGATCGGATGCGATAAGTTATGAGATGAGAAGAGGGATGTTTGATAGGCCATAGTGCATGAGGTTTTCAATGAGGGTGCGCATGTTGTTTTCACATCCTTTTTCGCCTATTTCGTGCGCATCAACGACTCGCGTGATTTGATCGATGAAGTCGCTTGTATGTTGAAGCGCTTCTTTGGATGTGGGTAGTAAAATGATCGTTTCATCTGTAAGAGCAGAAAGATAAAATGCACCCGCTTTTTGTTTTGCGCGAGCCATTTTTTTTTGCTATAACTTAGTCAGTTTTGATCCTGTTGCAATAGTAAAAACCGACCTGTTCAAAACAAAATCTGGTGTAACTGTACAAGATTGAGATTATTTAATTAATTAAGAAGAGAATGTATCAAATGTAATTATATCCGCCTGAGCGATGTCTTTATGTATACACATATTTTTACTTTCCGGACTGGGCTATCTGAGTGTTGATTTCAATTTAAATCAATATGAGACTGTTATACTGATTTTCGGCATTAGAACATTTTGTAGACTACTTGATTGTGTTGGCCTCGGTAAAAAGTAACAAAAAAATTGGCAAGTATGTATTATTTAAGGGTATAGGTTTTTTTATTACAAAATTTTCGGCGATATCTACGAGAAAAGATGTCTCTAATAAGTACACAAGCAATAAATTGAAATCCTTCAATAAATATGTGTAAAAGTTTTAATAAATCATGACATGTCTCTATTAATTTACAAATTGCAACCGTTATTGAAACATAACTGCGCCAAACACCGTATGCAACCAAATTCATTTGAAATTCGGAGAAAATGGATGTTGAACGGAGGAATAAACAAAGATGGTGCATCCAATTTAAATAATGTATACGTTTTTTGGTTTCATTTTTGCTAGATGTTCAATGAAATCATACTATTATTTCTCCATGTTTGAATAATATTCATTACATATTCCCCGCACAAAAAAAAGTACAGTGTACTTTACTAAGAGTGATTAGTTAAATGACTAATCGTTAATAGTATGAACATTTTTTTACAAACCGTAGCAACAAAAGTTGTTTTAGCCCGTAATGCGTGAAACCCATATCGTTATACATCAACCATAACTATACATACCTTGTTGAATGTTATGAGAATGATTTTTAAAATTAGGAGAAATTAATTAATATTCATAATTTTGTATTCGGTGTTCTTTGGTTTTAAGCAGTATGATTTGGATGCATGGTCAATATTTGTGTTTATTTACTCTTTTCGTTAAGGGATCAAGTTTTGCCCGACAAAGAAAAAAGCAGAACCTTTTTCAGAATCCTTTTAGCAATTAAGTTGAATGAATCTTAAACTTTCTAACTTGCACATGAATAACATGCACTGAACAAACGATCATATCAAACATTGATCACTTGATTTAAATCCCAAACAGAGAAAATAAAATGTGTTTTTATACCTACACATAAAATAACAAAATTATGCTGTAAAAAAACTTAAACGATTTGATGGAATACTATTTTATTTGCAATGAAGTATGTTATTTTACATGGCGATCGATAGACAGTATGATAAGTTTTTATTACGACTGGATCGTCAAAATGCAAGTCATTTGAGAAAGATTTGAGTTATATTTAAAAACAATAACATATTAACGCATTTTATGTTACCTACTAGCATTCCCAACACATTAAATCCGAATTGCTTTACATACACAACGAGCGCAATCATAAAATCCATACCCGACTGCTTTCTCTTGCATTCTCGTGCGTTCACATGCGTCGAAGCAGCTCCATCGCATTTCCGCACTCATCGCAACTCATCTACTACACTACCCGTCATAAGTACGGACTCACAAAAAGTATTGCAACAATATTGCATCACCCTGACTCACCTCGATATCTCCAAAACCAGAGAACTTACAAAGATGCTGTCTTCAGAAAAGTTATTCAGAAGATCAAAAGCAACAACTTTTCTGAAGGCGGCATTTTTGTAGGTGTTCTGGTTTAAGAGATATCGACGTGAGTCAGGGTGATGCAATATTGTTGCAATACTTTTTGTGAGTCCGTACTTATGACGGGTAGTGTATGTACGGTTCATGCGTTCTGCATATAGTTTCCACAGAGTGTGCTTCGACGCTTATCCGATCTCTTATCTCTTTGCATCGCACCTTACCCACTATGCGCTCAACGTGAGAGCACCGCTACCAGCTCGTCGCCGTCTAAACCGATTAAGTTTCGCTCACGGCGGAGCGCCTCCCTAAATACCCCTTCGGCGAAGTATGATGTCTTCCACCTGCGAGGGCTTGGCCTTGGCCTAGCCGTCTCTTCTTCTATCCGCTGCACAATGGTCGGAAAAAGATAAAGTTCGGCCAAAACTCTTTTTATGTGTTTAATCGAAGTTATAGGTTGCCTAGATATGTTATATAGTATTTTTAGTGTTTAAAAAGGTGTATTAAAAAATTACGTAATTTCAATAATTTCAAAAAACGGTGAAAATCAGTAAACCCCATATTTTTGCCGTTTTTTATTAGAAAATCAATTCGAATTCAAATAAATGATCATCTTTCGATCAAACCCAATCAAGTTAGTTCAAAACGTGTGAAAAATGTGGAAAGTAAAATTTTATTTCAGTAAAAAATGGAAAAATAACTTAAAATATTTGAAAAAACATGACTTTCTTAAATAGCTCTAATTTGAAAAACTGCAAATTTCTGCAAAATATTTAAACGTTTTTAGGCAGCTCTAAGCATGTTGAACATGATGTACTATTCGAAATTGCGGCGACACGTGACGACACGAACCGTTTTTTAACTTAAAAATTACCAAAATTTCTAAGGTACAATCTATGAAAATTTGAAAAGTTTTTGACATATTAATTTTGCACCATACGTGCATTCAAACAGTCCAATTACAAGCTTTCATATGCTGGATAACTTAAAACATATATTCCATTCTCAATATATTATTATTTTAGTTTTTTCGAAAAATTCATTTTTCAATTTTATGACTTAGGCCACTTTGGCAGTGAAAATGTCATTGAAATACAAAAGCTGGTATGATTTTAATTAAGAATCATAAAAGTACAATACATTAACTTTCTTATAAGGTGAAATAAAGTTTAAAAATATCAATTTCGTTTTTTGAGAGTTTTGGCCGCCCCTTTGTATTGAGCCCGACCAATGTGCGCTGTCTGCTGTTATTGTAGTCGATACTGTAGCGAACCGCCAGGTTGTCGCTGTGAGTGTAGCCATCATCTACTCTCCAGTTCGAACTACTTGTTAGGCCAGGACTACAAAAGGTCACGTCAATAATTGACTCCGCTCCGTTTCGACTAAAGGTACTCTTGGTACCGACATTAGCCAAGTCGACATCTAAGATGGCCAGTGTTTCTAGCAGGATCAGACCCCGCTGGTTCGTGAAACGGCTTCCCCATTCCACAGCCCAGGCATTAAAGTCGCCCGCTATTACCACCGGCCTTCGCCCTGTTAGCACGGTCGTTAAGCGGTCCAGCATTTGCGTGAACTGCTCGATCGGCCACCGCGGAGGCGCATAACAGCTACAGAAGAAGACCCCGTTTACTTTGGCGACCACGAAGCCCTCATAGGTAGTAGACACCAACTCCTGAACGGGGTATTTACCCGTCGTCCATATCGCCGCCATTTTTCTGGTCCCATCTGAGGCCCAGTTGCCGTTGCCGGCGGGTACTCGGTATGGGTCCGAAATGATGGCGATATCCGTCTCCCACTCAGAAACCGCCTGACAAAGCAGTTGCTGAGCCGCATCACAGTGGTTCAGGTTCAGCTGCGTTACCTGCACTGTGATTTGTTGTTCACTGCGGCTTTCTTAAAGGCCGGGCACCCTGGACCACCCATCGGATGTCTGTTTTTCGAGGTTTTCCCGGTACAGATCATGCAGATGGGCGGACTCGTGCAGCTTTGGGCCTTATGACCTTCAGCGCCGCATCGCCTACACAGTTTGCGCCTGTCGGGGCCTTTACAGTCCCACGACTTGTGTCCTGGTTCCAGACACCTGAAGCAAACCTCTGGTGGCTCGTGGAATGTCAGGTGACATACACACCAGCCCACCTTTATACTCCCTACTTTAACGGACTTTTTAACATCCGACACAGGTAGCTGAACCAAAGCTATCTGTGTCCCTGCTGGCCCTCTCCGTAGCTTAACGGCTGCGGCGGCCACCTGCACATCGCACTGTTGCCGCAGTGCCGTGACGAGCTCTTCCACTTCGGTGATCTCGTCAATGTCTTTGACCTTCAGAGTCGCCTCATGTGTCAGAGCCCTCACCTGCACACCCTCACCAAGGACCTCTTCTGCCAGCCTCTTGTAGGTGGCGCCCTTGTGTTCCTTCTGGCGCTTCAGCTCCAGGATCATCTCGCCCGTACGAGTACGTCTAATACTGCGCACGTCGGCTCCAAGACCCTCAAGCTTGGCGTCGCTTCGCATCGTCTTCAAGACGTCCGAGTACTTAGACTGTTCCGTCTTGATGACGATAGCGTCGCCTTTCTCGCGCCTGGCACCTGCCCTCCTACGCCTTGGCTTGGCGTCCTGCACTTGTACCTGCGGATTCACCTTCTTCTTCCTCTTCCGCTCTACCTTTGTCCAAGGAGGGTCCTCTCCTTGGATCGCCCTGCTCTGTGGCTGCTGAGGGCCCACCAATGGTCGCAACCCCTTGTTCCCATCGTTCCGGGACGGGCCAGCCTTTTCAGGCCCACCCTTCCCAGCTTTCCGGGAACCCTGGCTGGGGTCCGACTTTCCGGCATTACCACCGGCTTTCGGGGTTATTATACGCCTGGCCTTGCGGGCGCCGCCAGACAGCTCCTCACCTGACGGCTGCCTCGCCCGCTTCTGCGAATGCTTGGCACGTTTGTCACGAGCATTCGCTTCCACACTCTTCGGACTACCTGCAAAGGAGAAGGCCTCCGTTTGTGTAAACTTCGACGCCTTCTCCTTTGCGGGTTCCGCCGCTGCAGCAGCCAGCAACGCGACCGCGTGTTCCTGCTTGGCCTCATCGACAGACACTCTAAGTCTAAGCAATGCCGTTTTCAGGTCCTTGCTTATGTTCGACTTAGTTGTCGCAAAGTCGATGATTTTGCCAAGCTGGTGCTCAGCAACCTCTAATGTGGGCCGTCCTTTTCCTACTTCTTGGCTGATGGCCCTCAGCAACCACGCTCCGTCCATGACCTCCGCCGGCTGGCTTGCCGTGGAGTGGACAGGAGCTCTCACGCTTGAGCTACGTTAGCAGCTTCCAGCACCTGACTCCTCACTTCTCCTTGTCGGAGACCTCATCAACCCGCTTCTTGTGAAGGGGTTGATCGCACCACTACTTCCACCTATGTTGATATTTTTAGAATTTTTGCTCATAATGTATTCCCACGAGTTGCACGAGAAAGAATGTCCACCACGCCAGAGCTCTGCATTAACGCGGTAAGGGACAGCTTACTGTGGGGGGTGCCCAGGTACCCCACAGGCTCCGTTAAAGATCGAGCATCTTTTTCACCCCCTCGATCACTCATTCCTCGGCACGGGTCGCTTGACACCTTGAATTGGGGTTAGTAGTCCTATTCTTATCCGGCAACTACTCGGCTGACTCGCAAGCGGGGGGGGGGGGGGTGCGTCAGGTCCCAGGACATCCGTCCCTGCTGCCCATGTTGTGTGTATGTGTATGTGTGTATGTGTGTGTGTGTGTGTGTGTGTGTGTATGTGCGTTACAAAAAAAAAGTCACGCACGTTTCTCAGCCGTCTGTCAACCGATTTGAGTTCTATTGGAAGCAAATGAAAGCTACTGCATCCTAGTAGAACGCTATTGAATTTTTTTTCGATTGGACGTTTGGTTACCGAGATATCTCTCGAAGAGTACGTATGAGTCATACTTCTAAACTTTTCAAGATTTTTGACCAAGTGTATCATAATAAATATTTCAACCGTTTGTCAATCGATTTGGGTTCTCTTGGCACCAAATGAAAGCTACAGCATCCTAGTAGATCGCCCAGAAATTTTATTTCGATTGGACATTTGGTTACAGAGATATCTTTCGAAGAGTACTTAGGATTTATACAACTAAACCTTTTGAGATTTTTGACCAAAAGTATCATAATAAATATCTTAGCCGTCTGTCAACCGATTTCGGTTATCCTGGCACCAAATGAAAGCTACAACATTCTAGTAGAACCCTATACAATTTCATTAGGATTGGACATTTGGTTACCGAGATATCTTTCAAAGACTACTTGGGAGTAATACAGGTTAACTTTTTTAGAGATTTTTGACCAAGGGTACCATAATAAATATCTCAGCCGTTTGTCAACCGATTTGGGTTCTCTAAGCACCAAATGAAAGCTACAATATCCTTGTATAAGGCCCTGAAATTTTATTTCGATTCGACATTTGATTACTTAGATATCAGCGCTTGAAAATTGAAGCGTTTTCCCTCAGACGAATCAAAATTTGCTCTTCTTTGACCGGCGCTTTTCAACCCAAAGCGGTAGCAATATGCCTTCATTATGGTTAACATGCTTCAGAAGCAAGTGGGAGCGGGAGCAATAAAAAATATGAGTGAGAGTGAGGGACGACGATTCACACGCAGAACTCGATGTACACAGCGCAACGAGTAACTTTCACGCAGCGACCGAAAAGACAAAAGAATTTTCACGCAGATTTGTGTAACACCGGATCTACACAAAAAATGTGCTGATCCGGTGTTACACAAATCTGCGTGAAAATTCTTTTGTCTTTTTGCTCGCTGCGTGAAAGTTACTCGTGCGCTGTGTTGTTTCATTTAAGGGTGCAGCGCCGTGCGGCTCTCTGAATCTCTCTCTTCGCCGGTGTATACGGCAATGAATATAGGGTAAATCGCCAATTGTTGCACGGCTAAAAATTCGCCAATTATTGCACACCCCATAAGAAAAGCATGGAGTGTGCAACAATAGGCGAGTTTTTAGCCGTGCAACAATTGGCAAATTACCCTACTTGATTTTATCTCGTTATTACAGTGCAAATGGCATAAACTCGAATTAAATCGATTATAATAGTCACGTCCATCATTCTCTTATGGACAAATTGATTGTTTTTACAAGTTTTGAGCAAAACATAAATCCACTGAATCATTTACGCATCTTCAGCCTCACCGCAGCAAGTGAGAAATAATCGTTACCAGTCAATATGCTTCACCAGCCAACCGACCGATGAGGAATAGTGGTCGCGGCTGGTTCGGTTTCTCTTTGCTCCCTGTGCGTGTTCGTTCGTAGGGATGGTTGGCGCTGATGACTGATCGTACCATTCATATTCACTTAATTTCAAGCACTGTTAGATATCTTACGAAGAGTATTTCAATAAATTCTTTTTTTATTATTATATTCACTTGTTATCTTGCATTAGTTTTTGACCAGTCTATGGGAAATTATTTTTTAATAAATAATGCTGTCCTCATACAAAGTGTATACTAGCAGGTAATTGTTTTCAACAAAGTTATAAATAACAAATTACAAATACACAGGAATTTTATGAAAACTAACAATATGTTAAATGAAAGCTTTGAATTTATATATTGTGGGAAAAATGCTAGTACCGGACAGCCAAAATAACTAGCTAATGCCAAAACTGATTAACTTAGTAGATATATCATTTTTGTCCTTTTTACACCATGACCACGAATACCAAGTACTTCGAAGCTAATTTAATCGACTGATTAAGAGATATTAGACAAAGTGTAGCTCGCTGATTTTCTTACCCTATTGTTAATTGATTCAAGATTTTTTGGAAGTTAACAAAAGATACAATATTCCAGAATATGTGAGCTTTTTTTTTAAACATTGCATACAAGATTCTAGGAGGTGTCTGGCATTTCTGGTAGTTTAGTCCATGGTCCATGATGCTATTTTGGAAACCAATCCACTAGATGCCAAATCCACAATATTTTCTAGAACTTTTGGTCCATCACACAAAAAAATATGTTAAATACAAATAATACAACAATAGTTTTAATAAGTGTAAGAAGGGTTCTGTTCACCATAGGTGGATTAAATCGGGTTTTTCATTATGCAACTCATTTTAGTTGCATAATGAACTGATACGGAAAAGTAGGAAATTATAATACTTAAATGAGTAGTATAAAATAGAAATTATGATACTGAATTGCATGAAAAATAATAAATCACAAAAAAAACTATTGAAAAAATAATGATTGCATTCGCTTGAAGAAGCATTTTTCAACTATTCAAAATAAAAAGTTATTTGAAAGGGTGTGCGTACTGCAAAGTGGAAGAATTGTGATCCGTTTGTGATGGTCGGTCGTGTAGATATTTCCGTGGCATCTGTAGTGGTCACACTGCTGAAAGCCACTCACTGGAAGGTGGATTGAATGATGAGAACGAGAGAAGAAGTATAGGTGAGAGTCTGACGAGTGAGCTGGAGGATTAATGTTAATAAAACAGTTTTAGATTGCATCCCAACTGATTCGGACGTGTTTTACTTTATTTGGAGTCACGTTACTTTATTGACTACTCGGTCCCGTTTCATCATTAGTTGAACTTATCAGTGTCGACGAGAGTAAAATTAGCTATTTTTTTTTATCAACTTTTAGCGTGCAATTCAAGTTATTTTTTTTTATTTTTTAAAATTGTGTCTTAATTCCCAGAGTAAGCCCGTTTTTTTTTCTTTATACTCTTTTGTTTTCGGGAAAAGCAAAGACAAAGCCATCATTGATTTTTTGTTATGATTGTTTAATCTTTTGTCCGGATCACCATTTTGAGTTTTATTGAAGACAGTAGTATAAAAGTGTTTTATTGTGTCGCTGTTTTGAATAGTGATTAAGTTTAGCGCCGTTTTTTTTATTGATTTTATAATTTGGCGCTGTCCTCAACTTTTCGGAGTAGCTTTATTTTAAACCATTTTGTGTTTCTTTTCTTTCTTTTATATCAGTAGAGGAGACGACGCTCAGCTTCGTTTGTGATAGTACCACCCAATTCATCATCCACGACAAGTTCAACTGCTGAATTCGCTCAAGTTCATCGCCTGTTGCCTGTGAGGTGAAAGTGTGTGTGAGTGTTAAACGAAGCGAGGAAGCTGCTTTTCACATAAGTGAGCCAAGTGAGATGCACGGAAGATTTACGACCTGTTGATGCGAATTGAAAAGTGCATGAGAAATTTCGACGAACGCTCGTTTCCATTTGCTGCTGTTTCGACCTTGGATTTAGCTGCTGCCGTTTTTTTGGATTTGTGGTTGGAGTCAGAGGATTATCATCGCTTTTGTTTTGTGCTGCCCGAGCCTAGAGTGCAGTTCATTGCCATTTGAAAACGAATTCATCATACGTTTATCGCTTAGAGGAGCTAGGGTAAGTGGATCTATTCTTACCGATTTTTTTGAGCGGAGTGCAACGACATTTTGTATTTTATTTTTTTGCTTTGATTAAAGTATGTCGGTGACAACAACAGTGGAACCATTTTTGCCAAACTCGATCCCATTTGCTCAGTATGTAGAGCAACTTGAGTACGTTTTTCTCAACAATAATGTACCTGAAGAAAAGTACAAAACTTCCTTTTTGGCCGTGTGCGGAGTTACAGTTTTTAGTGAGATCAAGAAGTTATTTCCTGGGCAGGACGTGAAAAATCTCTCGTATACTCAGATTACAGAAGCGTTGCAGAAAAGATTTGACAAAGTGGATTCAGAGGTCATTCACAGTTACAAATTTTGGCGTAGGAGGCAAGGCAAATACGAGAAGTCAGAAGATTTTGTCATAGCAGTGAAGGTGTTAGCGGAGCAATGCGGTTTCGGTACTTTTAAGGACAGGGCCATTCGCGATCTTCTTGTTATTGGGGTCCATAATTGTGATCTTCAAAAGCGGCTGTGTGATGAAGATGAACTGACCGCTGCTAGGGCAGAGAAAATTATTCTGAACCATGAGATCTCCAGTAACAGAACGAGTGTTTTGAAAAGTGATGACGAGCGAAACAATTCTATAATTGCTCGTTTAGGCCAAAAAGAAGTTCGGTCGCGATCGAGGCACAGATATCGAGGCAGAAGTAGAAGTGGTAACCGTAGTTTGAACCGCAGTGTTTCCTTCTCTCCCAGGAAGAAACAGGATAGATACAGTGATTGGAAGCGTAAGGATGAAAAGTCTGTTTATTTTTGTTCGTACTGTAAAAGAAAGGGCCATACCAGGAAGTTTTGCTACAGTTTGAATGACAAAGAAAAATATCAGGCGGACATAAAGTTTTTAGACTTACCAAAACCTTCTACTTCCGGGAATTCTTCTGGAAATTTTAAAAGGCCAATACAACCAGACGATGACGACGACGACATGCCTTGTATGATGATTTCATCAGTCAATCGTATCAATGAGGCCTGTTATGTGGATGTTTTAGTAGAGAAGACCAAATTGTCCATGGAAGTAGACTGCGGTTCCGCAGAGACAGTAATCTCGGAGAAATTATACTTGAGAAGCTTTAGGAACATCAAACTACTACCATGCACAAAGAAATTGGCAGTTATTAACGGAAATAAGTTGAAGGTTTTGGGTAAGATGGACGCATCGGCGCAGATAGGAGAAAAGAGGCAGCGACTCCAACTGGTGATTATTAGATGCGAAAATGACTTTGTACCATTATTGGGGAGAACCTGGCTGGATTATTTTTATGCGGATTGGAGAAGCGTTTTTGCGAAGCCGGTGACTGGAGACGAAAGTGTTCATATGCTGAAAGAAGAAAGTTTTGTTGACGAGTTGAAGAGTAAGTTTTCTAAAGTTTTCGACGGGGATTTTTCAATTCCAATAGCGGGGTATGAAGGAGATTTAGTTTTAAAGGAAGACAAGCCAATTTTTAAAAAAGCATACCAGGTTCCGTTGAGGTTGCGACCCAAAGTGATTGAACATTTAGAAACCTTGGAGAGAGATGGAGTTATTACTCCTGTTGAAACAAGTGAGTGGGCTTCACCAGTGGTTATTGTTTTTAAAAAGGATCAAAGTATTCGTTTAGTCATTGACTGTAAAGTTTCCATAAACAAGGTGATTATCCCAAATACATATCCTTTGCCAGTGGCACAGGATCTTTTTGCCTCTCTTTCAGGATCGAAGGTGTTTTGTTCACTCGACTTGGCTGGAGCGTATACGCAACTTTTATTATCTGAAAATTCGAAGAAATTTATGGTCATTAACACCATAAAAGGCTTGTATGTTTACAATCGTTTACCTCAGGGAGCTTCGTCCAGTGCGTCTATTTTTCAGAAAGTCATGGACCAAGTGCTTCATGGTCTGGAATTTGTCACATGCTATTTGGATGATGTATTGATAGCGGGAAAAAATTTTGAAGATTGTAAGGAGAAGCTTTGTGCAGTTTTAGAAAGATTAGAAAGGGCAAATATCAAGGTAAATTTAAATAAATGCAATTTTTTTGTAACAGAACTGCCATATCTTGGACATATTTTGACGGAGAAAGGGCTACTACCGTGTCCTAATAAAATTGAAACCATACGCGAGGCAAAAGCACCGAAAAATGTGTCCGAGCTCAAAGCGTTTTTAGGATTGTTAAATTATTACTCAAAATTTATCCCGAATCTTTCATCCCGTTTACGGTGCCTTTATGACTTGCTGAAGAAAAATGTTAAATTTATTTGGACCACTGAGTGTGAAAACGTTTTTAAAGATTGTAAAAGTTTCTTACTTCGACCTTGTTTATTGGAATACTTTGACCCTTTAAAGCCTTTGGTTGTTACTACTGACGCGTCTAGCTATGGCCTAGGAGGAGTATTGTCGCATGTCATTGATGGAGAAGAACGCCCTATTTGTTTCACTTCGTTTAGCCTCAACGATGCGCAAAAAAAGTACCCGATTTTACACCTGGAAGCTTTGGCAGTTGTTTGCGCGGTAAAAAAATTTCATAAATTTTTGTTCGGGATGAAGTTTGTTATTTATACTGACCACAAGCCTTTGATAGGAATTTTCGGGAAGGAAGGTAAAAACCAGTTGTCAGTGACAAGGCTACAACGCTATGTTTTTGAACTTTCTGTGTACGACTATGAAATAATTTATCGTCCTTCTTCGAAACTAGCAAATGCTGATTTTTGTTCCCGATTTCCTCTGGCACACCCTGTTCCTAAGGCATTTGATCGAGAATACATTAAAAGCCTTAACTTCACCGAAGAATTTCCTATTGATTATAGAAGAATTGCCGAAGAAACAAAAAGGGATGAGTTTTTGGTTCACATTAGTAAATATTTGGAACATGGTTGGCCAGAGCGTTTGCACAAGAGTTTCCGTGACGTTTACTCCCATCACCAGGACCTTGAGGAGGTGGATGGATGTATTTTGTTTCAGGACAGAGTCATTATCCCACAATCTCTGCAACCAGATGTTTTAAATCTACTCCATAGAAATCATGCCGGCATAAACAAATCCAAACAATTAGCCCGGCGGACCGTATACTGGTTTGGCCTAAACGGAGACATAGAGGATTTTACCAAATCATGCAGAATATGTAGAGAGATGACCCCGACACCAAAATTGGCCAATTATTCTAGTTGGATACCTACTAATAAGCCGTTTAGTAGAATTCATGCTGACTTTTTTCATTTTGACCATAGAACGTTTCTCGTAATTGTAGATAGTTTTACTAAATGGATTGAACTGGAGTACATGCAGACAGGAACGGATTGCAGAAAAGTCATCAAAGTTTTTATTAGTGTTTTTGCCAGGTATGGCTTACCTGATGTGCTCGTGACAGATGGAGGACCACCATTTAATGCCTCAGATTTTGTGGAATTTTTCGAGAAACAAGGGGTGAAGGTATTGAAAAGCCCACCATACCACCCAGAGAGTAACGGACAAGCAGAGAGGACTGTGCGGATCGTCAAAGATGTTTTTAAAAAGTTTTTATTGGATCCCAAAATCAAAGCTCTGGATATCGATTTACAAATTTCTTATTTTCTTATAAACTACAGGAATGCTTGTTTAGAAAATGAAGGACAATTTCCATCGGAAAGACTGCTATCTTACTCTCCTAAAACGCTATTGGACTTGATTAATCCCAAATCAAATTTCATGTTTAATTTAAAGGATTTGCATGATGATTCATCTAACACTGGTTCCAGCGATATTGAAACCTTCAATGATAAATTTGTTAACCTGCAGTGTGGTGACCTGATTTACTACAAAAACCATAACAAGAGCGACATCCGAAGATGGTTGCCAGCTAAATACTTAAAACGAATTTCTGCGACTATATTTCAGATTTCCCTCAGTGGCAGACTGATATCGGCACACAAACAGCAACTCAAGGTGTGTGATGAGCCTCGGCGGAAAGCAATGCCCCCGTTTGCTATCCGTGGAGAGACTGAGCGGCACAGCACTAGAAAACGTCGTAGAGAAGATGATACCAATCTGTCAACATCGGATGATGAGCCCGATTTTTTTGGTTTTGCTGCTGACTCATTCATTTACGGTGATGGTATATCAGCTGACAATCATGTTCCTGATTCGGAAGCGGCTCAAGAACCCCAGTTAAGAAGAAAATCGAGCAGAAATGTGAAGAAGAAAAGAAAAGGAGATTATGTATATTATTGAAATATTTTGAAGAAGATATCGCTAGTTAGAAATATCATTGTTATTCAATATTCAACATTCAAAGGTTTTCCTGAATTCTGTATTTTAAATTGGTAGAAAAGTTTAACTTAAAGTAGGAAGGAGTTGTAGTGGTCACACTGCTGAAAGCCACTCACTGGAAGGTGGATTGAATGATGAGAACGAGAGAAGAAGTATAGGTGAGAGTCTGACGAGTGAGCTGGAGGATTAATGTTAATAAAACAGTTTTAGATTGCATCCCAACTGATTCGGACGTGTTTTACTTTATTTGGAGTCACGTTACTTTATTGACTACTCGGTCCCGTTTCATCATTAGTTGAACTTATCAGCATCGAATGGTCATCATGATGATTGGTGTAGTTTCTTGTTCTCCGCTGGACGGGGAACTTAATTTGTTCGTCTTGTCACTGTGAGTGTCGACTTGGTTTCTGTTTGATCATTTTTTTTTTTTGAGAGACTTTTCCGCTATGCGGCATTTGTCTCTATGGCTTTAATACAGGTTTTTAAGGTTCTTTGATTACAAATGTGATAATTACATATACTTCCTTTAATTTTATTGGGATACATTGTTTGAAGAACTTGTAGCAAACAAGTATACCGCATTTAGTTCACTACTGGACTGCGAACTGCGACTTTATAAGTGCGAAAACGTAAATAAAAGTGCGCGGTTGCATCATATCAGGTTAATGTCTTCGGCGCACTATTTCTTCAATCTATGGAGAACAAGTGCTCTGAAGACACCGAGTTGATTTGATGCAATCGCGCACTTTTATTAGCGTTTTCGCACTCGTGAAAACTAGTGCGATAGTCCAGTGGTGAACTAAATGCGCTATATATCTTTCAATTACGGCCGAATTAATTTTTGACAAGTTTTATTGTAGTTATGATTTTTTGAAGTTCGAAAATAGTCGAGAAACACAAAATTGATTTGATGCACCTCTTGATTTCAATGGATTTGGCTGAAATTTTGACCAGTTACTGCTTTCAGGATACCAATCAAAACATGCGGGTGGACTTGAGAATCAGAGAACATTTTTGAAAAAAGTGGACAGGCCTAGGCTTTATGTTTGATCAAATTAGTATTTGAGCGGTGAGGATTGCTGTAATAATTATCATGTATTAACTCTATTTAACATCTATTTGCATTCACTTGCATTTTCCATAAGGTTATATTTTTGTATAGACCATCACTGCTGGCAACAGTAGATATTGTCCCGCTGGAAAAACTTGTTATTAGAAGGCACGAAATGTTGCTAATTGACAAATTGAGAGATGAAATTTGTGAAAAAACGCGTTCTGGTGGGATTCGAACCCATGACTCCGTATTCGCTAGACCGGCGATTTAACCATTTAACCCACAGAACAAGTAATGGCTAAAATATAAACGACTCATAAAAAAGTTATAATTTTCCATAACAAAATCAGAAATGCCAATAAATAAGTAGGGGTGGGAGCAATAATAAACTACAAAATGTCCATAAACAAATAAAAAAGTGCATAAATAAATCAAAATTTCCCATAAATAATTGATTTTCGAGCAATAAAAAATGTTGAAATTTCCACGAATAATTCAATAATTGCAATAAATAATCAGGTTTTTTCCACCAAAAAAGTTTAAATTTTCCATAAATAAATCTGATTTTTCCATAATAAATTAAAAAAATCTCAATTGAAAAACATAAAAAAGCAATTGAAAGTTTAGCCATAAATACGAAACAACGAACATAGCAGTTGAATGCAATTCTAGCTAAAAATATCGGCCGAGCCATGCGGCGAAGTCGCATAGAGGATTGAGGAACTGAGGCGGCAGAAGGCCGCCGAAGTTTCCGAAATTCGACGCGTTGTAACTGCGTCGATTCGGTTCTAGGCAACCCAATTGCCCAATATAATGCGAACAGAGATGTTATCCCTTTTTAAAGTCCGACGAGCGTTAGCGAGTTCGGACAGCAAACGATCATCTTTTAAATTGCACACCTAGTTTCAGTCTTTCTATCATAGTTCTATGATGTAGTGTGTTCGAAATATTGGGTTGGAAAAACTTGTTCTGTAGCTTAGTTGGTTAAAGCGCCGGTCTAGTGAATACAGAGTCGTGGGTTCGAATCCCACCAGAACGCGATTTTTTTCTCAAATTTCATTTCTCAACTTGTCAATTAGCAACATTTCGTGCCTTCTAATTACAAGTTTTTCCAGTATGTTTCAGACATACCAGCAAAACTGGTAAAATGCCAGTAAAATGGGCAATATGTGTCATTGTAGTATTGTCCCGCTTATCTTTTATTAGAGTTCGCAAGGCAAAATGGCTGCACAACGGTGAGTCGAAAAGGAGAGCGTCCAACACAGCTCTGGTCCTCACAAGTTCCTACCTCATGCTTCCACGGGTCAAGCGATGACAAAGACCGCCAGCTAAGAGTTGTGTGCTTAGCTGGTAGTGCAGCCTGGGCACTGTTGTCCTTCTGACTTCAGCTAGATTGAGGAGGTACGACCCGAGCGTCTGTTCACCAGGAAGGTGCGGCTCAAACAGCGTCTGTTCTGGCATCCAGCGGCTGAGTATGAAATGCTCCTCCACGGGAAGCTATACCTAAGGTGGCAGCCCCACCACGGTGGATAGGGGACCTTAGACCAACAACCTACTGTTTCCGAGACCCAAAAAAACCGTTACTGAAACCGAAAATGATTTCTTCGGCCCTCTGCACCACCGTGGGTGCCCAGTAGACCTGTTCACTTTTTTTGACCTACCCGTGTCACATCAAATTATCAATCCACATGCAAAAACAAGTCTTCAGTCCAAAAATGAGCCAAATTGGTAAAGGTTTAGAGGTGTATCAAATCGATTTTGTGTTTTTCGAGCATTTTCACGAAAATGTACTCCAATATCCAAAAAATTGCACCGAAAAGTTACCAAAAACACCGTTAAAATATAGTTGGAACAATACTCTACAACTTTGCCTTTGTGTTTAAATTGCTTATTTCAAAGTTATTCAACAATTTTCGTTAAAAAATCGCGAAAAAATACAATATTTTTACGGTTTTTCATGTAAAAGTCATGTAAATTTACATTGTTTTAAGTGACTAAATTAATTAGCTATTGCTCCTATGTGTTACGAACATTTCGTCCATACATCATTTTAGTGTAGGAATTCGTTTTCATTGACTAATTATCAAAAGTATGTCACGTTGATACTAAAAATCGCATAGAGTTGCCAGCACAAAATAAAACAAAGTTACCCATGATTAAAACGTCATTACATTTCTTTGTCGCATCTGCATCAGTTTCAATTTGGTGTAGATGGTTGAGCATGAGACTGCCGATTCCAAGATTCAAGGTTCGAGCCCTGGAATAGGATTTTTTGCGTCTCGTTCCAGCTATAAGTTAATGAGACTACGCTCTGCATCTCATTGCAATTTGGCATCATAGCCTTGTTTCGAAACCGTAGAGTGCATAGTAAGAATGAAGTTTCCCTTTATCGTGTAGTTGTGTTGCTTGTGACTAGATAGATGGAAGAAATCTCCATAGTTGTATGATAAATTTTGCATCCAGAAGCAATTCCATCATCGTATTGAATTGTTTTAGCTAAATTAATCGGTATCAAACAGATGTCCAATATTTCGTCCAGCTGATCTCGTCGACACGATTTCTTGTCAACAAGTAAACTAAATATCCAGCTAGTCCTGGAATGGGCTTAATTTTCAGGTCCCGATCATCATTATTTGGGAGATGGCGTGTAAGTCGTGGGCCATGGCTCATGGCAGATTCATCATCCTAACTGCTACAAAGAAAGAAAAAAAAAGTTTATTATGTATTTGAGCTTGAACCTGGGACCTTCTGATCCGCAGGCTCGAGCCTTATCATCTGCGCCATTTCTGATACTTGAATCCAAAGACATTAGAATACGATGGCATGACGTCTTAATCATGGGTAACTTTGTTTTAATTCGTGCTGGGAACTCTACGCGATTTTTACTTAGTATCAACGTGACATACTTTTGATAATTAGTCATTGAAAACGAATTCCTACACAAAAACGATGTATGGACGAAATGTTCGTTACACAAAGGAGAAATAGCTAATTTATTTAGTCACTTAAAATAATGTAAAACCACATGACTTTTATATGTAAAATCGTAAAAATATCGTGTTTTTTCGTGATTTTCCAACTAAAATTATTGAATAACTTCGAAATAAGCAATTTAAACACCGTAGTGTCTTCGGCAAAGTTGTAGAGTATTGTACTAACTATATCCTAACGGTATTTTCGGCACCCTTTCGGAGCAATTTTCTGGATTTAAGAGTAAATTTCTGTGAAAACGGTTAAAAAAACACAAAATCGATTTGATACACCTTTAAATCTTTATCAATTTGGCTCAATTTTGGACTGAAGACTTGTTTTTGCATGTGGATTGATAATTTGATGTGTCACGGAGAATCGGAGAAAAAAAGTTTCAAAGTGAACAGGTCTAGTGCCCAGGACTGAAAGTACACACCAATTTTTTTGAAACGCTTCCAACACAAAAAAAAATCAGCAAAATAAATTGCTGAATTTCAGCAAAATTTTTGCTGCAATTCGGCACAACGTTGCTGATCAACTGTCAAAATTGCTGGATGGTTCAGCAAATTGAAAAATAATTACTGATATTCAGTAAATTCGCATTGCTGAATGAAATCAGCACAAAAAAAATCAGCAAAGTTTGCTGAATACCAGTAAACAAAATTTGCAGTGTAAGTGAAGTAGCAAGGCAAAAGAAAAGGAAATATGTTCCCGCCCAAACAAGGCACGTGGATTTCGCGAAGTGACAGATGTTTTTGATTGTATTCGTGATGAACGACAAGAGTGGCTCAATGAGATGAGTGTGCTTGCTGTCAAATCTAATATAATGGGATGGAGTTCTATTGGAATCTGCTGACGCTGTTACGGCTAATAACTATCGCGCTTATATCAGAAGGCGAAGGCACATAGTCGCCATATTCTGATTTTTCTCTAGAGGCATCAGAAGGCCGGCTCCAGAGGCACGCTATCCTCCATTTGGGACATTTGTGCCATGATTTTTTGGGTGGTGAGTTTGGCGAGTCAAAAATCGCGCGTGAAACACTCGACCATGAGATTTGAGAATTTGAGTTTCTACCAACACTGATATTGTTCCTCAATTATGTTTCAATGTTCGTCCTTTATAACTTGAAGATTTTATGACTATATCGGTCTTTTTCTACTCATAGTATAAGGGAGTAGAGATCAAAGTGGATAATGAAATGATAGATATGATACTATTCGCTAGGTAGCGAACAAGTGTGAAAATTTTATAGAAAGTGAAATTAGGCAAGTAGGCCATGTATTGAACGAATAAATCGAATACAAACTTCTGCCGTACGACCTGTGCTTTTAAACAGATCGGCTTGGTTGGTAGTTCATACCACCTCACCAAGACTGGCAAAAGTTTCAGGCACCCGACTGCCTATGTATTGTTCTGTTTTCATCACAAGTTCTATCGATCAGTAGCTTTTTCGGGATTCGCACTCCGTTCATAGGGGTATGCATATATCGCGGCGTGTTCTTCCTATTAGCTTTTTCGATGTTATTAGATAGAACACTTTTCTTTTTAAGCCAAACTTTTATATCATATACTGATTTATCGACCGTATTCTATTAATAACTTGATGATTTGCTCCAATGCTAGGCTAATTCTGCACTTACTTGAATGTATGAATTTTACTGAATTCTGATACCACTGCATCTGTACATGCCTGTTGGATATCAATTAATCTGTTATAAATTTAATTGCGTTCTACTATTTTTTTTCTGTTCTATAACGATTTTTATGTTTAACTTTACAGTTTGTTCTTATCGCACTATGTGTCCCTCGATCGGATATTTATCGCATCATCAACGGCTATGACGACTGTGGAAATGTCTGTGGTCGCGAAAATGTACAGATTATTGACCTACTTTGTTCTGTAAGTATGTCCATAAATGGTAATTACTTAAATAAAAGGTAAGAAAATTCTATATCTGATGTCGATTACATCCTTAGGGAAAAAATATGATCTCCAAGAAATATCTACTGTTGATCGTCATCGATTCCGTTACGGAACCTGCTCGAAGATGTGTTTCCGATTGCGATGCTGATGGTGGATAGTAAGTCTCGAAGCCCAGCCACCGTGGATGCATAACAACTTTTCAAAATTTTACACAAAATTGCTTACATTCCAGCAAACTATTCTTCAATCGTTGCATTCGATTCGATCCTCTCCTGCGGGAACGTGCTCCCCAGGGCTTCCTCGATGAACTGTGGCAAGACGTGGAGCTGTTCCGATTGAGCATTCTATGGCTGTGTCTTTTGGGATTCTTCAGTTCACTGCTGGTGCTGGCATTACTATGGTATATTCCCCGGATCTTGATTTGGACGTTGGTGTTCGGAACGATAGTGGTATGTGTGGCAGGAACCGGCTGGTTTTGGATCCAGTGGCATCTGGAGAGTGGCGCCAGCCGGTGGTTGTACTTTGCGTTAGGGTCCAGTTTTGTATGTACCTTGATTGGAGTATTTTTGGCGGCCGTTTGGAAGAAGGTCACTCTGATGGTGCAACTGCTTTATGAATCCGGTCTAGCGCTGAAGAGCATGGTTTTCTTGGTTTTTCTACCAGTATTGGTAAGATATCCTTACTTAACACTTTGGAGACGGTATTTTCACCTTTCTGGATGCAACCTCGCTGGTCTAGAACACGTTTATAGAGGTCGGTTTTTACGGCTGGGCTATTGTAACCCATACGTCTCCAAAGGGTTAAATGTGTTATTCATGAATTTGATGAAGTCCGCTGTCCAACGTTTTCAGACCATTTTAATCATGACTGCCATGCTAGGCACCAGTCTCTACCTAGGGCTTTTGATCGAAAGTTGCGGCTCTGCAGCTATGGTTGGTTCAAGTGTGCACTACGTTAAGGATTCCCTGGCAGTACTCGCACGTTGGTACAATTTCATGGCCTTGATTTGGTTCTATCACTTCCTGTTGGGATGTCAGCATGCGGTAACCGCAGGAGCGATCACTCAATGGTACTTTACTAGACAGGACGACCGACTCCAAAACGTACAGAGCAGAAGCTTCACAATGCTAGTTCGATACCACCTTGGAACGGTTGCATTGGGGTCTTTCTTGCTGGCTGTTTTGCTGCTGTTTCAATGGATGTTGAAAATTATGCGGGTAAGTCTTCAATATATTTCATTTCTATTAGATCTGATTCTGAGAGGCTTGGTAACTAGTTGTCGGCCAGAGTGTAGATTGAGCAATTAACACTGCGTTAGATCTAATCTATCTTACTTTTATTGTTGTTACTTTCTAACACTTACACGTTACTGCGTCACAAATCACAGCTGATAACAAGAAATTCAAGATCCAATCGACGCAAGTGTTGCTGCATCTACTGCTGCCAATGCTGTGTGGGATGCCTCCAATCCCTACTGGATCCCATCACAAGGAAAGCCTACATTTTTACCGCACTTTATGGACAATCGTTTATCACGGCCGGAAAAAGAGTGGCAAAAATGTATGCGGAAAATTCGGGACAAATGTTTGCCGTTGATATCATTGGAAGTATCATTTTCATACTGGCCAACTTTCGGTTCTGGTTCTGGTTGGATTCATTGGTGTGAAGCTGGTTCAAAACCATACCGAACTGTATCATCCCTATGTGCTGTTGGCGATTGTTCTAATGATCGTTTATCTGATTACGCATTGCTGTATGCTGATGTATAAGGTCAGTCGTGATAAAGGCCAATACTGATTTGATATTGATGATTTATTTATGTATACTATTCTTTCAGATATCAATCGATGGGGTTTATCTTTGCTTTTGCATTGACACAGAAATGAACAATGGTGTGGAACGACCTTACTTCATGTCCGAACAGTTGCAGAAGTTTATCCAAGGTACAGCCAAGTCCATACAACCACCAAGACTGCGAACAAGAAGCAATCCACAGCACGAACAACAAATCTAGAGAGAGTGACCAAATCTTGGGGTGAAATAATTTCGGTAGATAAAAGGTTTTTATTCAAGAAATTGAACGATTCATATTTTCAAACTGGATAATTCATAATGATAGAAATAAGAGTACCATTGCAGATCCATCGTTCTTTGGTAAACCACTCCGGGGTCGCAATGTTCCACTAGCAAATTCGGTACACGATGCCTTGTTTTCAGTTTCTACAATGTCTTCAATATTTTGCCCCAGAGGCAATAATCTAAGATGATTGCTGGAAAAAATCATGCAGGGATTTCCATGATAACCCTAGAAACAAACTGTTCGTCTGAAGGATAGCTATCAGGTATCAGTAGCTCGGCTCCAGAGGCACGTTCTCCTCCATTTGGGGAGATTTGTGCCATCGCCATGAACACGAGCCTATTCATCATTTAGCTGAGGGAAAACGGAAGGAAAAAAAGATGGGACAGGGAAAATGACAGGTAGGTAAGAGAATAGGATCGTCATACACGCATAAGCGTACCACAACAGGTTCACACAGCGTCCTGAAAAGGGCAATGTAATACGCATAAAGCGCAAGCACAGAGAACAGACATCCAAGTCCAATTCCGAAACTGTGTAAGGAATTTAACGGCCATTTGAAATCGGCAACACAAGTGGCAATAGGGTGGCGCTGCAATCGGTTAATCTCCCATACTAATTTAATTCACCACTTGAAATGTTTCAATTCACCACTGACTGTGGCAATATGGTGTTTGGTGGCGTTAGTGTTGTCATCGTGTATTGGTTTGCAACCTTACTCAAGTAAAGATTCAAATCCTTACACAACTTTCCGAATGAAATTTGTTCTAGCCTGGATGTCTGTTCTCTGTGGCGCAAGTTTCTGGTGTCAGTTTCACTTAATAAGTGTTCACCGAGTTCTCGGAAACGAAATTGTGCAAATACTGGTTAGTTACATATCAGATGATACGAAGTTCCATTATCGGACTCACAGCTATCACATACAAATGAATCAACTTGCTGAATATTCGCCATGTGCTAACTGAGTCGGCAATGGCCAGTCAATGCTTTGACCAGCATGCTGCAATTCTTCTTTGACAAATTTGTTAGATTTTTCGCCAACCCTGGAAATGACTCAGTATAATACAATTTTGTTTGACGACATGACTCCAAACTAGTCTTATATTGTTTGTGCTGAGTGGTGTCAATCTGAAGACCCAACACTCCGATATCGCAATAGCTGGCGCAGGGCCAATGATTTCATGTGGTGCTCCAGTGCGTGCTAACTCATCAGCCATTTAATTTACAGCGATGGAAGAATGGCCAGGTACCCATAAAATGTGAACAGCATTTGCTGAATCCAGCTCCTCGATTTGAGTTCGACAAGCGATAATTAACTTTGACCTAGAGTTGGCCGAATCAAGTGCTTCAATAGCAGCCTGGCTATCTGAACAGAAGTATATTACTTTGCCCATTACGTGCTGCTGAAGTGTCGAAGGCACTCCGCACATAAGAGCAAAGATTTCAGCCTGAAAAACGGTGCAGTGTCTACAAAGCAAGTAAGACTGACGTAGCCATAGCTCACAAGAGTGGACACCAGCACCTGCTCGACCTTCAAGAAGGGAGCCATCAGTGTATATATATAGCGTGGTTCAAAAAATCGTTTTTGCTCCACACCGCTTATTCGAATCATAACCAGATTCTATGCCTTCTCCCAAATTTTGAGCCGAATTGGTTGAAAATTCAGAGTGCACAAGCCCTTCAAAGTTTGTATGGGAATTACTATGGGAAAAGGACGTTTTTCATTCAATTGACCGTAGCATTTCCCCTTGTGCCCTAGAGTGTTAGTTGACCCTTGGAACTCCTACCCAAGCAGCACACGTGGTTACAATACAGTAACGGCAGCGCATGTAAGAGTTGTACAGTAAGTCACAGTGACTTCTGTGCAGCCCTTACATGCGCTGCCGTGACTGTTTTGTAACCTTGTGTGTTGCTTGGGTAGGCTACTCTATCAGCTACAACTTTGCCGAAGACCACATTGAAATCGGACGCCTTATTAATTGGTTATTGATTTTTATCTGGGATGAAAATCTTTGATCATGATGGTTACATTATTCAATGGGCATCACTGCAATTTGCCTTGAAACATAGTAGCCATGATTTCCGTGTGCTATCTTTGGCGCCATGTGCAGCAATGTTGCCTGCTGGGAAACTGAACGATCACTGTTAAAGTTTCTCCTGTTGGATAAAAATCGATAACTAATTAATGAGACGTCCAATTTCAATATGGTCTTTGGCAAAGTTGTAGCTGATAGAGTAGCCTAGGAGTCCCAAGGGTCAACTAACACTCTAGGGCACAAGGGGAAATGCTACGGTCAATTGAATGGAAAACGTCCTTTTCCCATAGTAATTCCCATACAAACTTTGAAGGGCTTGTGCACTCTCAATTTTCAACTAATTCGGCTCAAAATTTGGGAGAAGGCATAGAATCTGGTTATGAATCGAATAAGCGGTGTGGAGCAAAAACGATTTTTTGAACCACCTTAATATATAATTATATATATGTTATAACATATATGTTATCGTATACGATGCCATCTGAAATACTTCTCTCCAGATAATCAGATGTCCACTCATCCCGAGAAGGAAATTTCGTGGGAAATGTCCTATATGGAAAATTACAAGCAATTGTAAGGGCGCATTGCATCAGGTCGAAAAGGGTGCTCGGTTTTTTTTTCTGCACCGGTGTTTCAGCATGGTCAATATGGAGTGGAAACTGTAGGTACCCACATTGGTACTTCAACTTTGACGATTTCTGTGGCCCAAACTGCTGGATGAAAACATTTTAAATGTTGACCACAAGATTTCCTATATTTACTGACGTTGCAGTGAAATTTTCATGATGCTACTTAAATTTTTCACTGAAATACGGACTTTTGAAAAAAGTGTGTCCAAAACTGGATTTTTCCATGTAAGTTGTTATAACTCAAAATATATAATTTCTATCAATTTGAAATTTTGTCCATACATTATCAATATATTGATGATGAAATGGTAAAATTTTCAGCCAAAAATATTGATAATTGCCAAAGTTGCAGCAGATTGAACTTGACGGATTTTGGGAGAACAATTCAGCCCGCTTTTTTTTGCTACTGAGTGTAAGTAGAAAAACCGCTATTATAGAGTTATCTGCGACCAGATTCCACAAGAGTGGTGATAAGACTTCCCCTTGGAGGCATCCACAAACACTCAATTTCCTAATCGCTGCTTGACGCAATGCCGAGAAGAGATGTCGGTGTTTGAGTAAATCCCAATCATTGGAGATATACCATGACTCCATGCGGCTTCCAATATGGCATCGAAAGGCACCCTCAATATCTAAGAAAACACCCAAACAAGATTGCTTTTGAGCGAATGCTTACTCGATATCCTAAACAACGTTGTGTAAAAGAGTCACAGTGGACTTACCAGATTGGTAGGCATGTTGGTTCATATGAAGAGGCACGTTGGCCAGATGAACATCACGGATATAATGATCCACGATGCTTTCTAAGCATTTCAGCAGAAAAGAGGTCAAATTGATAGGTCTGAAACTCTTTGCTTCTTCATACGAAGTACGTCCCAGTTTCGGAATGAACTTCACAGTAATATCCCGCCAAGATTTAGGAATATACCCTGTAGCAAAACTGCAAATATTTTTTTTTCAAAACATGTTTGAAATAATCAAATCCCTTCTGAAGCAAAATAGGATAAATCCCATCTGCCCCAGGAGATTTGAAAGGAGCAAAACTATTAAGTGCCCTGCCACTCAATAGATTCTATAAATACTCCGAGCCGAAGCCAGGGAATCATAACTACAAGAAAAGACATCAGGTTCATCCAAAGATGCAATATTAGGGTGGGACTAATTTTAAAAAATCTCTCCGGGATACGATTTCCCAAGTGGAAAGTGATCTACTAGTTGAAATAAGTGAGCTGTACAAAAATGAGCGAGTTCGGTTGATATTTAGGGGTGGCGCAAAGGGTTTAGGTGACATTTTTGCTAGATCAAACTTTCAAAAAACATTTCAAATTTTATTTTCAAACATAACATTTTTAGACTAAATCGGTGATTCTAGAACCCAAAAATTTCACTTAAACCCTTTGCGCCACCCCTACATATCAACCAAAATCGCTCATTTTTGTACAGCTCCAAAAGGTGATATCAGGATCTTCATGGGCGACTTCAACGCGAAGGTTGGTTCCGACAACTCGGACTATGAGCACGTCATGGGGACGCCATGGTCCCGGAGAAATAAGCGAGAACGGAAAGCTGCTTGCAGCGTTTTGTGGCAACCATGACATGGTGATAGGGTGGGGGATCACTCTTTTCTCATCGACCAGTGCACAAAGTGACATGGGTTTCCCGGAATGACGTTACGGTAAATCTAATCGACCACATTTGCATCAGACGAAAATGAAGACGGAGCCTTCTTGATGTGCGGAACAAGCGTAGCGCCGACATTGCGTCCGACCATCATCTCTTAATCGGCAAGACCCAGCTGCCCTTTGCTAGGATCCATCGACAGGAGGAGAAAATTTAGCGCCGGTTCAACACACGCCGACTGGAAGACGCTGCGGTGAAAAGATCTTTCGTTGAGGAGCTGCGGATATTCTGAAAGGTGGAAGCGTAGAAGATCAATGGAGCGCCATCAAGAACGCCTGCATCGCCATCGACTAGATTAATTTTGGTGAGCTACGCACCCGGAGAAAGCAGTGGATCACAGATGATACCTGGTGGGAGATAGAGGAGCGAAGGAACGCGAAAGCCGCGATAGAGCGAGCGAAAACACGAGGAGCCACAATCGTAGCCCGTCAGCGCTATTCGGTTCTCGAGAAGGAAGTGAAACGCTTGTCTCCTCTACGATGTCTCACGTCGCCTTAGTGGGACTAAGATGAATGCTACGATGCCCGTGAAAGACACGTCTGGTCAGTTATTGGCCGATCCGGCTGGTCAGCTGAAACGCTGGTTCGAGCACTTTGGCAACCTTTTTTTAAACATCGGCCACGCCATAAATATCTCAGTATGATCCGCCAGGGTTCGACGCAATACCCGTGTCAACACCGAAGCTCAATCATTGCAGGAGATAGAAACAGCATGTCAGCTGTTATGCTCAAAGCTGACTCCGTAGTATCTGTACAACTGTTCTGTCTGTACACAGTTCCCCGTAGTAGCTGTACACTGCTGTACGCCAGTGAAGCTTGGTGTGTATCAGCGGAGAACACTCAACGGCTGAAGGTCTTCATCAATAGATGCTTGCGGTATATAATTTGTGCATGGTGGCCTCACAATTGGATCTCCAACGTGGAGCTCCATCGTCGATGACCACTGGTTAAGGCGATGACTGGCAATCTCCCAGAATTAAGATCTTTCAACTCGGCCCTCTGCACCACAGTAGGTGCTCAGGACTGAAAGTAAGTATTACAAACATACATTGGCGTAGCTAGCTTTTCTCTTTTTTCTTACTTACTTTCTTAAACAAACACGAGAAAGAGCGGGATGCAAGAGGGGGCCTGTGCCCCCTCTTTCATCCTTCTCTTTCTCGTGTTTGTTTAGGAGAGTGAAAGAGAAAAAAGAAAAAGCTAGCTACGCCAATGCAAACATATCTGATGCCTATCCTGATGATCGTTATGTGAAAAGCAAAATCCAGTCAGTTTCTTTACTTCTCAACATGGTTGGTCTCTCTTTTCGTATTTTCGGCACCTTTTAGAAAATTCATGTGGAATTTCGAAGTAAATGCAATACACCAGATGGGTCGTCATTTTTCAACAGGGTAATAATTTATCTCACTTGAATAAGTGTGTGTGTGTCCTTTCTGTCCGCTTTTATGTTGTCTTCTGCTCGCGTTTCTTTTGTTCCGTTTGAATGCTCTCAAACTTACATATTTGACTTTTCTCCTGGTTTCTCCCCCTTGTCCATCGCGCACTAGTTACCTCTAAATTATTTTTACTTTATACTTCCTATATAGCAAGACATCAGCTTTCGTGCACACCGAACAAACTTTGATTCGAGTTTTTCACATTTTTCTTCTTCGTATCATCAAATTGTTTATTGATTGATGGTGGGCGTACATGTGTGCATGTGTGAGTGTGTGGATGTGTGAGTGTTTGTCTGGTATCAGATCATCACATCAAGTGTTGCTTTGTTGCTTTTGCCTATTGCGCTAGAGGAGGGAACGACGACGTTAGGTGTGCCCCACACTCAAACATGTACTAACTGACTGGCGCTAACTACGTAGGTGTTTTACATAGACAGAGATGCTGATTTTTTTCTTTGTTTTATTTTTTTAGTTTATGCTTATGCTTGTGTGCATTTTATTTTTCTGGCTGCGCTGGTTTTCTTTACTAAACGATACTTTAGGTGCACAAGATCGCTGGTTTTGTGAACTTTTCCACTACTTACTATTTTGCGTGTCATTGCAGAGTGTGTGTATGTGTGTATGAATCATGTGCGTAAGGATGTAGTTTATGGGATTTTAGGTGGTACAATGGCTTTAATTTTGTTCCTTGTATTGGTTTCATCATTAGCCTAGTCTCTACCCAATTAAAACATCAATCGTCGTAGCTTATAATACTATATGCTCTGTGTTTTCTTGAAGTTTGTATTCTTTTAGATTAAGTTCTCTGTTCTGGTTTATTTTGTTGTAAGTAGGATATTCTTTTTCAGCGGTTGTGTGAAAACTGTGTAGTTGAGAGTAACTTGTCAAATATTTAAGTATAAGACAGAATCGGTTATTTTCGATATTGTAGCGGATAGTTGAACGGGATTGGGGAATAGAGAGAGATTAAATATCCGAGACTCTTAGGTGTGTGAGTGTGTATTTGTGTAGGATGATTTCGTTAGCATAGTAGTGTGTAACTTATTTTGCATTTTCAGCACTCATATGAAACGAAGTTGTTTCAAGCGCTAATATGCTTAGCAATGAGTAGCATTTTTTTTTCGTGTACAAAAAATGTCAGTTAAAATATCATTCCGTAGTTGCCTTTGAATCGTTACAAGAGAAGGATTGCATTGCATTTCCGAATATGTGTGTAAGTAGGTATTGTTGTAAAGTTTGTTTTCTCCTTGGGCATCACACTTAAAAAGTAGTACAATTTCACTAGCTTGCTCTGGTTCTCTTAAATCCCTACATGACAAATTCATCATATCAATGTACGTGTGTATGTGTAAATTCATCTTAAAAAATAAAATGCGCGAAATATAAAGTCAAACATTGAACTAATTGTTTCATATCGCTACCCCCTTTTTTCTCCATTTCGCATCTTGATTTAAATATATTACTCTGCACAAGTCCAGCTTGCTTTATTTATTTTTTTGTTCTAATCTTAGTCCATGGTTATATATGTATGAATTTTATCAGTTTTAAAGTTTTCCTTTGTAGTTAGGATTCGATCCCTCGTATTATTTATAATTTTGCGTTATGATATTTTTATGATAATACAATCTGGGACATGTTTAGTGGAATACCTGTAAAGAGAAAGAATCTGGCTGATACCACAGAGAACAGACGTCTATCTTCGCTTTCTGCCTTGTGTAAAACTTTCTAACGATCATATCAGAGTATCAGAGTGGTTATGCTCCCGTTGCGCGGCGCTAGCGTGCCATCACTTACATCGTTGTGTTGTCATATTTGTTTCCAGTGCTCGCCGTTTTTGTCCGTTTGGCGCTCGTGTCGATTTGTGGGCTAGTGTATTTTAACGTTGAACACTGCCATCGTAGTATCAAATCGACTTTATATGTGGGGCAGTCTCCGTTTGTGGCGTTGACGTACACTCAAATCCTTTACACACGATTTCGACGTATTTTTGTTTAAGCTTGAACGTCTGTTCTCTGTGGTTTAAAGTCAACTCTTTGTCTTTCTATTTTTATGATTTTAATCATTTACGCAAACATTTTTGTTTTTTTCCTTGTAGTACAATTTTGAACTTCGTGCATTTACTCAATTCGATTAGTGTCATTGGATTGAATGGATTGATAATGGATGTGAATTGAGCAGGTAACTGTTTTGCTCCACTACGTCGTTTATGCATCATGCTTACAAGTATTGTGTAAGGTTCAACTTTTCCCGGTAATTTCAAGCAGAAATAATTCTGCTAACATTTCACTAAAGTCGAGATAGATTACTTCGATAAGTTTTATCATGTCGTTCCAGCAGTAGGTATCAAGAACGGCTTCATCGTCACATATGAGCATACTACGTACCCAGACAGATGACACCAGGAGTAGAGAAGAACGGTGGAACGCAAAAACCGCGATTGAGCGAGCGAAAACAGGAGGAGCCAAAGCAGCAGCCCATCAGTGTTATTTGGTACTCGAGAAGGAGCATCAGAGACACTTGTCTCCTCTACTGTGTGGCAGATTCGACTGATGACGCCCGCGAAAGCCTCCGCAGCACAAAGCACCGCTACTCACCTCAAAGTGCGTCCATTCCGGTCTATGGTTGAAACTTGGCACTTGTATTAGGCTTGTATTGGTGGCATGAGCCATGAACAGCTACGTGACGTAGTTTAGCATTTGTTACATTGATAACGTCTTGGGTGGGACCCAGCATTCCATCCTAAGCGAACCTTATCCACCCACCAGTCATTGTGGACTTTCCCCGAGATGAGACCGAGCTTTGGGTGCACAGGTAGCTCAGGCGTATTAGCAACTCCGGAAGCAACTCTGTACAAGCAACATGGCATCCCTTGCAAAAGTGTAGGGTCGGGTGACACGGCTAATGTCGGCGCCGCCGTCCGTATTATAAAACCGTAGCGAAGCCTTGAAGTACATTCCCGATCGGTAACCAGCTTAGACAAGTAACAGGGTGAAATTAGGTTGGATGAACACTCTTGATTAGCGCCGATCCGGCCCTCAGCTCAGTCCCATTAAGGGGCTGTTTATCCCACGGATGGCCTTGCTACTTACATACACCAGGACCATTGTCGACTTCATTGGCTGAGAGATATAGCGGTTTTAAGGGGTATCCAAGAGACACGACTGCTTACAACTCGAATTTAAATGAGAGCACAAGCGATGGGGGGCACATTTTAGGGGCCCCCACAAAAACCTTTTTTGGTTGCTAACATTAGCTTTATTTTTCATAATGCTCAAGTACTGTTCGAAAATAAGGAAAAACATTTTTGGTCATCTCTTCGAGGGGCCTCCACATGCGCTCGGGCCCCGGGCCCCACAATCCTTAATCCGGGCCTGGGTGGAAGAGCTGGAGCACACCCAGGAAGCAATCAGCACGAGGTGATACAGTGCCAGCAGAGGAAGCGCAGTTGAGTGGCGCAAACCTCACGTGGGCGCCAGTGTTGGTAAAAACTCAAATTCTCAAATCTCATGCATGAGTTGTTTCACGCGCGATTCTTGACTCGCCAAACTCACCGCCGAAAAAATCATGCATGAGTTGACTCGCGATTTCACTCATTGCGTTATTTCTTGTGTTCTTATTATTTACATCGAAGTTTTTAGGATTATATGATAAAACAAAAGCAAACCTATCGTATAACAACATTGGATGGCATTCAAATTGATTTGGATTCGTTTTACAAGTGAACGCGATTTCGGCGCTTGACTCGTGAGAGCGAGATTTTGCATGAAAATCTCGCGCGTGAGATAATAATTCAGAATCGCGTGCGAGTTTGTTCACGCAGGAGCGGTTCATGAGTGTGCTTTGAGCGTGATTTTACCAACACTGGTGGGCGCTGAACCGCAACAGACGTGAACTACCAAAAATTATGGTTGTTGCCGAGGCCGAGCAGCTGGACGAGTAGGCGGAACAACATCAACAAACACCTTAGGGAAGAAACTTAAGCAAAGACCTTAAGAAACTCAGCAAGACCTCAGTGACCTTGACCAGGAAAGAATACCTACGGCTTTCTGGCCGCGGAATAGAGCGCGATCGATGTTCACGAAGAGAAGAGGTTGCTGAAACGGATAGCTACTTTTTTGCTGGAGGTTCGACGATGGCTGGAGACGTAGAACAGAGGGCAAACTGCCTGCACGAAGAAGGCGATTTACCTGATTATGCAGGCGCCTAAGCCGGCTGCTAAGCGCGCTAGGGGAAACAGGGGCAATGAAAAGCCTCAAAAGGTTGACCCCTTGAAGCCGAAGATTGAACACGAACGGAATGACGAGAATGCCTGGACCACGATAGAGAAGAAGCAAAAGATGAGAAAAGTAAAGCCAGTTCGCAAGCGCGATAGGGGCGTCGCGCTGGTCCTCTAGAGATTGAGGCGGACACGAACGCCGACACCAGATTGAGAGAGATGATGGTGGTGTTTGAAAAGGAAGGAGGCTGAAAAGGGTACTCTTACAAGGCACTAACCCAGGTGAGAGCCCTGACGGTGGAGGTGACTTTCCACTTTAAAAACTTGGACAAGATTACCAACGCCAAGGAGCTCGCCATCAGCAAAGCGAGTTCAACAAGGCAGCTGCAGTCTGGAAGACCAGAACTGGCTAGTCAGTGTGCCCGCTCGGCATTTATAAATCGCCAGAGGCGTGCTTCAAGACCACACTAGATTCCCTGATTAGATTAGATCTTCCCTGCTTTTCGAAAGCTATCTGAAGATGGAGTGGGTACGGATAATGGAACTGACGAACACGAACTACGAGGCGTTGTGCTTTGAGATGCAAACACTGCTACGACGCGAGCAAATGTGGAAGTATGTCTACCCTGGAACTCCCTCGAATCCTGTGAAGGACGTGTGACTTGAGGAAAACAAACCACGATTCAACTGGCACAAATGTCCCAAATGGAGGATAGCGTGCCTCTGGAGCCGGCCTTCTGATACGATCCAACTGACTGTGGATGTTTCTAGGCATTCAAGGACCATTACAGAAGGTATCGCTGGGATAGAAAGTAACGTTGTTGAAGCAGATTATGAATCCGAATACCAATGCGGGAGAACATGGAAACGTAACTAGCAAACATCGAAAGTTGTACGTCCGGTTTGAGAACCCTGGCTTCAAAATGAGGGAGTGTCTTAAAGTGGCACTGAATTTGCGTTGGTTGCCGGATTCGTTTAATCCGCTAATCACGACTTTGGAGGCCCTGCAGGACGAGGAGGAGTTGACTCTCGATTTTGTGTAGGTTAACTGCCCCCACTCGCATAACAGTCCCATTTGACTTTTCATCACTTTTGAGTTAACGTTATGAATAGTCATCATTTTTTATGTACTACCAAAAACAACAATAAAAATTACGAATTTTTATGTCAATGTGTGAAAAAAATACCAAGTTATGAGCGTCCCATATCAAAAGTACCCGCATAACAGTCCCATCATGGATTTTTGTGTTACGTAACACAAAACCGAACAACTTTGTAATGATTGTAATATTTTTTACAGTTATATATTCATGTGCAAAGCAATCTGTAAAAGTTTCGAGATGATCGAAATATTTTTAAAATTTTGGCGATTTTTCAAAGTTTTATATGGAAACAAGTTTTCAAACTTCAAATGGCGTTTTCTCAATTCCTACTTTTTGCAAATGGGACTGTTATGCGAGTGGGGGCAGTTAAGCTCATCGATGAAGCGGAAAAGCACCAGAAACAAAGAAATAGGACCCATGAGGAAGCGTTACGGCCGCGTGGAACCATGTGCCGGAAGGGTGTGACCTGCAGCATTTGCGGGCAGAAAGATCACGTTAAATTAAATTGCAAAGCGTTCCTGGAGAAGATAGATGAGAAAAGGAAAGTGAAGTTAACACAAAGTGCGAAAACAAGCACACAAGTACACGTTTGTGGCCATCGCACAAAGGTAAGCGTTTTAGAGGTTGGACAGAAGTCCCAAGCAACAGAACTAGACGAATAACAGTTTCTTTAGCCATAGTTTGCTTAAGAGTGGTTTGTGCAACTCTTGTACAGCAAAAATGTTTGTTGGGGTTTTGCCGGGCGTTCGACTGCTAGTGGGAAGAAAATCCGCACCGGTGGCATCGGAGATTGTACGATTGAATGCGTAGACGGTCGATAGCAGAGAGTTTTGGAAACATTGACGAACGGAGAACTTGATTTCGGTTTCAAAACTGGCGACTAAAAATGTAGGAACTTAGTGTGTTGCGAACCAATGGGGGTTGATTTTCGAGAGTGATATTATCGCAATTGCTGATAAAGTTGGCGGATTGTATGCTCTAAACTTTGTGAAAAGGCTTGCGATGTCGGTGGATTCCAAGGGTCTGTCTACTCGGAAACATCTCCGTAAGCATCGTAGAAGCAAGATTCACAACGAAGAGAATATCAGCAACGAGGAGGAGACGGATAACGAGATGATAAAACATTCGATTTCTGTTGGTCAGGATGATGACGCATCCGAAGCCATATTTTATGAATGGGATTCGACCATGGAAGCAGTTGATGTTGACGAGGAGTATTGGAAATGGCATACCCTAGTCACGATAGTGAACGCGTTGACATGATTGCTAAGAGCATCATGAGTTTGGATTCAAGTCGTTAACATGAACATGGACCACAGTAATCTTGTAACTTTTGCATTCGGGATTTAAATAAAAAATCTTTATCTTTGCGTTCATTATTGCAGTAGCAATGACGTTGAGGATGAACCTGGGAAGTGGAATACTTGTAAGTTAAAGAAAATCAGGTTAAGAACTATATATTCCTTTTAGTTCCATTAAGTACAGTATGCGGCAGGAAAAAATGCGAAAGTGTTTTTCAACTTCAAACCTCATTTTCGTCCATTTGACATTTACCAATCTATGTTTCAACATTCCATGATCTATAATAGGCTAGTTTTCTGAAAAGTTAATTAAAAAAATTTTCATTTTGGTCACTAACCTTTACAGGGCGGCGCCTGAAGATGAAGACAACCAGAATTTTCAAACCGCAGAAAATCGCACAGGTCGCTAAATTTCGCATCTGAAAAAACAAAAATTTTGATTTTCTCTACAATATCATTAAATATATGTACTTATTTCATCTGCTATGTGAAACTACATGGCTCTGGATCAGTGTGGTCTGGTTGTTCATCGAATTTGAGCTAATTTTGTTACTGTTATAGTTATTTTGTTTAATGGCCATTGGGCGAGCAGTTTATTGATATCCGTTTGTTAGGCCTACATTATCACATGTTAAACATCAAATGTGTTAATTTTTATTTTTCAGTGCTAGAATATAGACATTGACTGATACACTGTCATGAAAAAATAGTCATATATATCCCATATTTAGCGTGTAATAGTGCCTTGAACTTTTCGCATTTTTTCCTGCCGCACCCTGTACTTACATCCTTTCACAGATAAGATCGTCTTTAGTGTCTCGTACTTCGTACTCGTAAGCCGAGTCAAGTACTTAACAGTACTCAACCCGATTTTCTTTTATGGGTAGTACGCAGATGATAAGAAATTTCTTGGCCTATCTCAATGCGAGGGAAATTCAGGCAAGGAATCGCTCAAGAAATAAGAAAGCGTCGCTTTATTCCGGATCCTAGTACGGAGCTGAAACGAAACGTAAAATCAAATGGGGCTTGCTGTGTTAAATTTCTTGACCATTCTGGTCACGGAAAAATAATGCACTGAACGAAAATTACTTGAGCGATTCCATTTGAAGTGCATACCTCGCATTACTTAGTAACGTGACGTGACTTTACTTAGTCACGTGTTTTTTCATGTGCTCCGGAACCTGGTTCAGACTCTGTTAGTCCTCGAACATTTATAGGCCACGAGACATCCAAGTAAATAAGATATACACAGCTCTTTTGTAAAATGTTTCTGGCACGTAATTGAATACAGTGAGCGTAAATACTAAAAATAAATCAAAATAGCATGAAATTAGCTCACCAATGATGCTGACCGACCACTAGCACATGTATGGAATTGTTCTTACGCTTCAATGGTTGCATTTGTTTAACGTAAAGTGGACAAAACAGTAAAACCTGCCAATCCTCGCTGCCCATTCAAATCCCGAAGTGTGACACATTCTGTACTGCGAAGCATGCATTCATGTAACCTATGGTGATGATTGCCAGGAGGGTGTAAAAGTGAATCAATGTTCTACTCGCAAATGGTCCTGTTTTTTTTTCTCGCTAAAAGATAAAAGTTAGTAGTTCTGCACTCTTCTTGTTAGTAACTCGTTTCTAGTAAGGATGACTCATCGAAATATGACGCACTGGTTTGAAATTCTGTGTATTCCACAGCGAACCGTTTGTGATTGTTTTTGATCTTCTTTTTGCTGTATGTTAAAGGTATCAATGCCGAGATACATTTCGACACGTTATCTTCGATTTATTGGCAACTTTATGTTTCCACAAAAGTAGGGAGTAAGAGAACTTAAAGTATATTAATATGGTTCACCTTCAGTTTTGCAACGATCTTCAAACCCTTTCCTTCTGCATACAGTACCTTGTGCACAGCACATACAAATGATTTTTCTGTTTGATTAAATTGTTTTTTTTTTTGCTGAATTGTATGTATTAGTGAAACTATTTAACCTAGCTGAAAACCTTTGCAGTGTACAAATTTAAATACAAATCTTTTTGTGTCTCATATCAGTTCTTAAAACATGTGTTTGCTCTCATCGGTAGTCAAAATTTTCTTAAAATAGAAAACATATACACTAATATGGACAGATTGTATAGCTATTCAGCAACGAAAAGAAAAAGATAACACATTTGTAACAAGGGAAACCTCCCGTTTTTTTGTGTGTGTGTTCTACTAAAACCGAGCTAGAAAACTGCTACGGAATATTCAGGTAGTATTCTAACGGTAAACCTAAGCTCATAACCATTATTGCACATAGATTTGCGTACACACGTGTTCTTCCATACAAAAAACCGTTTCGTGTACCCAGTATCAACTCTCTCTTTCTTTCTCATTGATTGTTGGTGGGGTGTTGGTTGGTGCGGTGCTGCAGCAGTCTGTGTCTTAGCGAATAAAACGATTGGACCAAAACGGCCCACCCTCGAGCTGATGATATTCTGAATTATTACATTCATCTTCTTTCGAGATCTCTCTTTGGCGCTTTTAGCTGTATCCATGGGGGAAGTGGTACACCACCTCGCCCTCTCACGGATTGCTAATGATTATCATCTACACATATGGATGAGTGTGCAAGAAGTCAGCAGCATCGGGATGATTCATCGTCAAGACGACGATAGAGTTTGGACGCGAACAATCATCAGTCAAACTACACCTAAGGAACATTCAGGCCTGTGGTAGTGCGTAGATCTACGCGTAGAACTAAAGTACCAGATGAAAATGGAAGCGCTTATAGTAGTGTGGTGGTTGATGACGATGCCGTGTGGTGAGCAGTGCAGAACTCGGTGCGCGCGCTAATTTGTCTAATCAACAGCCAAGGTACTTAAAACATACATGATGAGATACGTTCAACAACTCGCCTACTACTACGCGGTTTTGATTGGCACTGACGCAGTAGGCCTAGCTCCTCCCGTTGCCAGGCCACAGACCGGACTGGTGGCGCCACCGGTGGCCACCACCAGCTCCGCCGGGGATACACTCCCGTTGGACATGGCTGCCGCTGCGGCCATAAAACTATTCCCATTGTGGTTGATGTCGCCGTCGCTGCCGAGCAACCGCGTTCCGCTGAGACAGTGCTTGAACCGATGCTTCTCGTTGAAGATGGTCGAATGGCGAGCGTTGGAGTTGGTTCCGCCGCCGCCACCGGAACGACTTCCACCACCGGTGCCATTTGGATTTTGGTTAACCTTATCCCGGACGATCGAACCGCACGATTGGGCCTTGTAGAGGCGACCCCGCTGGAACAGGCCCGACAGTGGAACGTAGATCTTTTTGTGGACCTAAGGAAAAACAATTAGAAAGTAGATGAAACATTAGTTAGATGAAATATTCTTTCGTACTAAGCATCAGAAAGAATTGTGTTGAAAAGTGGTGGTCGACGACATGATGCACTTCAACAAGAAGAGATGGCTAAAGAGTAGAAAAACATGGATCAGAACGATATGCAGAGGTTTTATGCAACTGTCAATGGTGTGCTGCAAAAGACTGCACCAGTGTCCGCCATGTGCAATGATCCTGAAGGACATTTGTTCGCAGATAAAACAATTGTGGCAGCCATGTAAAAGGTACATTTCGAAGATTTGTTGAATGGTAATAATGAAGGTGTAAGCGTCATGAACACGATTAACACCAACACGAATGTTGTTGTTCTTCGGATTACCACCCGAAATGGTCTGTTAGACATACACTGTGGTGCATAATTGATCGGACAAACGCCGATTTTCATACAAAATGGCCAAGTTTGGGGTGCTATAACATTGGTTTGCTTAGATGGATTGAGCTCAATTTTTGACACGGAACTACCAATATGCTGAATTTCACGTACGGTATCGCGCCACTTGGGCGGTGGCTTCTATATTCGTCTGTTTTCCACTATAACTCAGTCAATTTTGAACCAATTGACTTGAAATGTTGTACACGGGTAGATACTATACCTATCTCACCACATTCCAAAAGTTGTGTCAATTGGTTCAAATTTGACTGAGTTATAGTGGAAAACAGACGAATATAGAAGCCACCGCCCAAGTGACGCGATTTTCTATTCCTAGAGTAATTTCTGATGGATTAATTTTGAAAGAAACCCATAAAAGATTTTATTGGTCAAATTTATGGAGGAATCTCATTGATAATTTTTGAAGGAATCTACAGGGAAATTTCTAAAGGAATTCCTGGAAGAATTTATGAATAAAACTTTTTGAGAATTTCTGAAGGATTTTGTGGACGATTCTCTAAACAAACCCCACGAGAAATTTCCGGATGATATTTTGATTTTCTTAAGAATCGTTGAAAGCATTTCTGATTGAAATCGTGGATGATTTCCTGCAAGAATTCTCAAACGGATTTCTGAATAAATCTATGCAGGAATTAAAAAAAATGAACCTTTTGCAGAGGAATCCTTGGAGAAATTTCTGGAGGATACTCAAACGGAAATTATAACTTATAAAAAATATAGCTTCCTAATTAATTTCTGGGGTAATCTCTTGAAAACTTTGGAGAAAATGCTAAAGGAAACCAATGATTTTCTGAAGGAATCAATGGAAGAGTTTCTGAAGGAATTTTTAGAGAAATCTCCGAAGATATATCTGGCAGAACTTCTTAAAAATTCCCTGAAAGGTTTTCTGAAGTACTTGCAGGAGGAACTTCTGATACTTAGAGGATTTTAGATAAATTTCTGAAGAAATCCATGCATAGTTTTGAATGAATCCTTCGATATTTTTTTGGAGGAATATTTTAAAATCACTAAAGGTTTTCTAAGAAAAAATCACGGAAACCATCCATACAAGATTTTCTTAATTTTTTTTTTTTTGAGAAATTTCAGAGGAACAGCGAATGAAATACCTGAATTGATCCCAGTGAAAAACTAGAAATCCCTGGAAACAATTTCCGACATGGAATGCTTGCTCTCTAAGTGCAAAACAATACGAGTTTGTTGATTTCGTCAACCGGCTCGTCATCTACGTGGGACTTTTCTCCGAAACCCACCTGAAGCTTCTTCCTGAGTGTGATGCAGGCGCATGAATCACGAATTGTAGTATACAAAGTATCGAATGTTGTGAAACGTATAACATACGGCAGTCTACAGTAGGCTTATTGCGTATGAGGGAATACATATTTGCGAAAACAGTATTAGCATGGTATCAGGTAGAAGACGTCGTTTTAGTGAACGGCCGCAAACGCTTTAGCTGCACCTGCACACGATTGAGAAAGACCTGAGAACTCTAAACGTTCAAGGAAACTGAAAGAGCCTCGTCCAAGACCGACGAAGATGGTCGAGCATACGCTCGACGCTGTAGTGAAGTTACGCTGAAGCCAACAAGCTAGGGTAACCTGGGGTAATACGCACCCCCGGGGCAAAACGCCCTCACGCTATTTCATTATATAAGTGAAGTTCCATTCGATGCAAGCAAACTAGTCGTAAAACTTAGCCGGATAAGCCCAAGAATTCAAAGAATATTCGAATGAAAAGCGTGGAAAACGATGATTTCTCATATTTGGAAAGAATGACTAATTTGAAGCACACGCAATTTAAGCAATTGCGCGCTGATTATATGGAATCAACCTATTGACTACCGTCCGCCTCCTACTCCTTCCATTTGCTGCCTTTAATAGTAAGATGGAGCCGCCTGGTATTTCATTAGAATTCAAAGCGGAAAATGCCAGAGGTCGTATTGCCCCACCTCAAGGTGCGTTTTGCCCCCAACAGTTTTTCAGCACCCAAAACGTAACACTTTTTTGAATTGTTCATTTGATTCGGTAAAATTGATATCACGCGGACCAAAAGTTGGCGTCTCTTAGTAAATTAAGTAAACTAACTTTCAAAACGCAAGACACCCATAAAATCATCTTAATCTTAGCTATAGGGCCACGTTTGCTTAGGGGGTGCATATTACCCCACCTTCCCCTACATAGGAAGGTAGGTAACATAATGCAAAATCCGCTCAACTTACCTGGAAATACCTTCCGAGAATCTTGATCTTCTTAGTGCTCTTGCCACTGCTCTCCGAAGCGTTCAGCGCCTTGGCCAGCTCTACCACGATCTCAATATCGTCGCCGGAAGGAACAGTGGCAGTCGTCGCGATACCACCAGCTTTGACCGCTTCCGCCGGCGTATCCACACTGGGCGTGGAACTATTGGACGACGGCTGTTGTTGCTGATGATGATGATGATGATGCTGCTTCTTAAAGGGGTGAAATATTCGCGCGCTAAAACCTTTTGGCTTGCATGGATGGCTGCTACCACTACTACTGGTACTACCGGCATTGTTGGTCGTGTTGCTATTGCCTACTGCGCCTTCGCTATTCTCGTAATCGGCTGGGTGGTTTGAAGTGTTGCTAGACTCCTCGAAGGAAGCTTCTTCCTCTTGACTACCCGACTGTAAAAGGATGACAAAATTGGATTAGGATTTGTCATTTAAGATTTTCAAAAACCTTGTAACTCACCTCTAGTCGGGTGCTGGCTATAACTTGACTTAGCTGTTCCCGCTTGGGATCAACGGTTGTTGGCACGGTTGAAGATGATATGGCACCGGCAGCCGCGGCAGCAGCAGCTGCTGCAGCGGCCGAATGGGAAGTTTCAGATTCCTGGACCTCGGTTATCCGGTTTAGGGATTGGCTTTCCCGTAGTCGTGTTTCAACGGGCCTTCTCCGTCCTCGGTGCCGTCGAAAGTCTACCTGCTGGGAGGACTTCTGACGATTTCCGTTACCGGATGTCCGCTTTTCCGTGTTCGGTTGATTACCAGTATCGTTAGTGGAAGAACTGCTAGCAGTTCCACTCATGATGGCCCTAACGCATGCTCCCGTGCTGGATGGTGCCGCAGCATTGCCCGGATCTTGCGAATCGCTCGAGTCATCGTGAGAATCTCGACGCTGGGTTTGTGGTTTCACGGTGGAATCTACGATTTTGTGCGCTCGTTTCTTCCTGTTTTCCGAGTCATCGTCCGAAGCGTCCGAACTGCTGCAGGAAGCCGTCCGCGATTTGTTGAATTTTGTCCGCCGATGAACATTGTTCCCGTTTCCTCCTTGACTTTGAGCTCGCGCGTTGAACTGATTTCGAATTACCGGCCGAGGGGTAGTTGTCGTACTATCCGAACTTCCCACATCGGTTCCCTCCTCAAAAATTTCATTCAAACAGTTGGTATTGGAGTTCAGGATGGTATTGACCCGTGTTGGCGATGGCATCGTTTTGTACTTGGGAATACTCGAGGTGTTCACAATGTTCACCGTAAGCGGCATCGTTATGGTCGCACTGTCCGAGATAATTTTCGTACTGACCAACTCCGCATCCTTAATACTAGCAATACATTTGTCGAACGATCCGCCCCGAATGTTCCCCTGTGGCTTCAGAATGGACGTCTTCTTGGGGAAATCCATCCCTCGCTTGATCTCCGGAACCTTCCGGTGCAACCCTCCACCGGCGATTCCCAGTCTTTCTTTGGTACAGCTATTCTCACTCGTGATCAGCGTCACGTTCCCAAGCCCACCGAATCCTCCCAGCATACCCGAAGCGCTATTCTCCTTCGCTTCCTGCTCCTGCTGTTTCAGTTGCTGTTGCAACAGCAGTTCCTTTTCCTTCGCTTCGGCTTGCTTCTTTGCTTCCAGTTTCAGTCGTTCGGATTCCGCTATCCGATCTTGTACGGTAATGTTGAGTCGGCCCTCCGAACGGGAGCCCCGGCGGTTCAACGGGGTGGACAGTTCCTCGTGACCAGCACCAGTAACGTCATCCTCGTCGTCCTCCTCCTCCTGTACGATACTGCACTTCCGGTTGCGACCGGTCTGCAGAGTGTAAAAAGGGAAAATTAAGTGTTCCATATGGTGGTTGTTCATTTAGATCCGATTGTGTCCCAGATTTCTAAGTCCACGCCCTCTACTTGATTGATGTCTAAGAATGATAGTGATTGTCATCCATAAAAAGCTTTCTACTTTCAAAAGAATCGTTCAAAGAAAGGCATTTATCGTTATATAGACTGTCAATCGAATATGGGCTGGGGACTTCGAAACCTGTACTGCCCCTCTTGGCATGTCAGTCCCATGTTGTTTCTAATGCAAATCATATTTTTGTCTCTCACGAGCCCATTTAAAATAAATTTGATATTTTTCTCGCCTTATTTCACAGCTCAATGTGCCACGAAAAGTTAATGCATCATATGAATACACTTTTTTGAAAACAATTGGAGTTATAGTGCAAAACGTAGGCACTTTAAAAAACAACATGGGACTGACATGCGAAGAGGGGCAGTGTAAACCATCCTCAAAATAGATCCTCACCTGTCCAGTTTCCGTACCCGGCGTGCGGGGTACACTCAGATGCATTCCCAGCTTGTTTGGCAGTAGACCGTCCTCTTTGGAGTCGTCCTCGGAGTTTTTCTTAAACCCTTGCAGTCTGCGAATAATGGGATGGATGGTATGGACGCATGGATGATAGGCGTGTTCAGGGGTTGGATTGGCGAATCCGCCAAAAACGCATTCATTTGCACTAAAGCACTAGGTTTATTGTTACACATCCACTTACGAACTATATCTACGGTGGTAGATAGTGTGTACAAATCAAAAGGCATACAACAACATAAGAAAACTTACAACTCTAAGGGCACTGTTAAACAAAACCTGAACCTGAACGAATCTATGTTTAGTATTAAGTCATTATTTGTCAAAAGTGTGTTGCAAAAAAGCATGCAAAAACTTAAAAATCAAGAATCACTGCTCAAAACATATATAATAAAAAGTTAATAACAAAAAAAAAACTCGTATAATTGGCTAATAGTAATGGAAGTAGTGCAGTTATTTATTTTCCGGTGCATTATGATCCCAAGAGCGTTACGGTCCTGCAAGAAAACCATTATTGTCATATTACCCTCGTGCATGAACAACAACAATTGATTACGGCAATGTTAACTAGGACGAGATTATGATGAACTCTGACACGGTTAAGGAGGACAGGGACACTTACTCCGGGATGTGCAACAGCATGTTATAGTGTTATGAGGTGTAAACAATCTTCATGGGACTTGACACGAGAGTGGAATTACTAGCGAACATTTGTAGATCGAACTAGGAAGTCCGATGCAAGAAACAATTCTGCATACACTAATAACATAGGTGATTGATAAGGCTGGGTAATGTGTGCCCGAACAAATAAACTAGTCCCCATTGAGATGAGAGCTTTGGTCGTAGGCTGACAGAGAAGAGAGGGTAGTTTGTTATTGCTTATGCAAGCCAGAGCGTCAATTTCACAAAATTTGTAGTGGCTCACAACAGCGTCTGTTCCCTAATGATCAACGTCTGAGTGCCATTGAAAGACTTCGAGCTAAACTGTGCGATCGTTGTAGGTACGTGTCACGAAATACATACACAAATTCATGGAATTCAAGGAATTTTGTTCTATCGCCACACCTTAAGTCGGACTACGTCACCCGGTATAGCTGACTCGTTGGCGTTCCGCCACCCGACGACGCGAATGCGAGTTACAAGTGTTACATGTAACGTGTAACTTTATCTCGAAAACTATCAAAGATTTTCACTATCAGGTTCGTCACTTTTACATACGTTGTGGTCTCCTGACGGTCTACCAGTTCTATGGCAGTGGAGACGCACGGTGTAGCACTATTTCGGTTTGATTTGAATCAAGCCAATGGAGACGCACGGTTGCTTGCCGCAAGAGATCCTAGGAATGACTTCGGAGCAGTCACCAGAGATGCCAGATTATACAGATTTTTGACCTTCTATACAGACAAGATACAGAGTATAGAAAAACACAGATTTTGGAAATGTGATACAGATTTCTCCAGAAAGCATAAAATTTGCAGTTGTTTTCAATAAATTCAATGAAAACTTTATAAATTGCTTCGTGAACTTTGAAAAAAAATATGAAATTTTTTACATTTTTACACATGTTTTAGAAAAATAAATACCAGTACAAATTAAAAACCGTCAAAAAGCAGTACATTTTTTTTAGTTTCTATTGAAATCTAGGACTCTCATGGTCTGCTTTATCCTCAAGTACGGCGATACAGAAAAATCTGTATTGATACAGATTTTTGTATTCTTTCGAGAATTTCTTGGCGTTTCAGTCCGATTGTGAGATCAAAAACACCTTATGTTCTCTTACTCCGACGTTTCGATCCGTATCGGATCTTTACCAAGGAATCGAGTTTTTGGTCGATTTTTCGTCATGTAGATTTTTCAATCTTTCAACCGTCATTCGATATTCTAGTTTCCCGTCCGTTTTCATCCGGAAAACCGTAACTTAAATCACTAGTGATCGGGATTCGGGCCTCTTTCGCTACTGTATGTCTACGTTTTTTGATAAACTAAGCTGGCATCTCTGGCAGTCACCACTACTATGTAACAGGAAACGATGAAAGCAGCCTTCCAGTTGAGCCGATCATCATCGGAAAAAGCATAAAAAAAAAAGTACCAAACTGTATGATGGTAGCACAGACAAACAGACGTACCTCTTAGAAGAAATTCATCAAAAACTTTCGCCCGGTGTCATTTTCATAGGCACACTGCAACCTGTTGGTCATGATGGATTTCAATTTGACGTTTTTGCTGACACGCATACAACTACACACATTGCCTGTAATTTTCGTTTGCATCATTCAGCAACGTGTACACTGGCAAACGTCAAAGCGATCGAGCACTAGCGCATCTGGTGGAACGATCGCGCAAATAAAAAGAAATTTGAATTGATCGTTAAATGCATGTACCAAGCCGTTTTTAAGAGTGTTACGTCTGTTTGTCTGTGATGGTAGGATACCGAGCCACTTGGGCAGCGGCTTCTATTTTGGGCACTTTTCCGCGATAACTCAGTCAATTTTAAACCAATTGACTTGTCATTTTGTAAACGGTTAGATACTATCATCAGGGTAAGGTACACCGGGGCAAGTTGAAACGGGTGGGGCAAGATGAAACACGAAGTTTTGAAATAGATTTCAACACAATTTGGAAATTTATCCTTCGCTAAAAGATTGTTTGAATAAAAAACTATGTGTTATGGCGATCGAACTGTTTATCATCATTAGGAAACATCATGTTAACCCGCTGTTTCATCTTGCCCCACCCGTTTCAACTTGCCCCGGTGTACCTTACCAGATTCCGCTCATCTAAGGCCAGTTTCGCAGAAGAACATCATCTGTTGAATGACTGTTAAGCCAATTTGTAATGTTTTTTTTTTGCATTTTATGTTAGTTCAATCTAAGTACAATCAGATACAAATCAAGACTAATGTAGATTTTTTTCGTTAAACTATGATTTTTTTACAGTTGGTGTGAGACCTAAGTGGTCCTAATCCGCTCATGAACAAATTTATGCCATCTTTTAAATAGACTTTTCCGGAAAAGTGCGTTATATTTGCAACTCTTTGTTTTTACAATTAGTTTTTTTTCTGTTCAGCGGGAGCGTATAATAGTGATTAAATACACTGTGTACTAAAATCGACAGATTTTACGATTTTCACGTATTTTTTTGTGTGAGTGGTTATTGGAACACATGAAATTACCTACAAATTTTTTGGGCCCAATAGCCGCTCAAAAAATTTCTTGGTTTTCTTTTTAAAACTTATGTTTTTCGGTAAATATTGCATAAAATGGCTTTGCTCTCATCTAATTCATGTAGTCCAAGAAAATCCGCGAAGAAAAAAGTGTATATATGCGTGAAAACTTGGTTTTTGCAATAGTGAGCGGCTTTTGGGTCATGAGCGGCTACTGGTACACTGACGGTATAGCCATCTCACCGCGTTCCGGAAATTGTTTCAATTAATTCAAAATTGACTGAGTTATAGCGGAAAGTGCCCAAAATAGAAGCCACTGCCCAAATGGCTTGGATCCCTACCGAAATTGATGTTAAGCGCTACCCAACACTGAACACGAGTCGCTCTGTAATTTTCAGTTTTGACTTGGCACGGTTAAGGCTCAATTCGCGCAATAGGCTTATTTGACGGAAGCTAACGATCCCTCCGCATCTGGTGGCCAGTGGTGGAAAGCATCATGCGCTTGACGTGTTTTTTGGTTCGCATCAAACACAATCTTTGCTCACGCGCTCGCGAACCCAAAAAGAGAGAACGGTTCACGATTTCCCGGATCGACGAACCAACACAAAACAAATGTCGAACGAGCAGAATCGCAGTTGGTTCGCCGGAAAGATCACAATGTAGAACACTTGGTTTGTTGCCATTTTTTGTTCACTTAAAGGTAATTAGTTGGGTGTTTTTTTTTTTTATTATACTGGTCAGGTATAATTCCAATAAATGATATCGACGAAAAAGTTTACCAATATTTGATTTCATTACAGAAATATCGGCCGCGAACCTCTAAAATAAAAAAAGCATCGCGCTTGCAAAAGATGCGATGCACTCGTTGGCGTTCGTGTCGTACGACCGTGAGCCACAGACGTACAGTATCGGACAATAAAAATGCACCAAAGCCGTTTTCCCATATAAACTAGTCAACTTTTGATTACCATATCTCAGTTACTTCTCAACCGATTGTTTTCATTTTTCTGTGACGAACTACAAAACATTTCAATTTTCAAAAACTATTGTAAAAGTTCAGTAACAACTATTGTTACAAAAGTTACAGATAGGTTGAATTTTGACAATAAAAATGCACCAAGACAAAAAATTGTATAGCAAAAAATGTTGAAGTCAAATCATGTTGGTCTGTTAAGCAAACTTATTCGTCATAACACAAGAAACATATTTGCCGAAGACACCATAATGATATGACGTAACCATTTTTTGCTATAACATTTTTTGTCTTGGTGCATTTTTATTGTCAAAATTCAACCCATCTGTAACTTTTGTAACAATAGTTATCACTGAACTTTTTCAACAGTTTTTGAAAATTGAAATGTTTTGTAGTTCGTCACATAAAAATGAAAAAAATCGGTTTAGAAGTAACTGAGATATGGTAATCTAAAGTTGACTAGTTTGTATGGGAAAACGGCTTTGGTGCATTTTTATTGTCCGATACTGTACGAACAACATCGCACAGCAAAGGTTTGCGATGCGATGGCATTTTTTTGTAGCGCGTAAGCACACGTTCGCGATCAATTTCCACCACTGCTGGTGGCAGTAATGAGAATCATATGAAAAGAGTGAAATCCGTCAAAAAGTGCCTTAGCGTAATATAAACAAAGTGCACTTTTTTCACTTTTTCATAACGAATTCCGAAATGTAGAGAAACAAACGAGCACTTTTTGGATAGAAAAGTTAATTCTCTTTCGAATGCGCTTAGATCCGGTAGGTACTTACAAACAATTTATGTAATTAATTTGAGGAGCTCTTGCTATGCATCCCATTGAGATTGACACAGATCCCATTGAGATCACTAGCCTTTGCCCAACAACTCCTATCCCTACTTCCACGTGGCAAAGGCCGAACTGCGAGCAACCTTAGGGAAGATCGGGTAGCCAACCCCGGTGGAAACTTTGGTCGTAAGCTGATAGGAAAGAGGGGGAGGAGGATTGCTTCTGCAAACCTAAGTGTCTGTTCTCCAGGAGGAGCGGCTCACAACAGCGTCTGATACCCATATTAGGGGCGACTGATCAGCGTCCGAGTGCCAGGGAAGGACTCTAAGCTCAACTGTGCACTATGTTCCTCCGGAAAGTAGGGGGTTGGTGACAGGCCCTACGAGCCAGCCGTAAAACCCATTGTAACGGAAAATCAACAACAGAATAATACGAACCACGACCAACGGCCCACGACCCCAGCGAACAAAAATGACTTGCGATTAGAAACTCGGTACGTGGAACTGCTGATCACTCAACTTCATTGGGAGCACCCGCATACTCGCCGATCTACTGAAGGATCGCGGGTTTGGCATCGTAGCACTGAAGGATGTGTGTTGAACAGGATCCATGGTGCGAACGTTTAGAGGTAATCATACCATCTACCAGTGCTGCGGCAACACTCGCGAGCTGAGAACAACTTTCATCGTGATGGGCGACATGCAGAGACGTGTGATCGGTTGGTGGCCGATCGATGAAAGAATATGCAGGTTGAGGATCAAGGGTCGATTCTTCAACTTCAGCATAATAAACGTGCACAGCCCACACGATGATGACAAGGACGCATTTTACGCGCAGCTCGAACGCGAGTACGACCGCTGCCCAAGCCACGACGTCAAGATCATCATAGGAGATTTGAACGCTCAGGTAGGCCAGGAGGAGGAATTCAGACCGACGATTGGTAATTTCAGCGCCCACCAGCTGACGAACGAAAGCGACCTACGACTCCTTGATTTCGCTGCCTCATGGCCATACTTAGCACCTTTTTCCAACACCTGGAGATCACCACAGCAGACGGAATCGCAAATCGACCACGTTCTGACAGACTGACGGCAAATCTCCGACATTATCGACGTTAGGACATATCGTCGCGCTAATAATGACTCCGACCACTACCTGATGATGGTCAAACTGCGCCCACAACTTTCCGTCATCAATAATGTGCGGTACCGGCGACCGCCACGGTACAATCTAGAGCGACTTAAGCAATCAGATGTCGCCAGAATATCGAGACAACATTGCCAGACGAGGACGAGCTCGATGTGGCCTCTCTAGAGGACTGCTGGAGTACAGTGAAAGCACCATCGAGCACGTTGGAAAGAAATCGAAACGATTGGTTCGACGAGGAGTGCAGAGCGATTTTGAAGCAGAAGAACGCAGCACGGGCGGTAATGCAGGAACCCGGCAGAACGTGGAACGTTATAAACAGAAGCCGAAACAGCAGACCCGTGAGGTTATTGAAAGGTTGAAGCAGCACTTCGACGAGCACTTGAATGGCGTGGAGGACATAGGCACGGGAGGGAACGACTACGCCAATGCAGCAGAGGACGGAAATGAGCTAACTGCCACGCTGAGAGAAATTAAGGATGCCATTAATCAGCCCAAAACCAACAAATCAGCTGGTAAGGATGATATCGCAGTTGAACTCATGAAGATGGGCCCACAAAAGTTGGCCACTTGTCTGCACCGGTTGATAGTCAGGATCTGGGAAACCGAAGAGCTACCGGAAGAGTGGAAGAAAGGGGTTATCTGCCCCATTCACTAGAAAGGCGACCTTCCCATTTGGAATGTGAGAACTTCAGAGCGATCACCATTTTGAATGCTGCCTACAAAGTGCTATCTTCCGTCGCCTGTCACCTAAAACGAATGAGTTCGTGGGAAATTATCAAGCCGGCTTCATCGACGGCTGGTCGACAATAGATACCGTACGGCAAATCCTCCAAAAATGTAGAAGTGCTTATAGTTCACTGAGCTGAGATGCAGGCTTTGTTCCAGTTGGGACGTTACATCGAAGAGAAGAAGAATCCGCCAGTTTAAATCCATCAAATTATGGGCCCAGACAAATCGCCTCCCTGTCTGCAATTAATAGTTATCACGCGAAAAATCAAATTGTGACGATTAATCATATAAGGCGTACCAAACAGAGTTTAAACCACTGCACTTATGAGAAGGCAACAAATAAAAGGAGATAAAACGTAATGTATCATACACATGATTAAGCAGCAGTAGCAGTATAGTTGCTTACTGTGACCACTGACCACCATAGATAAAATTGAAGAAAAACAGATCATTAGGCGTGACATTTCCTTTACAAATTGTATTTGTAGCATAGTTGTCTCGTCTCATGCTAATAGAGATTCTCATAGAACATGGGACAACTATGCTGCACACGGTAGTATGAATGAAGTTAGGCAAAAAAACGCTGTTCACTGGAAATTCTAAAAAAAAAACACGGAAGTTGAAGAGACTGCCCAAGATCCAATGGAAACGTAAAATCAGAAAGAATAAGAAGATGTACTGTTTAATTACATACATACATGCATCACCATAATTCATAACACATCTAAACACAATTCCCAATTATCACCGCGGTGCACCGGTTCAACTTTGACTCCACATGCAATGTTGCAAATTGTTATGCGGGGGCAAGTCCTGGATATTACTTTGATACTTTGATCATGCATGCGTGCAATATGATTATCTCGAAAGAATCAAAAATCAAAATCTACATTCATTTCAAATTTCTATCACTACTGCACTAATTCGAAAAGCGGTATGAACGAACGAACACATTACACCAACGCAACACCAAAATGTTAGAGCACATAATTAAAACCCAATACATAGTGTTGGAATTTCGCGCATTGATTGTGCTGATGCTTACCTCGACGAATTGGACACCGGTAGCGACAGCTCCGGTTTCCGCTTTTGCGCTTCCTCCTGGCGGTGGGCGCGCAATTTTCGCTCCGCCAGCAGAAAATACGTCGCCGTTATATGATTGTATTCATTACGATCTAGAGCCCTGTAATGGCGCAGCATATTTGCGAGAAATCGAAGTATTAGTTAAGGGGGAAACCGCTAGGCTATATTACTTTGATCACTATTCTGTTTCCAGTCTGACCTCATAGCATAAAGGGGTGCGTACGATTGACTTACTCTAAAATTTCCTCTTTGGTAGCTATTTTTCCGTTGATCATCTTTTGGATGATTAGTGTGTGATCCTCTTCGCTCACTTGTTCCCGGCTGACGAGCGGCAGGTACTCGGGCGTTTCCTCGATACTGCCCTCGAGCAGCCACTCATTCTGGGCGATCTGCTGCAAGGTGGCACGTTTTTCCGGCTCCCGCACCAGCATGTTGCCGATGAGACTGTTTTGGAAAGTAAATCAATAAATAATCTTCACCACAGAAAGACACATTTCAACTCTTACCTTCGGCAGCCACCGGACACGTGCTCCGGCATCGTGTACTTGCAGTCCATGATCATCGTGAGCGTTTCGGAGTCGTTTGCCTCCTGGAACGGTGGGTGGCCGCACACGAGCATGAACAAAATGACACCCAGCGACCAGACGTCTGCAGGAATGTTCACTTCTGGTTAGTACCAAAACTTCTTACACATCAACTAGGTATAAGTCAATCACTTACCAACTGCCGGGGCATCGTACGAATCACCGAGCAAGATCTCCGGTGCCGAGTACGCTAAACTGCCGCAGGAAGTTTCCAGCTTCTGACCGGGGCAGAACTTATTACTAAATCCAAAATCAGTCAACTTCACCACTCCTAGTTTTTCGAAGAATACTACGTTTTCCGGTTTTAAGTCCCTGTGTAAGTGGGAGACAAATGAGATTATAATAGATTCTATGACGAAATTCTACCCGTAACAATGGCGTAAATAGGAAAGAATCGCGTGGAGGAACTGACTGCATTCCCAATATGAGGCTCCATGGAGTTCAGATAACGATCCGAATGGAAATTTCTGGCTGTTTAAGAGGCAAACTTCCAACAAGACTCATTGTTAGCCTCTTAAGTAGCTTAAGATGCTACTCAGAACTTTATTGGAACTTTCAAGTTCTTAGAAGTTCATTTCTGTAACTTGATGTGCTAAGACTTTTTTTTGTTATTTTAGCAAAAACAACCTTACAAGAAGATTTTCTTGGACTACAAATTTGAATTTACAAATTAATGAATTGAAGTGCAAATGAAAAAAAAATGATGCCCACCGGGTTCTAACCGCTAGCCGCTGCGTGAGAGCTTTAAACTCTACCTCAACACTACAATTGCGATGAAGTGCAAAGTGGATGAAATCTGACTTGAATCAATGATCTGTCGACATCTTGAAAGGTTTCAAGGGTGTTTAGAGGGGTTCCAGTTAGTTTCAAGGGTTCTCTGGGGACTTCAGGGTGTTTCAGGGCTTTCAAAAGGTTTCAGGCAGGATCGAAAACCCCCTGACACCACCTAAAAATGCATTTGAAAGCCCTCTGTAGCTCCCTCTGAAATCCCTCTGAAAACTTCATGAAACGCCTTAAAATCCCTCTGAAACATCCCTGGAAGCTCTTTGAGAGCATCCTTCAACCTTCGGAAACCACTTCCGAATCCCTCTGAAACCCTGAAACCACTCGAAACGCTATGAAATGCCCTGAAACTCCTCTGAAAACCCCTTGAAACTCCCTGAAAGCCCCTCAAACCCCTTGAACCACCTGAAACGACTTGAAACTCCTCTGAAAACTTCATTGAAAACTCCCTAAATCTCCTCTGAACCCCACGTAAACCCCATCGGAACTCTTTTGAAACCCCTTGAAAAACCTTGATACGCCTTGAAACTCCTCTGAAACATCATTGAAACCCATTGAGTGTAGAATTAGCTTTAGGTCAAAACACACAGTTATGTTTATTAACTATTACAAAAAATTTCTGGAAACCCCTTGGAATTCATCAGAATCCCTTTTGAAACTCCCACGAAATTTGAAAAATTTGTAACAGACAATATAACATGTTGACTCCCGGAGTGAACCGTTCAACAATAGGACAGATCGGTGAAGTACTAGATTTGCAGTAATGAGCTGAATTTTAGTACGATGAGAAGATCAATGCTCCTTTTCTGCAATGAAATGGTGCAAAACGCGTGGGTATTATGATTCCTTGCCTAATTTGATGCTGTTTAAGCAAAACTTTGGGCAACAGTGTTGTTGTTTTCTTCATTTCTTGCAACATAAACAACATACACTGAGAAAAAAATAAAGTCAAGTCAATCATATTTCACTCCCAAACAAGCATATTTATGCACTGACTTTTATATTATCCCTTTTTGAGATTGTATCAGGCATAATATAATAGATCGAAGAATATTGGATGCTTGAGTTAAGCAATGTTTATGATCTGGTTAGAGCTGGAAATATGGTTGATTCAACAATATTATGCTTTCATCAATCATATTTATGCTTGATGATTTGACAGTTCATTTATGCTCATGGTAGATTCAAGCATGTTTATGCTCAACTTGACCCTCAACTTAAGGGTTGAAACAACTATATCGGATGATTGGTTTACGCATACAAAGAAATGTGTTCAAATTATGTTTGTTTTATTTCTAAAATCATTAAAAAGCTCCAAATTAAGAATCAACGTTTCTATATTAGTAGTATTCTAGTGCAATATATTCTAAATGGAACATATTTCACTAAAATACCAGCATTATAGAAACGTTTGCCACATTTCCGACGCCGTTCGTTCAAACCTGCAATCTACTTTGTTCGGTCCGCTAGACATGGAGGCAAAAGCACTGACCTTTTCGCGTTTGCTGCAAATAGCGGTGGAAATTTCATACCCGTTGGCTGGAAACGAAAGTTATGAAAATATATTAATAAAAGAAAAGAAAAACTTAAATTTTTATGTATACTTACAAACTCTTCGATGCCCGTAATTCTAAGGAAACTATGAGAATTCAACAGAATCGACGTCGTCACTTAAAACTGCCGCCGCCATAATGAATAAATTTGTGAAATTCTTTGTGACTGAGGAGGCAGCAGCCTGAGGATTCAAGTAATCACATACATGCTTGGTTTAAGAATTTGATGTTTGATTTTCAATGACGTTGATTCAAACGAAACATATGCTTGGAGTAAACATCAAATTATAGTGAAATAACCATTTGAAGCAGTTATACCAAGAATATTTCCCAAGCTTGGGAGAACTATATAAAAAGTTATATCAATCAGACAACATTTCTGTCCGTGTAGTTATCCAAACTTTTGCTCAAACAGCATCACATTAGGCAAGGAATCATAATACCCACGCTATTTGCGCCATTTCATTGCAGAAACGGAGAATTGACCTTCTCACCATACTAAAATTCAACTCATTACTACAAATCTAGTACTACACCGAACGTGCACCAATAGCGAGAATCGGTCAACATTAAGATGAGCTAGCGCAAGGATGCTTTCAACATTTGGGTTCCTGACTTCCGGTGCAAATGTTTTGATTTACTATTTATCGAAGACTACTTTATCAAGAAGACATGGAACTCTGTTGTTTTCCCACACTCAGCTTAATCGACTGGTAGATTCTATGTGCGCTAACCACATAGATTACTGGCGAGAGAGAGAATCACCCGTTTATGTGCAAGTAATAAAATCTATGAGTAAGCCATATGACTTTTATTATTACTATAATATATCCCTAGTGTAACAACATAATACGTAACTTTGCGCACATAAAATTTAAAAGTAAGCAAACACACACGAAATCAAAATGGCGCGCACAGGAGATGAATGTTTTGCACGAAAGCGTGCTGTTGAATTTAATTGACCGGCTGGAATAATTGATATTTTAAAAGGTAAATACATAATTAGTTTTTTTATAATATGTTCAGTGCTCACACGAAATTCCTATTGCAGCATCGGAATCGATCACTTTACGGTAAAGTATTGAACTTTGAAGGCTGAAACAGTCCTGCCAACACCAGTATCCGGAACAGTATTCCCAAGTGCTTAAGGAACGGTAGAGTTCGCGACGGGACCACATCAGCCTCTTCGCCTACAACTGCTTTATCTTTGTGTATCTGGTGCATTGTTCATTAAATAAAGATAGCTCAATTGCGAATTATCCAAATTTTGCATTTATTTACATTTTGAAGTCAATCCCACGTGGAAATGGTTTTATTATTGGTTCCAATGTAACCTATACGCTGAACGATTGAAAACCAAAAGCGACGCACATAAGTTCTATCATGATTGAATCGACAAAAAATCGATATCGCTGCACATAGTTTTCAAGTGTAAAAGCAACTGGTCATAATCTAAGTGCAGAACTTTTAAATTTAATGTGTTATTTTTTCTGAGTGCATACTAACAGCAAGCGTCAGCAACGGCACCGCCGCCTGGTAAGCTAAGGTGGTATCTTTGTGTAAAAGTGTAAGAAAGAGTGTATTGGTGCGAGTATGAAAATTTACACATGGACTTATCCACCGATGAACCAAATTCATCGCGGTCCGAGAATTTTGACACTAGAGCGGGGTCTGTTCCAATCAGAATCGTCCAATTCTGATTGGAACGGCCCCGCTCTAGTGTCAAAATTCTCGGACCGCGATGAATTCGGTTCATCGGTGGATAAGTCCATACTGTAAATTTCCGCACTACAGTTTCGGCCGATTGCCGCAAAATTGCCTCCAGCCTGTTTTGGATGACACGTGCTTGCCGCCCGGTTGCTGCGATGCGAAAGAGGTCGATCGTCGGCGGCGCGGTCTCTCCTGTCCGACCGGCTCGAGTCTTCGTGTCGCTGACGACCGACGACGTGCGCGTCGCGACGTTGCGAAGTCGCGATGTCTGATGGAGCGCGAATATTGTTGTCGCGGTTGGGTCGCGGTGTTCGATGATGCGCTGACGATTCGCATCTCTGCGCATAGGGTGCTAAACTGGTATGCCACATCTTCCTTCTCCTCTCGACAAAAAAAACACCCAAAAAAAAAAGGTTACCATCTCCCAGCTTCATATTGTATACGGCCTTCACATGCGTCTGGAATATTATTTCGTCAACCTATTGATTTACTAAAACACAGGGTAATTCAATTGATTCTAGGCAATCGCACTAAGCCAATAACAGAAACATTTCGTTGCCAGAATCTCAGACGATCTCATGATCGTAAGAGTCGTGGGCCAGTTATATTCAAAAATTTTACTTAGCTGTTGAAATTTGCTTCTTCGCGGTCCTGCATGTTTTTTGAATAAACCTGCACTTGTTTCTCACTAGCAGAACACCGGAAGGGCCCGTTCGCATGGTTGCAACCACATCTCGTCATTTAGAGACGACTATGGTTTGACCAAATTCATAATTGACCACCATCTTTTCATTATACTCCTCCATTACTGCATTACTATGTAGTTTGAATATCGACTCTTCCTTCACTCTATATTAACATTCGATCATAACGTTACTCAGGATGCTTCTTTCGCCTTCGCTTGTCCTCACAGGTCCTCACGAACCGTAGCTTTTAATTTAGATCTCTCTAGTTGCTGTCATGGTTCTTCTTCTTCTTCTTCTTCTTTTTCTTTGCGGCTCTTCGTTCTCACTGGAACGACTGCTTCTCTCCAACTTTGTGTTCTTGGAGCACATTGAAGAGGAGTATTTATTAATGCGAACAAAGCATTTATTTGAGAATCCTTAAATATGTTATTATTCCATGCACGGCTTTGTTTGAAACATAATTATTCTGACTATTGTCTATGTTTCAAAATGCCCGTGTTAAGTGATTCATACCTAACAGGAATTTCGATGACATAATCTGTTGATAGATTTTATTTCGCGAATTTATACAAGTTGTTTTCAACATTGCCTTTTATTTAAAAAAATGTTACTGAACATGTTTTGGCAATCTAAATGCGGTGCTTGTTGAGGCGCCGCAGTGCCTCAAGCGGGTAGCTCTTGGATTCCTGGCGGGATGGAGTCTCGCAAGACCTGGGGTACCAGAAATCCTCCGTTGATCCGGTTCGAAGGACCAAATGTTGAGGCGCCGCAGTGTCTCAAACGGGAAGCTCTTGGATTCCTGGCGGGACGGAGTCTCGCAAGACCTGGGGTACCAGAAATCCTCCGTTGATCCGGTTCGAAGGACCAAAATGTTGAGGCGCCGCAGTGCCTCAAACGGGGAATTTCTTTCCTCAGAAAGAAACACACAGGTTTACACTTTAAACCACTTTATTTACTTCACTTGGCGTTGTCCAAGCCACGCCAACGCTTGTAAGTACAACTCACTTCACTTAACACTAAACACTACTTGACCGTTAGCCGGGTCAGATGAAACTGTTTCCCCTGTCGGCATTGCGATGCTGCTTATATAGTCCCTCAGAGTGCTTCTGGAATGTTCTATAACTTTCCCGGATAGAACATTCAGGAACTTTCCTCCATTCTGGCTGCACTGCTCAAACGAAGTCACTCGCGGTCACTCACGAGCGGCCTGCACATGTTCGTCCAACTGGGTGCCGCCGCGATGACGCGCGCTCGCTCACAGCTGTCATCATCAATCATCATCGGTGGTGAGTGGTCCTGCGCTGTCGCCGTGTTTACATTTGTGGGAGCTGGAATGGCGTTGCTCAGTCTTATAGGGGAAAACGGGGCACCAAAGCGTTTATGGGAAAGTGGGTCACTTTCGCCACCGGAGCGCCCGATGGGCGCGAACATACTGCCCCCAGGCTGGAAGCACTCCTGTTGAAGCACTGGTATCGCATGCCAGTTGTCTTCTCTGCAATCGGAACGCAGCGGTAGTCGACTTGTCGGAATGTTTCCCAAACCTTGTTTTCGTCGTGTTGGTTGACGTATTTCTTCAGATTGACGCTGCCTCCGAGGACAACTGCATTTTGGCAGTGTCATAGCTCCATGGTCCATTTTTCCTTCGCCAACGGAATGATGGCGACACTCGGTGGGTAATACGACGATGGTTGACATCTCATTGGAAGGTTTGATAAAACATTTTGCTGTCTGAACCACGCTAATCAGCAAATGTCCCATCACAAACCATATACTGCCAAACTGCGCCTCCTGAGTAAGTCTCGGGTGACTCAAGAGTTTCATTGGTGGTGGCTTCCCTGGCTTGGTGTGCCACTTCCTTGTGGTCTTTAGTCTTTGTAGGTTCTCCTGCTTATCGTTGGTGTCAAAGGTCGTGACACGTGCGGCAGCGTCTGAAGCCAACTTCACGCTGTCTAGAGTTTCAAACTCCATTGTGTCCGATGTTGAACCCTTAGGAAACACCGCTGGGTTTACCAGTGTTTTCATACACGTTGATGGCTTGGAGGGCTCCACCTGAGCGGAATCCACTTGGTCGAGGGCTGTCACAAGTGAGAGCTCACCATGTGACAGCAAACGCGGTTCGTCCAGAATGATCTCCCATTGGGTTACAGCTGTTGCACCACACAATGGCTTTACGTGCGACAGCTTAAAATGCTCATCCTGAGCGGTCTTCACGTGTTTCGGGGTAGCTGCAGTGGAATCTGGCAGACCACTGTACGACTTGGAATGCTCCTTGTGAGCAGATTCTGGTTCCTCGGCGGGTGTCACAGTGCGTAGAGGATATTCTACGCAAGACAAATCAGAGAGCTCCTCCTGAGCGGACTCTGATTCTCTCGTGCTTTCCGTGGACTCGATTGTACATGAGGCGTGGTTCGTCAGCTCCAGTCCGGACGATCTGGTCTGCATTCTCTGGTGGAAGGCGCATCCTTCGTCGAAAGTTGCAGTGTGAACGGGCTGTTCCACACTGGACGGGCCAGAGAGCTTCTCCCGAGCAGGCTCTGGTAACTTCTCGGCTGCCACTGTCACAGTCTCGAAGCTAGTCTCCTCATGACGTAGCTGCCCGATATTTGTCGGTTTGGACTGCTCCTTCCAATCGAATTCGGGATGTCCAACGGATATCGTTGAATGGACGATTGGATGTGGTCCCACACTTGGTTGCCAGGAATGTTTCTCCTTAGCGCACTCCAAGCGGTGTTGATGATCCACTTCATGCAGTAGACCAGGGGCTGCTGACTCGTCAGACTTCACGGTGTAACTTGGTAAGTCGGAGTGCTCCATCCGAGCGGATTCCGACTGGTGATGGTTCCGGACACTTACCGGCATGCAGTGCACCTTCTGAGCATTCTTCGGTTGGTGGTCTGATCGCACAATGGATCTACAGGATAGCTTCGTCGGTGTCAACTCTGCCTGGATAGAAGTCCGCTTCCACTCCGCGCCTTGTCGATCTTCAGTGCTTGGTGCACCACATCTCGTTGTGTGACGCAGTTCCTTCGTACAGGACGACCTATCGTGTTCCCTGTAAACGTTGTTCGGTTCGTCCTTGGGCGTCTCAGAGATTTCCGGCGGCTCTAGACTGGATGAGTCGAAGAGTTCTACTGAGGTGGACTTCACCTGATGCCGGTTATAGAGGCTACCAAAAAGTCGGCACTCTATCGATTGCGACTTGGCTGGTGGCTGGGTAGGTGTCACAGTGTGATTTGTTGGCGTCACACTGGACCAATAAGAGCGCTCTTCCTGAGCGGACTCCATATTGCTGACGGTTGTCGCAACGTGATCCGACGGTACCACGTTGGACTGGTCAGAGAGCTTTTCCTGAGCGAGCTCTGACCACTGCCTGCTTTGGAAGCTTTCCAAAACACGGCACTCATTCTCGCTGAGTTGGTACTCACCAGCCAAGCTCGCGGATAGCTGCTCTATCCTTAGCAGTGCTTCGGTGTGCAGCCGGTAGAAGTCCATCTCCAGGTCACCCTGATCCTCGAACTCCGATGCCGGGATGCGATCCAAGATCTCCTGGTGAAGCTTAGCGTGCTCCTGGTAGTACGTGCCTAGCTTCTTCTCGTACACCCGCAGGAGCGATGATCTTATCTTCGACGGGTCGTGCTCTGCCTCCACCAGGTTTCCCAAAATGTGCCGGGTCTTCCGCGAGACCTGTTCACGGAGATGGATGAGCAGCTGTATCTCTTGCATGGCGGGTGCTTCAAATTCCGGTGTGTGGTGTCTCATCTTCACTTGTACGGACGGTGGTTGGTCGATAAGTCCTTTTTTCGGTGCTCACGCAAGAATTCACCGACGGTGCCGATCTCCTTTGAACGGCAAAAACCGTCGACTGGTCGTCTTGTTGACCAGGGCCGTACGCCTCACTAATCGACGGGAGATCTTCTCCTTGGTGTCTCGATGATTTGTAGGGCCGGTTCCGCTTCTACTGATACCTCCTTCATCAGCAGAAGGTTTTGACGGTACCGATCGCAAGGTTCGCTGACCGGTATAACCTTGTCTTCTTGGTGGTCTTGCCGGCGGCAAGAATAACACATCCAGTGCCGATCGTCCACTGACCGGCGGTAATTCCTCTCGCCCGTTGACCAGGGAAGCACTTCTTCTGGAGCCGATGACCTCGGTGATCGGCAGGAAATCTCCTCGTTGGTGCCTTTGCCGGCGGCAAAGATGTCGCCCTTGATGTTCGTCGTACACTAACCGGCAGAATTCCTCTTCGATACGCTGGTGTCCTCACCGGCGGTAAGGACCGTTGATACCGATCTCTCGTTGACCGGTACGAAACTCCTCGGCTGGTCTCCTCGATGACCAGCTGGACGCCTTGCTAGGACCGACCGACTCGTCGATCGGGGGGATTCCTTCGACGGGATGGTGTCTTTGCCGGCGGCAAAGCAGTCACCGTTGGTGCCGATCGTCCACAGACCGGCAGGGATTCCTCGACTGGTCGCCTCGTTGACCAGGGGAACAACTCGCTGGTGCCGATCTCCTCGCTGACCAGCGTAAAATCCTCCAGGGGAAAGGATCTCGGTTCCACTGATCTTTCCTCGACCAGCAGATATCTTCGTTGGGACCGACCGACTCGTCGATCGGTAGAAATTCTCCGATGGGATGGTGTCTTTGCCGGCGGCAAAGAAGTCACCGTTCGTGCCGATCGTCCACAGACCGGCAGGGATTCCTCGACTGGTCGCCTCGATGACCAGCAGGACGCTTCACCAGGACCGACTGATTCGTCAATCGGCGGGATTCCTTCGACGGGATGGAGTCTTTGCCGGCGGCAAATAAGTCACCGTTGATGCCAACCGTTCACAGATGATCGGCAGAGATTCCTCGACTGGTCGCCTCGTTGACCAGGGGAACAACTCGCTGGTGCCGATCTCCTCGCTGACCGGCGGAAAATCCTCCAGAGGAAAGGGTCTCGTTTCCACTGATCACGCCTCGACCAGCAGAAAGACTCGCTGGGACCGACCGACTCGTCGATCGGTAGAAATCCTTCGATGGATGGTGTCTTTGCCGGCGGCAAAGAAGTCACCGTTGGTGCCGATCGTCCACAGACCGGCAGGGATTCCTCGACTGGTCGCCTCGATGACCAGCAGGACGCTTCGGCGGTGAACCGGGGACTGTAGGCCGGTTCCACTCCACAGGTACGGTATCCGGTTCGGACGGACCAAATGTTGAGGCGCCGCAGTGCCTCAAGCGGGAAGTTCTCGGATTCCTGGCGGGATGGAGTCTCGCAAGACCTGGGGTACCAGAAATCCTCCGTTGATCCGGTTCGAAGGACCAAATGTTGAGGCGCCGCAGTGCCTCAAGCGGGTAGCTCTTGGATTCCTGGCGGGATGGAGTCTCGCAAGACCTGGGGTACCAGAAATCCTCCGTTGATCCGGTTCGAAGGACCAAATGTTGAGGCGCCGCAGTGTCTCAAACGGGAAGCTCTTGGATTCCTGGCGGGACGGAGTCTCGCAAGACCTGGGGTACCAGAAATCCTCCGTTGATCCGGTTCGAAGGACCAAAATGTTGAGGCGCCGCAGTGCCTCAAACGGGGAATTTCTTTCCTCAGAAAGAAACACACAGGTTTACACTTTAAACCACTTTATTTACTTCACTTGGCGTTGTCCAAGCCACGCCAACGCTTGTAAGTACAACTCACTTCACTTAACACTAAACACTACTTGACCGTTAGCCGGGTCAGATGAAACTGTTTCCCCTGTCGGCATTGCGATGCTGCTTATATAGTCCCTCAGAGTGCTTCTGGAATGTTCTATAACTTTCCCGGATAGAACATTCAGGAACTTTCCTCCATTCTGGCTGCACTGCTCAAACGAAGTCACTCGCGGTCACTCACGAGCGGCCTGCACATGTTCGTCCAACTGGGTGCCGCCGCGATGACGCGCGCTCGCTCACAGCTGTCATCATCAATCATCATCGGTGGTGAGTGGTCCTGCGCTGTCGCCGTGTTTACATTTGTGGGAGCTGGAATGGCGTTGCTCAGTCTTATAGGGGAAAACGGGGCACCAAAGCGTTTATGGGAAAGTGGGTCACTTTCGCCACCGGAGCGCCCGATGGGCGCGAACAGTGCTGGCCTCAAAGCTCCACACACTTAATCTCCAAATTTGATCTCGGTAAAAACGAATGACGAACTCAATCGGTAAAGAGTATTTTACTGAAATGTCGTTAAAATTTGACAGTTCTCCAAAAATAACTTGTCAAAAATAACGAAATTCAGTAATTTACGTTCATTACTGAATCTCGGCAAACTTTTTTGCCACAGCAATCGGCAATCTAATCATGTTGCTGAATTTCGGTAAAGCGCATCTGTCAAAAATGAAAACGAAGCACGTTGCCGGGTGCCATCTTCAAAAAAGGATTTTCTTTAAGCGAATCACTACTTCGATTCAGCAATCTCTTCAGCGGGTTTTTCGTAAGTAAAGCAATTAAATTCGTTAACTTCATTAATAAATGGATGCCTTTCATAATTATCCTTTTTAGTATGATATTTTGGAGATGGAGAGCTGCAGCAGGAGTGCCGGAACCTCGCATCGAAGGTGCCTGTTTGTTTGCTGCCGGTCTTAACGAGCAAAAGGCAAAAATGGTCCGTAGATACCAAATAAACCGCTCGTAAATCCACTAACGAAGAGGCTCCCGTAAGCAGCTGGTTGGCAGCTGGCCACAAAGGCCGCCCACAAAGGTGCTCCCCCGACCGGCGGAGTGAAGAGGCTGCATCGTTACCGGCCGAGAACGGTACATAGTTACGAGAAACCCGTCGCTAACAAACGTCCACCGAGTTCCTGTTCCCTCCGCAAGTTGCCGTTCCAGCGCTGCTTGGAGCTTGATATGGCGCAGGTTTTGAAAGATAGATATGCGTTTCCAAAGTGCCGTCGTTACTGCCATGCAGGAAGCCCGCTCGGATTGTTCGGGGACACCATCAGTGTACGATCTACGCCGAGCACGTCCCCGGCGGAAGTGTGAAATTATAATGTTACCATTGATATACAGTTAAAGAAACGATAGAAACAAGCCAAAATGTGCTGCTCAGGACCAGCATGAATAAAATTGTTAACCTAATCATTATTTTCGTTTTATTTTATTTCTTCTTATTTTGTTTCTTCTTATCAATAAGCATGAAAGAAAAAAAAAGATTTACTGAATTTCGGTAACCATATATGCCGAAGTTTTCGGCAATGTATTACCGAACCACTCGTCAAAGTTTGACATTTGATCTTTATCAAGTTTGCAGACTAGTCGGCAATTTGAACTTTTACCGAGATTTTTACCGAGCTCTCAGCTGTTGGATTCTCGGCGATTTATTTTGCCGGCCTCGGCAAATTAAATTAAGTGTGCATATAACGTACGTATGCCTTTGTGTGGCAGTAGTTCGACAGATTTCCCATTGAAAAACTTTTAAAAATGCAAACTAAGACGTAATGAATGATGTGTTAAAGACTTTATATGTTGGTTCATATACATGTTTTATGTCCGGTTGCTAACACATTTGGTATGTTACTTTTTCTTGATTTTTCCAACGAAATGTACCTTTCATCGTGAAACAAAACTCGCCCGAGAATACTAAATTGACATGAAATCTTTTCTAAGCGAAATCGTTCTCATTCAAACGGTTGTCCAATCAGTTCGCAATAGCACCTCATAATTACAACCACAACATGAAACATCTGGTGGATCAGTTGAGTATTTTTCGTTTAACGGAAATTTTCCTCCACCTGCAGCGCGAATCGAGTCGCCTGGGGCACTCACAATACGCCAACATTACTAATGTCGCTACCTGCACGACGGTTTTTCAAATCTTCTGTTTTTATGCATGAATTTCAACATTATAGGGCACATTCAACTTGTGAAAGAAGCGTTCAATGCTGTTCAAACAACTCCGGGATTTTCGAATCTATAAAAATTGTACAGTAACTTTTATATTTTCCATAGTTTCTCAATCCGAGATACTTCTTATTTCGGTGACTCTCCAAGCATATCCGAGGCTATCAGTACACCACAAAGGCGGACGCATAACCACGTCCGCTGAGTTTCTTTCTAAGGAGTCGCAACAAGCACTATTTGCTGTCGTTGTCGCAAGTCGTACGAACATGAATACACGTGAGCATCCTGTAGCTTCTCGTTAACCCTCGAGCGATCGCGCTGTTGTATTTTGTACAACACGTTGAAAAAATCTCGCTTTTTGTACTCAGCATTAGTGTGGTGCTGACGCAGGTAGTCAACCGTGCGAGTTACGGAAGGTTAAAATCAAGAAATGAATTCCTTTACAATATCGACGGTAGTCCAAACGCGTCTGAAATTGCGCACACAAGTCCATGTATGCACTCAGCGAAAAAAACTAGCGAAATTCATCGAAATACCTTATGAAAATTTGCTATAACTAATTCTTATGGATGAGATAAGAATACCTTATGAAAATTGATCGTGCTCACTATGACAATTTTCATAAGATAGACTTATGAAAAGAACAAAAAAATCTTAAAATGATGCAGACTGGATTCGATCCATTAACGTCGGGATCACCGAGCCCGTGTTTTATCCACACGGCTACCGACGCTTGAGAATACCATGTTGCTAAACATGAATAAAAGCCAAGCTGTGAGACGATTTTACGTCATAGAGTGACCTTATGAAAATCATCCGAATCATTATGAATTATTTAAAGGCCGTTTCATAAGTTGGGCCTTATGGAAATCTTAAGGTTATTTGGCTGAGTGTGCGGATTTATGAACATTGAGCTGCCACTTCTCGAGCTTCGATCTGCATCTTCTGATGGTAATCCACATGCATAAGATGCTCTTCAATACGAGCACTCAATCAAAAGCACAACCACGTGCATAACGTCTGGATTTTTTTTTTAATTTATCAACGATAATTCGATCTCGTACGGATCTTCACACTCCGATGTCGCTGTTCGTGTGTGGCTTTTTTTCCATTTTCCCCCGGCGGAACTCCAATCGCGCCGAATCCTCACACAAGTCCATGTGTGGTTCTTTCCATTTCACCCCGGCGGAACTCCAATCGCGCCGGATCTTCACACAAGTCCATGTGTGGATTTTTCCATTTCACCCCGGCGAAACTCCAATCGCGCCAGATCCTCACACAAGTCCATGTGTGGTTCTTTTCACTTCCCCCCGGCGGAACTCCAATCGCGCCGAATCCTCACACAAGTCCATGTGTGGTTCTTTCCATTTCAGCCTGGCGGAACTCCAATCGCGCCGGATCCTCACACAAGTCCATGTGTGGTTCTTTCCATTTCACCCCGGCGGAATTCCAATCGCGCCGAATCCTTACACAAGTCCATGTGTAATTCTTTTCACTTCCCCCCGGCGGAACTCCAATCGCGCCGGATCTTCACACAAGTCCATGTGTGGATTTTTCCATTTCACCCCGGCGGAACTCCAATCGCGCCGGATCTTCACACAAGTCCATGTGTGGATTTTTCCATTTCACCCCGGCGGAACTCCAATCGCGCCAGATCCTCACACAAGTCCATGTGTGGTTCTTTCCATTTCACCCCGGCGAAACTCCAATCGCGCCGGATCTTCACACAAGTCCATGTGTGGATTTTTCCATTTCACCCCGGCGGAACTCCAATCGCGCCAGATCCTCACATAAGTCCATGTGTGGTTCTTTCCATTTCACCCCGGCGGAACTCCAATCGCGCCGGATCCTCACACAAGTCCATGTGTGGATTTTTCCATTTCACCCCGGCGAAACTCCAATCGCGCCAGATCCTCACACAAGTCCATGTGTGGTTCTTTCCATTTCACCCTGGCGGAACTCCAATCGCGCCGGATCCTCACACAAGTCCATGTGTGGTTCTTTCCATTTCACCCCGGCGGAACTCCAATCGCGCCGAATCCTTACACAAGTCCATGTGTAACTCTTTTCACTTCCCCCCCGGCGGAACTCCAATCGCGCCGGATTTTCACACAAGTCCATGTGTGGATTTTTCCATTTCACCCCGGCGGAACTCCAATCGCGCCAGATCCTTACACAAGTCCATGTGTGGTTCTTTCCATTTCACCCCGGCGGAACTCCAATCGCGCCGGATCTTCACACAAGTCCATGTGTGGATTTTTCCATTTCACCCCGGCGGAACTCCAATCGCGCCAGATCCTCACACAAGTCCATGTGTGGTTCTTTCCATTTCACCCCGGCGGAACTCCAATCGCACCGAATCCTCACACAAGTCCATGTGTGGTTCTTTTCACTTCCCCCCGGCGGAACTCCAATCGCGCCGGATCCTCACACAAGTCCATGTGTGGTTCTTTCCATTTCACCCCGGCGGAATTCCAATCGCGCCGAATCCTTACACAAGTCCATGTGTAATTCTTTTCACTTCACCCCGGCGGAACTCCAATCGCGCCGGATCTTCACACAAGTCCATGTGTGGATTTTTCCATTTCACCCCGGCGGAACTCCAATCGCGCCGGATCTTCACACAAGTCCATGTGTGGATTTTTCCATTTCACCCCGGCGGAACTCCAATCGCGCCAGATCCTCACACAAGTCCATGTGTGGTTCTTTCCATTTCACCCCGGCGGAACTCCAATCGCGCCGGATCTTCACACAAGTACATGTGTGGATTTTTCCATTTCACCCCGGCGGAACTCCAATCGCGCCAGATCCTCACATAAGTCCATGTGTGGTTCTTTCCATTTCACCCCGGCGGAACTCCAATCGCGCCGGATCCTCACACAAGTCCATGTGTGGATTTTTCCATTTCACCCCGGCGAAACTCCAATCGCGCCAGATCCTCACACAAGTCCATGTGTGGTTCTTTCCATTTCACCCTGGCGGAACTCCAATCGCGCCGGATCCTCACACAAGTCCATGTGTGGTTCTTTCCATTTCACCCCGGCGGAACTCCAATCGCGCCGAATCCTTACACAAGTCCATGTGTAATTCTTTTCACTTCCCCCCCGGCGGAACTCCAATCGCGCCGGATCTTCACACAAGTCCATGTGTGGATTTTTCCATTTCACCCCGGCGGAACTCCAATCGCGCCAGATCCTTACACAAGTCCATGTGTGGTTCTTTCCATTTCACCCCGGCGGAACTCCAATCGCGCCGGATCTTCACACAAGTCCATGTGTGGATTTTTCCATTTCACCCCGGCGGAACTCCAATCGCGCCAGATCCTCACACAAGTCCATGTGTGGTTCTTTCCATTTCACCCCGGCGGAACTCCAATCGCACCGAATCCTCACACAAGTCCATGTGTGGTTCTTTTCACTTCCCCCCGGCGGAAGTCCAATCTCGCCGGATCCTCACACAAGTCCGTGTGTGGCTCTTTTCACTTCCCCCCGGCGGAAGTCCAATCTCGCCGGATCCTCAAACAAGTCCGTGTGTGGTTCTTTTCATTTTCACCCCGGCGGAACTCCAATCGCGCCGAATCCTCACACAAGTCCATGTGTGGTTCTTTTCACTTCCCCCCCGGCGGAACTCCAATCGCGCCGGATCTTCACACAAGTCCATGTGTGGATTTTTCCATTTCCCCGGCGGAACTCCAATCGCGCCGAATCCTCACACAAGTCCATGTGTGGTTCTTTCCATTTCACCCCGGCGGAACTCCAATCGCGCCGAATCCTTACACAAGTCCATGTGTAATTCTTTTCACTCCCCCCCCGGCGGAACTCCAATCGCGCCGGATCTTCACTCAAGTCCATGTGTGGATTTTTCATTTTCACCCCGGCGGAACTCCAATCGCGCCGAATCCTCACACAAGTCCATGTGTGGTTCTTTTCACTTCCCCCCGGCGGAACTCCAATCGCGCCGGATCCTCACACAAGTCCATGTGTGGTTCTTTTCCATTTTTTTTTCAATCAGCACTCATAACCTCACTTGCTCTTCAGCGTCATTGCACAATCAAATAGCATTACTTTGCGAGTATGAAAAAAAAAATCACTTCCACCAAATATGCTTACCATTTAGCTTATATTGGAATATGTTTTCGGCTTTCACAATTTATTTGCTCTTAAAACTTTAAGCAGCAAACCTGGCAGGATCACCAATGTAAATTTCCGCACTACAGTTTCGGCCGATTGCCGCAAAATTGCCTCCAGCCTGTTTTGGATGACACGTGCTTGCCGCCCGGTTGCTGCGATGCGAAAGAGGTCGATCGTCGGCGGCGCGGTCTCTCCTGTCCGACCGGCTCGAGTCTTCGTGTCGCTGACGACCGACGACGTGCGCGTCGCGACGTTGCGAAGTCGCGATGTCTGATGGAGCGCGAATATTGTTGTCGCGGTTGGGTCGCGGTGTTCGATGATGCGCGAATGCTGACGATTCGCATCTCTGCGCATAGGGTGCTAAACTGGTATGCCACACATACTATCATGAATAGTGCCACCTTCATCCGGGGTGGCGCTGCTAGCAGTGACTCCCGATTTACAGCAGTGTTGCAAGTCTTCTTGATAATGTGGTCTACGTATTTATGCTGGGTATGGACCTCAAACGAAATCGCTCAAGTAATTTTCGTTCATTGCATTGTTGTACCTTGACCGGAATGGTAAAGAAATTTAACATAGCAAGCTTCATTTGATTTGACGTTTCTTCTCAGCTCCGTACTGGGGTCAAGAAAATCAAACGCTTTCTCATCTCTTGAACGTTTCCTTGCCTGAATTACTCATGCATCGAGATAGGCCAAGAAATTTATTAAGATCTGCGTACTACCCATTTTTAGCTGTAGGGCTGTTTGCAGTTCAGAAGGAATTTCTCGGTCTATCTTGTTGCATGGGAAATTCCTTGCCTGAATCGCCCAAGAAACCGTTTTTCTTCCATCGCAGTACGCAGTTGAAAAGAAATGACAATTCAAACGGCCGTCACCGTAGAAAGTTTCTGCCAGGAATCGCTCAAGAAGTTTCTTGAGCGATTCCTTTTGAACTCGAAACTACGCTTGTCCCGGAAAACTTTGTATGTATTACAATTATAGTGGTTGTTTGACAACTTTTGAGTTCATTGCATCGCAACACTCTAGATTGGTTTTATTTATTGCAATCGTGATGAATTTCTTCCCAGCTTATTGACAACAGCGTCTGTTCTGGCATCCAGCGGCTGAGTATGAAATGTCCTTCCACCGGAAGCTATACCTAAGGTGGCAGCCCCACCATGGTGGATAGGGGACCTCAAGCCAATAACCTACTGTTCTCAAAACCCAAAAAAAAACATAATAAAAACCGAAAATGAAAGATTACGAACTGATTCAACGGCAACACTTTTAGCGAGAAACAACGGACAAGAATTGGAACTTGAAATGTATTAACCCTAGCCCAGCAGGGTAAACTGACACAACTAGCCAATGAGGCATGCCGTATGAAGCTTGAGATCCTAGGACCGAGCGAAGTCCTTTGGCCGAACTTTGGAGAACACAGATTGGTGTCGGGTCAAATTCTGCTATACTTTGGCCTACGAGGTGAACACCCTCCTCGCCACCGTGGAGTTGGTTTCCTGCTCAGCGCTCTCGCTCATGCTGCGCTCATGAAGTGGGAACCTATTAACCAGAGGATAATTGTAGCCAGATTCAGAACACGGGTTGGTTCGAAACCTTCCCATGATCCAATATTACGCGCCAACCGATGCTGTCGAATTGCAAGATAAAGATAACTTTAACAGTTAATTGAATGCTCTCGTGGACATGATTCCGAAAAGTGATATCAAGATCCTCATGGGCGACTTCAACGCGAAGGTTGGTTACGACAACTCGGACTATGAGCACGTCGTGGTCTCGGAGAAATGAGCGAAAACGGAGAGCTATTTGCATAGCTTTGTGGCAACAATGACATGGTGATTGGGGGATCACTCTTTCCTCATCGACCAGTGCACAAAGTGGCATGGGTTTCCCGTGATGGCGTCACGGAAAATCAAATCAACCACATCTGCATCAGCCAAAAATGGAGACGGAGCCTGTTTGATGTGCGGAACAAACATTGCGTCCGACCATCATCTCTTAATCGGCGAGAACCGGCTGCGCGTTGCTAGGATCCGTGGACAGGAGGAGAAAATCGGGCGCCGGTTCAACACACACCGACTGGAAGACGCTGCGTTGAAAAGGTCCTTCGTCGAGGCGCTAGACAACCGTGCTGCGGATATTCCGGTAGGTGGAAGGGTAGAAGATCAATGGAGCGCCATCAAGAACGCCTCCATCGCCATCGGCAAGAATAATTTGGGTGAGCTACGCACCCGGAGAAAGCAGTGGATCACAGATGACACCTGGAGAAAGATAGAGGAGCGAAGGAACGCCTTAGCCGCGATAGAGCGAGCGAAAACACGAGGAGCCAAAGCCGTAGCCCGTCAGCGCTATTAGGCTCTTGAGAAGGACAAAAGAGCATGGGCGGACACCCTAGCCGACGAAGGCGAGAAAGCCGCAAACACCGGCGACATCCATCTCCTCTATGATGTCTCATGTCGCCTAAGACGTATGTTACGATGCCCGTGAAAGACACATCTGGACAGCTATTTATTATTACACCAACGAACCTAATCTCAAAATGACTGCAATTCTCAGGTCAATTTGACAAGTGTAACACGAGCATGAAAAGGATGGCAACATGGTCGGTAAAGTAGTAGATATTTTTTGTCTTCTTCGTGCATGTGTGTGATCTGCCAAAATAACCTGAGAATAATCAATCATTTTGAGGTTAGGTTCGGTGGTGTAATGAAGAATTGACCAACCCGGCTGACCAGATGAAACGCTGGTTCGAGCACTTTGGAAACCTTTTTCAAGTGTCGGCCACGCAATCAACACCTCAGCATGATCCGCCAAGGGTTTGCCGCATTACCCGTATCAACATCGAAGTTCCATCAGTGCAGGAGATAGAAACAGCCATCCGTAGCATGAAATCGAACAGAGCCCCGGGGGTCGATCGCATATCAACTGAGATGCTCAAAGCTGACCCAGTAGTATCCGCACAACTACTGCATCAATTATTCTGCAACATATGGGAAACTGCGACATTTCCGGCCGACTGGATGCAAGGCGTTTTAGTAAAGGTACCCAAAAGGGTGATCTGACTGTATGCGATAATTGGCAGGGCATCGTGTAACTGTGTATCGTTCACAAAGTCCTCTGCAAAGTGATCCTTAACTGGATACAGGAGAAGATTGACGCAACTTTCCGACGGCAGCAAGCAGGATTCCGTGCCGGACGATCCTGTGTGGACCATAGTGTCACGCTCCATATCATCCTGGGGCAAAGAAATAATGAATTCCAAGAATCTCTCTACGGGAACGTCCATAAATTACGTCACGCAAAAATCGACCATTTTCAACCCCCCCTCCCCCCTATGTCACACTTTTTGTATGGGACCTCTGAACTTTTTGTATGGGTCGTCACACTTTGCTGAACCCCTCCTCCCCCCTCTAAGCGTGACGTAATTTATGGACGTTCCCTACCTGGTGTTCATTGATTACGAAAAAGCTTTTGACCGTCTCAATCACAAAAACATGTGGGATGCCCTTAGGCGCAAGGGTGTCCCTGAGAAAATCATCAGCCTCATTGAAGCACAGTACAGCGAATTTTCATGCAGAGTACTGCACAACGATGTCTTGTCGTTGCTGGAGTAAGGCAAGGATGTATATTGTATATCACCGTTACTGTTCCTCCTCGTAATCGACGAGGTCCTGGTAGGTGCGACTGATCGTGAACCAAATCGTGAGTTGCTGTGGCAGCCCATAACCAGGGAGCACCACAATGACTTCGAATTGGCTGATGACGTTGCTCTTCTAGCTCAACGGCGCTCTGATATGCTGAGTAAGCTCGATGATCTTGTCAATCGCTCCTCGGCAGCAGGTCATGCCATCAACGTCAACAAGACCAAATCATTAAATGTAAACACGGTCAACCCTTCCAGCTTTACGATAGCTGGGCAAGCTTCCAATATCTTGGTAGCCAAATGGCGGCCGATGATGGCGGCACCAAGATCGACATAGGTGCACGGATCAAGAAGGTGAGGGCTGCTTTCACGAAAGAAATGTATGGAAAAACAACCAGAATAGTCAATGCTCCAAAATCCGAATTTTCAACTCGAACGTGAAACCTGTGCTGCTGTATGCCACTGAAACTTGGTGTGTATCAGTGGAGAACACTCAACGGCTGCAGGTCTTTATCAATAGATGTCTGCGGTATTTAACTCGTGCATGGTGGCCTCACAATTGGATCTCCAACGTGGAGCTCCATCGTCGATGTCATCAAAAGCCGACAGCGACAGAAATTCGGAAGCGAAAGTGGAGCTGGGTCGGCCAGGCTCTACGCAGGGGCGAAACCGAAATCTGCAAGCATGCGTTAGATTGGAACCCAGCAGGACAACGCAGCAGAGGCAGACCCAGAAGCTCATGGCGGCGCAGCCTCAACAACGAAATAAAGCAAGTCGACAGAAATTTGACCTGGCCACAGGTCAAGGCGATGGCGGGCAATCGCCCAGGATGGCGATCTTTCAATTCGGCCCTCTGCACCACCGACCACCGTGGGTAAGTTTGTCTACTAATAAACACAGCCGAACTGAAAACGAATTGAACTGTGCAAAAATCATGCAGATCGGTTTATTCATTCGCGAGTTTTATTGCCTTGAAATGACTTTAAACTCATTTGAGAAGATTATTATTATTACCGTGTATCAGAGTTGCACTCTGTCACTGTCAATGGTAAGCAAATCACTGATTTTGATAGGCCCACTGCGATCCAAGTCAGCGTGCGCTCTATTGAGTCACCGTCACTTTCCTTGTTCCATCAGAACTGGACTGATTGTGATGGTGTGTGGATATCACTGATAGGCCATCTTTAAAATTCGTTTAAAAATCCAAATGAAGATTTACCAAGATGATATTTTAATATGTGGTACAAAATAACAAGTTTTGCACGGTGGTCACAAAAAAGTTTGAGTTTTGGCGAAACCCACTAAAATATCACAACAGTTGCAATGATTGTGATCTAGAGTGCGGGTCAATATCAGGTCGTACTCTGTCATTGTCGTTTTGATATTGAACGGCCTGGAGTGATAGTGACGATTGTGCAATATCAGTAGTCACCTGATAAGACTGATGTTGCGCAACTCTGCCGTGTATGCACCAAACTTTGCGCAGTTAAGAAAAATCAAATTTCTAATCGTTATAAAAAATACAAACAAACAAAATATATCATGAACAACATGCTCATACGATAGACTAATGATCCTTCTTTGAGTCTGCAATATATAAAAAATCATAATATTAACCAAAAAATACTTAAAAAAGAAAAACTATTTCATTGCATTGTTCCTAACTTTGCGCACAAAATCTTCGATTGTTCCTAACTTTGCGCATGCTATGAATTGCTCAAAAAAGTAATCAAAAATACTATTATTTAATGTTTTCCCATTAAACTAAAGTTATGCAGGTAGTGTACCCTTAACTGATCTTTGCTGAAATACTTTGTCCTACGAGGCAGAGGGTACGGAGGCCTCCGGAGATCTTGAATTCGTCTGCGGTTGGTACTAGGCACCTATCGTGTGAACAATCCAAACTTCATGAGGGGTTTTCCAGTGGCTAGAGATCAAAGGTAAAAGCTTCCTGATAAATGTAGTGACTGTTACGGATAGGAACAATAAGGTGTCATTTAAATATGACGTCCATCTTTGGGGGGAGGGGGTTGGGGTTGTCTAAAAAGTGTGATATGCCATGCATTAGGTCCTACTATGAAGCGTGACAAGGAGGCTCGGGGGAGGAGGGGGTTCTAAAATTCTAAAAAATGATTGACGTCATATTTGAATCGTCCCTAACATTGACCGCCGGGAAAGCCATATGAAGGACTGTTCACAAATCACGTCACATTGTAGACAGACTGCTAGTGCCTGCCGTAGTGCTACGGTTCATACAATTTTCTACTAATTTCTATACAAAATCTGCTACATAGTGGAAAGGCAGACCTGAAATTGTCAGCACTAGTGATACATAATATTTAAATGGTTCATAAGTCATGTATTCACGTTCAACATGCTTTTACTGAAAGTGCGCAAAAATTAGGAACACAGTGCAAATAATAGTTCCAAACATTGCGCACCACTATTTACTAATTAAATTGAAAAAAATATTACGAACTGTGATTGATTACTAGAATATCACCTTTTTTGCCAATTAACTGCAAAATTAGTCATCGTTGCACAGTTTTATCGAGGAAAATGTTGATTTTTAGTAGAGTTACTTCTTGACAACCGTGTTAAGGCGAGGCAAATTTTGACGTTTTTGTGTATTTTTTGTTTATTATTCAACATAAACAAAGATTTTATGGCATTTAAATATTCGTCAAATAATGTTTATGTTTACACAATGCTAGTGCAATGATTGAACTGATGAAAATGTTGACATTTAGATATTTTTTTCGTTATTTTACAAGAATGCGCAAAGTTTGAACCTGCGCAAAGTTAGGTGCGCACACGGTACTGTAATCCGGGGTAACATTGATATTTTTTCGATCTTTCTTTGATTGTTTCCTTGCACAAGCAAAAGTTACATGATTCATATTTTTTAGACAAGTACTGGCCCTCTAAGTACGTGATGAGCTCCTTTAAATAGTGTTCCGAAACTTTTAAAGATGTTTCAAAAGGCTTTTTACTTGGCTTTTTAATCTAATTTTTGATTTTGTTGATTTGGGGTAACATTGATCATCTATGTTAACAATGTTCGTTTGTGTTGAAAACACTCTTACTAACTAAATTCGGGGTCTCTGATTTCGAATATGTTGCCCAAATTCTTACAAATTATGAACTTTTTGAGTTATTTTAGGATTAAAATCCGCTAAACGATGATAAACGCCTAAAGGTAGGCAATTTATTAGGGATTTAAGGACTACTTTCAATAAATCGTCTATTTTAAACAAAAGGAATACTTTTATACAAGTGTCGCGTGAAATTTAATTCTGGAATGTCATATTGTGTTATTTCAGTGATTTCGAACCTCACATTGTATCTAGTATTCATACCAAGCATGAATGATTGAGACCGTATCCGGTAGCGATACGAAACACAGTTTAGAAATATATATATATATATATATATATATTTATCTGTTTTAACGAGATTTTCAGCCCTAGGCTAGTTCATCTCGGGACCCACGCTTTACTTCCCTTCCGAAGGAAGAACTCACATTTGTGTGAGTTTGACGGGAGTGGGATTCGATCCCAGGTCCTCGGCGTGATAGTCACGTGCTTTAACCATCACACCAGGTCCGCTCCAGTTTAGAAATAAACGATTGATTTATAAGTTTATGAAAGTCAGTTTTCCTAAATTTCATATAATTCATTAGCTAAACAATAAAATATTACGAAATACCATTCAGGAGCAGAAACAGATGAAATGAAAATGGTTCGTTTGAAGATTCCATGAGGGGTGGGTCAATCCGATCAATGTTACCCCGCTGATCAATGATATTTATCCCGTTTTACGGTATATATTACTTTATTATAGAGATTTTCAGCTCTAGGCTGTTTCATCTCTTATTTATCTATTATTCATACAAGCTCACTGAACTATTGATAAAAACTGACTTACCTCTATCTAAGATTAAAAGAAAACTGGAATAAACTGTATTGATATAAATAGCTGGAGTAGATTGTTCCACCACTTTCAAATGTTGAGCATGAGCATGAGCATAGATAACCGTACAATTCGTAGTTGCTACTCCGTAATTGACCAGAATAATCGAAATTGCACAAGGAACCAACAAACGGAGCTTGGGAGTAGCTACCGCTCTCAATGTGCATTTTCGAGAATTCAAAATATTATTAAGTCAATAACGGCACCGGCCACGTCCTTACGGTCATCGAGGAAGGGAAGGAATGCTCCTCCACTTTCAAATGATGACCATAATTAATAATACAAGAATACTCATACATGCCAACTATTTCGACAGAAAAGCTAGTGTAAACCTCAAGACTGCTGCTTAGAACTTGCGTTTACACGACACAACACTCATATAACTTGACAGAAATGTCATAGTCTTAAAAGACGCAAATAAAGCATGTATGCACGCCAAATGCCTAAGTAAGATTTCAGCATAGATTTGTTCAAATATGTATGGTAAAATTCATCATAGCTAAATCTTGCTGATGACCAGCGAAAATATCTTAGTGAGGCATTGCATTGACATTCTACGTGAACCTCCCGTGACCTTTGGATTGCAATCCTATTTACGCCTATTCCAGGAAACAATCGACCCAGAATCATCCTCACCTGTGCACAACATGCAACTGATGGCAGTAGGAAATGGCTCGCACAATCTGCCGGAAGTACTCCCGAGCCACGTTCTCCGTCAGACCCTTGTCGTGGCGCATGATGTAATCGTACAGATCTCCCCCATCGCCCAGTTCCAGTATCAGATACAGCTTGGTTTGGGTGTCGATGACCTCGTACAGCCGAACCACGTTCGGGTGCTGCACGAGCTTCATACATCTGTGCAGGGGAAGCAAGCATGGGAAATGAAAATCGTTTTGAAGAACCTCCTCGCACAACCATCACTTACCGCACTTCCTGGAACAGGTGCGCCCGCGAGATTTCGTCCAGTTTGGTTTTGTCGATCACCTTGACGGCCACCTTCTCGCCGGTGAAGACGTGCCGGGCAAGCTTGACCACCGCAAAGTGTCCCGAGCCGAGCGTTTCCTCCAGGTCATATAGGCCAGCTATTTTACCATCGTACACGCCAGCCCGGCTCGCTGGTGACAAACCGAACGTTCGCTGCATCGTCACTGGGATGCTGCCTGTGTTCCGAGGCCCAAGTGCGGTCCGATCCGGTTGCGGTTGTTCCCTAACGACCTAACGTGAGGTCGCCAGGATTGTTCCGAAAGCTGGCGATTTTTGTGAAGGTGGTAATCTGCAAAGAATGAAGAGAAAAAGGAATGTTAATGAGCTGTAGTTGTTTCGGTGTTACAATGTAGTGTTCTACGAGACACATTGACAGGCCACGTGATTCGACCCTATAACGCGTCGTTTTGCGAAAGTGTACAATTATAGAAGTTACAATGCTACGCACGCAGACGCCACACATATTTGTCTACGATTTGGATGGGCTTAGCCATAATCCTATTACTTGAGTAAACCGTAGTTTACCCAGCAAAAAAATGTAGTAGATTCTTCCGACGCATTAATTAGACCCTATATACAAAATTGCTTCGTTCTTTATAATCCACTAACCTAACTAACTTTTGTAACTTAAATAACTACTGACCCAATTCATAGCTACCATAAATTGCCGCTAAAACAGACTCACGACCAAATTGAACACGCTAGGTCCATTTTTATTGGCATGTTGCATTGCCCCGAGTTCTACGTGATTTGCATTCATAATTCCAATTCAGACATTCTTCGATAGGCCAGTTCTTCGATGCATTTGGGTGGCCACAGATCAGTGGTATACTTATATGTATTGAAATTCTATATGGTAAGGGACTCATACAAAATTCCACATTTTTCTTGGATAAAGATTCTCCAATCAATCACTAGCTGCATCTGTGCAAAGATCTGCACACATTACATCGTACAAAGTACTACATATTTAAATCTCTAAATCGATCATCGCTCTTTGTAGAAGGATCACCCGACCCATGTATCATGTCTTCGAATATCGCAAAACGATCGGACCTCAAGTTACTCTCTCATATATGTACGGTGGAGGGACAATTTTCATCGCATCATAGGATGTTATTTTTTAAACTTATTGCAAAGTACAATCAACGCACAATTATGGGTCAATTAAGTTGATTAGCATGGTGACTGACTAATGATTGTGACAGAGTGACCCGTAATTGTGCAATGACTGGCAATATCTGGTCAAGCAGTATTAGAATACAAATAATTTTATAAAGACTGGACTAGAAAAAAATGAGACACACAAAATAATGTATAACTAATGATTGCATGCACAAAAATAGCTGGTTTTCTTTAACCAAGAATAGAATATTATGTGTAGCTAATACCATCAAAATTTCATCAATATTTGGTGTGCTTGTGTTTTAAAATTAGTGTAAATGTAAATCATAAACGTTGTAAGTAATACAGGTATCTATTCCTTATACCCTGGAAAACAAGCCTAGGTTTAAATTCCATTACCCGCCTTCTGAAACGATAAGAAAATACAAAATGACCCCTTCCCACTCCATAACGGAAGAAAATCTATTTGTGACAAATCATTTGTTTGTAAAACAGAAAATGTTCGATTTCTGATAGTAATGCCACCTTGAATTGACAACTGATATGATGGAAGTACATTGTCGTTTCCACATAACTGCTAATTTCTATACAACTTTTCCCTTTTCTTCGACAACACATCACAAACTTAATCACAATCCCATTTCTAGCATTGATTTTATGTTCTTTTTTGAGAAGCAATTGTCAAAGATTTGGCGGAAAAAAACGAAAAGTGACGCGTGTTTGAGGCAGTTGCGATGGGGATCTCGATCGGGTTGCATTGTTCGACGGAAAAAGCGAAAAGTGACGCGTGTTTGTGGCAGTTGCGATGAGGTTCTTGGTCGCGTTGCATTGTTCGGCGAAAAAAAACGGAAAGTGACGCGTGTTCGGGGAAGGGGCACATTGGTCTTTCTCGTGAAGTGATGATGCACACTTGGTAGCCAACGGTGTTGCAGAGAATTAAAGAAGATTAAAGGAGTCAAGGAGTGGTTGCGGTCATTTGACGACATAGAACTGGGTGAGATCATTCCGATTTTTTCTTTACATCCTAGAAGGAGTTGGGGTAATTTCGCCAATGCGTTTACATGAGGACTCTAGGAGTCTGGTAATTTCTGCAAATACATTTTATAGCTCTGGTGCTGACATAATATTAAAGCGATAAAAATGATAGAAGAAAATAATTGCAGCTCGCAACAGTCATTGAGAATATTAAAAATCTATATATATAAAAATGAGTTTGAAGTTCCTTTGAGGCAACAAAACTCAAGAACGGGTGGACCGATCAGCATGACTCTTGCATGGATCGATTCGTATTCGTGGTGGCTGTGTTTATATGTAGAAAAAATTGCCAAAATTGTTTAGAAAAGAATTAAAATAGTGAAGTTACTGGTTTTTCTATGAGCTGGGAAGAAACTCAACATGATCGAATTAAAACCAATCTAGAGTGCCGTGCTGCAATGAACCCAACAGTTGTCAAACCATCACAACCACAAATGGCAACACAACGTTTGCCGGGACAGCTAGTTAAAAATAATTAGCAAAATTACCTCAACGGCCGTCGATCACAGGTAACACATGGGACTACTCTTAGTAAAAAATATGATTCGTAAATAGCTATCTAAGCTTGAAAGTTTATTCTTTATATACTCTAAGTTCAATACTGTGAGAAGCGCGCGACTATTTTCGTGAATCGGTCAGTTTTCTCGGTTTTCTGGGGTCGGATTTCATGGATAAGTAAACGATCAATGGAATCGGTTTTCTCGGTAGGGCGATGGAAGCACGAGTGCGAAATCCGGGATCAGAATCACGCAAACATTTTCGTGGTTCAGCTGGTTTTCTCGGTAGGGCGATGGCGGTGCGAGTGTGAACTTTGAATTCAAAATTGCACGAGAATTTTCGTGTGGCGGACAATTTTCAGGTAAGAGTGATGGGGGCGCGAATGCAAAATCCAGGATCAGAATCGCGCAACAATTGTCGTGGGTCAGTCGGTTTTTACGGTTAAGTAAACGATTAATGCGCTGATGCGTTTCATATTGAATGACCATTGACGTATGTGCATTACTCTTATTATTGGTTATCGCAACCAAACAACTCATAATCGTGATCAATACCGCGACGTGTCTTTCCATATAACTAGTGGATCATATCACCTACCAGAGGTGTAGCTCCTAGATCCACACCTTACCCTACCCTACTAACAAATACTGCTTCCCGTGACAACTGTGGGGATGCTGTGGATTCTACGGTTTCTAGTAGCAACGGTTGTCAAACTAACATTCCTTCCCTTTCCCGATGACCGTAAGGACGTGGCCGGCGCCGTTATTGACTTAAAAATGATGAGTTCTCGAATTGTGCACATTGAGAATGGTTAGCTAGTCCCAAGCGTTCACATTTATTGGTTCACTGTGCAGCTTCGATTGTTCTGGTCAATCACGGAGTAGCAACTACGATGTGTACGATTATCTTTGCTTTGCTTTGCTTGCTTTTTTGAGAAGCAGTTGTCAAAATAAGAACTTTTTTATATCCTTAATCAAGCCCCTGAAACGATCTCACCATATAATATCTAGAATCTTCAATCCATTATGTCTTCAGAATATCCTCCTCATCGCGTCAACAAAACCGTTCACTGATTTTTATTCTTCCTGGATGAATCTCGAAAAATAATTCCTAGAGAAATCTTAGAACCTATGCATAAACTTCTAGAGGAATTCTTGTGAGAATCCTAATATGAACTCATTGAAAAATCTTAAAAGGATCTTCTGAAAGAATACCAGAAAGAATTTCTGAAGGAATCGTAGTAGTAATACCTGGAATAATTCTAAAATGATCTCAGAACCCAAGCAGGAACTCCTAGAGGAATCCAAGGGAACTGTTAAAGGAACTCTAGTGGGAACTGCTGGATGAACCCTGGAAAAAAATCCAGACATAGGCAAACAGACGTCTCACTCTACTCACTTCCCATCGTTCCCCTTTTTAGCGGCTAGTTCAAATACTCGGTAGTTCGCAAATCGCTCGCTCATGGTGCTCACATCGTTTTTGCTCCTGTTTGACGTTTGCTCACTACCGCCAACTACTTAGCGATTTGCGCAACATTGTGCAATTAGCATTGGGCGATTATGTTTTCGAGACGATGATAATATTTTCATGACGATGATTTTAATCGCAATTTGTTCAAACTGATATGTCTGTTTGTCTGCGTTACAATAATAATGCCATGAATAATGTCAATCCAATTCTGAACAAGACCCAAATAGGATTTGTTCCAATTGATTATTGATCAGAAAAAGTAATAATCTTGTTGGGCTCTATTCTGTTCGTAGACTGAAAATGTTTTTTCGTAAAACCTATACGGATTTCTATCATAGAACCCTGTTTAACCCGTGGTTTGGTATGGCATGTACACTTGTATGGGACAAAAATCAAATCTTCGCTCCAGTCGACTTTTTGGACTCCATTTAGGTCTCATATGAACTGTGCAAAATTTCAGCGCAATCGGTGAAACTATAATTTAGCGCAAGCGGTTCAAAGTTTTCATAGGATTTATTATGGGAAATGTTACACTTACAAAGAAAAAATCCCAGAGGGCGCCCCTTGTCTCCATAATTCAAATCAATCAATGCTCCTCGAAGATAATTTATCCACGAATCATTCTCTCGAAGACCGCAAAACGATAGGATGCTTGTCAAAAAAAAGTTATTTAATATTTCCCAATTAGAGATCCGACGAATGGCTCACTGCTCTGTTTTATTAGCAGCACTGCTACTTTGACTGTTGCTGTAGCTGGGGGTGGTGATGTCACCCGCCACCCCATTCAACAGCGGCAGCAGCAGTGCTGCTGATAAAACAAAGCAGTGAGCCATTCTTCGGATCGTTTGCGTTCTCCGAGAGAATGATTCATGGATGAGTATCCTACATGGAACATTGATTGATTTGAATTATGGAGACAAGGGGCGACCTCTGGGATTTTTTCTTTGTAAGTGTAACATTTCCCATAGTAAATCCTATGCAAACTTTGAACCGCTTGCGCCAAATTATATTTTCACCGATTGCGCTGAAATTCTGCACAGTTCATATGGGACCTAAATGGAGTCCATTTATTTTTTTCATACAAGCGTGTCCCATGCTAATGTACACTGTTCTTCTTCTAGCCTACTGGGGAAATCCTGCTTAGTGTTCATCGCGCTTTTTTACTAGATACGTGCTACGTTGTTACGTATAATGAAGCTTAACATAAAAAAAACAATCATATCATCATATTGACGGGGGTCTCCAGTTAGCCTAGTGGTTAAGGCTATGGATCGCCAATCCGGAGACGGCGGGTTCGATTCCCGTTCCAGTCGGAAAACTTTTCTCGACTCCTTGGGCATAGCGAATCATTGTACTTGCCACACAATGTACAAATTCATGCAATGGCAGGCAAAGAAAGCCCTTCAATTAATAACTGTGGAATTGCTCTAAGAACACTAAGTTGAAGAGAGGCAGGCCAAGTTCCAATGCGAACGTCGAGCCACAAAGAAGAAGAAGAATCATCATATTGACACCACTTTTGCCATAGATTGGGTTTTGATTATCACTGCTAACAAAAGCATAAGATTGAATGCACACTCTTGGTTTGTGCAATGAATGCAAGAATCATTCAGCTGCTGACTACGGTGCAAACTGACATGTAAGTACTATTTATTTTATGTCTTTGAAGATGCGTTCAAAAGTCCATAAACGATTGGAAAAAGCAATAACCTAACTTACAGTTACAGCTACATTTCCCACAATATCCGAGCAGAAGAGAATATCAAAATAATAACTACAAAATAACATAACCTGTTTTTATATCTTGTTTTGTTATAATTAACTTATCAAGGAATTACTTTTCCATAGCATGTTTTGTTTGACAATCCTATTTTGTTATTATCCAGGTAGTGATATGCTTCCATTAAACAAAAGTTTAAATAACATGTTTTGTTATGGAGCAAACTAAGTTATTATTGTGATATTGAGAGTGTACAAATATTTGATAAACAATATCACAACAATAACAAGTTTTAAATTGTAACTACAACATTGGAGATTTACTTTCTTTACAGCATTCCGTATTTATTATCTTAATATTCTAATTATTATTCTTGTCAGCTTAATATTTTATGAAGACTTCGACAATTATGTCCTGTTTGTTTTATCATGTTTTGTATCCAGTTGCATATAGTTGTATCCATTCCATAGAAAATCCCAGAATATTGTAATACTTGGTGGATTAATAGTTCCTCGGAAATAGTTAGACTCATATGTTATAATTCACAATTAAGATAGTTCTATATAAAGGGTGGTCCAAAAAATATTGCTTTTGGTTTGTTATCAATAACTTTTGAAGATCAAAATTTGTTATTGAAATATTTTCCAAATCCATTGTTATTAAATTGTTATTGATACAAACAAAACATGTTATTAAATTGGTCTTCTAGGAACATTTTTCTGTTATGATATTTGTTATTTTGCCGCTTATGACACGCAAGTTTATAACAAAATATGTTATGTTAATAACATTAAAATAACTGATTTCGTTACTCAGTTATTTTGCCAAAATAACGCATTTTGTTATGCGATTGTCATTCTCTTCTGCTCGGGTAGGGCATTATGTGAGCAATTTCAATAGACCATACTGTTGCTGTTGAATTGGTTGCTATTATGTAGAATTCACTTTCTGATGATGAGCACGAGAGGATGTCGATGTATTATGATTGCTGTGTTGTCCCTTTTCCAGTTCGATTGAAAGTCCTTTACCATTAGTTGATTTCCAAGTATCTGGGTACGATAGAGCCATGGGCTTAGAAGAGGGTCAACGACTGTGCGGAAACTTGCTAGTGCTGTAGCTGGGAACCACACCGATGGCAATCCGTTTATGATGCTAAAGTGCCACTAATTACTCCACTAACTTTAAATGTGCATCTTTAAAAAAATACAATGTTCTGTAATGTTACGTAAACAATAGTCTGTTTTGCGAAACGACAACATTGTTGATATTAATAATAACACCCACGTCTTACACAGGGTGTCTACTCATAACTCAAAATGAAATTCCCTGAGTTTTCCAGGTTTTTCCAGATGAAATTTTAAAAGTTTATGATTCAAAAAATAACCCAAATTTTCTAAAAATTCTAAAGGGTGACTGGGTGATACACAAATTATGTCACGCTAAAATCGACCTTTTTCAACCCCCCCTCTCCCCTATGTCACAGTTTTTGTATGGGACCTCAATATTTTTTGTACGGGTCGTCACGTTCTGCAAAACCCCCCCTCCCCCCTAAGACCGTGACGTAATTTGTGTACGACCCCTTAGGGTATCATTGGCAGGTTTGTTCTCTTCGTCATGAGGGTTTTATGTCGGCCAAATTGCCTGAAACTTGATCATATTCAGCTTGGTTGGGAAAGATTTGATGCCAACTCTGAGTTCAATAGCTGAAACCTAGGTTTCAAAAAAACATGACAAAGAGAACAAAACTGCGGAAAATATGTAAGTTTCCCTGCTCTTCAAAAATTCTTTCAAGATTTCTGAGCGTAATTCCTGGAATTTCTTTCAAAGTTTCTTCCTGGCTTTCCGCAAGATTCTTTCACGAGATATCTGTTTGAGTACGTCCCGATATTGCTTGCAAAAGTATTCCGATATACTTCCAGAGATTCTCGCTGGATTCCTCCTGAAGCTCCATCCAAAACTATTCAAAGTTTCTTCAAGAATGTCATTGGTTGAGACAAGAGACAAGAGAAGAATTCAATGGGAAATATCAGCAATAACTTTTGTGGAAATTCCAGAAGGCACTCTGGAACAAAAATCTTAGGAGAAAGTCCAGGGTAAATTCAGAAAAACTCTGAGAAGCATCTCATGACCTACATCGGAAGGAATCTTCTGAGAGAAGTTCCAGGAGATACTCCGAGAGGTGAAACTTCAAAATAAACCTCGCGAAAACTTTTAAGAAATTCCTGTAGGAGACTAGGAAGAACATCTCGAAGAAAGCCCAAAGCAATTGTTTGAAGATATCACAGGAAAAAATGAAAGAAATCTCTTGAGGAACTCTTGCAGTTAATTCGTGAAAACTGCTTCAGAAACCATTGGAGGAACTTTAGTAGAAACCTCAGGAATAACTCCTTTAGCAACTCCGAAAGAAATTCTGGGAAGATCTTCTGGAGAAGTCCCAAGAGGAACTCCGGAAGAAATCGTGTAAAATTTCCATGAGGAATGCCGAAAGAAATTCTACGATTTATCCCAACATAAATTCTTATAGAGTATTCGGGATAAATTCTGGTAGAAATCCTACGACGATTTCTTTGAGCAAAACACTGGAGGAAATCCAGAAAGAAATAGCATCCCCGTGAAAAAAACTCCAGGAGAAATCGGTTGGAATTCAGGAATCCGGAAGTATACCTTTCCGGAAAAAAACAAAATGGAATACCAAGATAGTGTCAATAATGCGGAAGGAATTTTATAAGAAATCCTGAGAGACATTCCAGGAGGTAATTCTAAAGATGTTTCAGAAAGAAACCCGGACGAAATTTCTGGGATAAATCCTTGTAGCGAAACTTCTATATGGATTTTTACTACCAGGTTTTTATTTATTAATACAACAAAATGTTTTTTTTTTATCGGAGTAAAATTTCCCGAGTACTCAAGATATTCCCTGAGTATTCCAGGTTTTTTCCTGTCAAATAGAATTCCCTGAGGATTCCCGGTTTTCCAGGTTTTTCCAGGTAGTAGACATCCTGCTTACAGCGCGACCTCCTGTCAAATTTTCATTCTTGAAATGAGCGATCAGTTTACGAAAAACAATTGCAATTCGGCACTATAAATTCTTCTTCCTTCTGGCCGTTTCAGTTTCGAAACGGCTTACTTTTCCACACTATATTAAACAATTGCATTTATTTCGGTTGCATTATGTATCATAACGCAATTGTTTGATCCACAACCTGAGTTGTAACGGAAAGAGCTAGCAAAACTGTGGAGGTTATGGCGCGGCTTGATTGATTCAAATTTCGTGTCTAGCATGATGGAGCACGTGGCTGTTGCCATTGAACAACCGCAAAGCACAATGGTACTGATAGAAATGATCGAATATTTTTTTAGAGTTGAGTGATGAATCCACCTATAAGTGAGATGAAAAAAAATTTTTTTCGAAAAATGCAGATACACGTTTGATGTCTTCGGCAAAGTTGTGCAAAATGCAATTTTGAACAACTTTGTCAAAGACGCCATAATGCTGAATCTCATACTTTACGAGATATATTGCGTTATATGTGCATGACCCCTAGACATCATATATTTCATCATAACTTTTTAACGGGATTTTTTAGATTTTTTACGTCTTCTACAAAGTTGTTTGGAATGTAAAAATACATGTTTTTGCTGAACATCAAAAAACGCTAGCTTTTGAAATAAGAAAGTTATTTACAAATTACTGATATTTATAGAGTAACTTCGAACTCGTCTAACTGTTTTGGGCGCAAAATGGCGCAGAGAACCGTTTCGAATAATGAAACAACTATATTTCTACTATATGAAAATGGCTTAATTTTTTGTATGCAAGTGTATTCTTTATGTGTCATGGTAAATATACAAACAATTATCAAATATTGAAATTATTTAATAACTTCTTAATCTAAAGAGATAGAATGTCGCAGTGTTATGCAAAATTGTGTATTCTTGTATGCTCAACAACTTTCTAGAACATAAAAAAATTGTAGGTAATCTTGGTAAAAAGCTATGATTATTTTAACGAATTATAAAAAAAACATATTTAAAAATCACTCAGAAATTGATTTTTATTATAACTTTAAATCCATATTTTTTACATTATTTGCATGTTCTGCAAAATTGTTGAGCATATAAAAATACACAATTTTGCTGAACATTGCGACAATCTATCTCGTTAAATGAAGAAGTTATTAAATAATTTCAATATTTGATAATTGTTTGTTTATTTACCATAACACATAAAGAATACACTTGTATACAAATGTTTAAGCCATTTTGATATGGTAGAAATATAGTTGTTTCATTATTCGAAACGGTTCTCTGCGCCATTTTGCGCCGAAAGCAGTTAGACGAGTTCGAAGTTACTCTATGAATATAAGTAATTTGTAAATAACTTAGTAATTTTAAAAGCTAGCGTTTTTTGATGTTCAGCAAAAACATGTATTTTCACATTCCAAACAACTTTGTAGAAGACGCAAAAAATCTAAAAAATCCCGTTAAAAAGTTATGATGAAATATATGATTTCTAGGGGTCATGCACATACAATGCAATATATCTCGTAAAGTATGAGATTCAGTATTATGGCGTCTTTGACAAAGTTGTTCAAAATTTCATTTTGCACAACTTTGCCGAAGACATCAAACGTGTATCTGCATTTTTCGAAAAAAATTTTTTTTCATCTCACTTATAGGTGGATTGATCATTCAACTCTTTATGTCAAAAGAAGCGCCTTGTCTAATGTAGAAACTTCTCCGAAGAATCTATATCGCTAAAATGATCGGTTGAAACGTTATTAAAAAAGCGCACGAAATCGGCAAAATAAAACACTGTGGGGGGGGGTCTCATAAAAACCTTACTTTCGTAAGGGGAATTTCTATCTAGGAAACCTTGTGAATCCGGTGTTTGCTACTTTCAGTAAAAATGAAATGGCAAACTCACGTGTCATGCCTCGAGCATGTGTGCTTGTCAACAACGCAATCGTTGCTACACTCATCTCTGAACTAACTACTAGAGATGTATGTGCTATCACAATCGATGTATTTGTTGGAAACCACAACAGGAAATACGTTTATTGTTCGGTTTATTTACCGCATGATGAACCATCCCCTACGGATGCTTTCAAACAAGTCATTGCATACTGCACTTCAAAAGGCCTTCCGCTAATTGTTGGTAGTGATGCTAATGCTCACCATATAATCTGGGGCAGCTCAGACATCAATTTGAGAGGCTCCAGTTTGATGGAATACTTAAGTAGTACAGATCTTGGATTACTTAACATAGGCAACCGCCCAACCTTCATGGTATCTGGCTAGAGAGGAAGTGTTAGACATAACGCTTTGCTCTAGCAGAATTAGTCACGAGCTGACCAATTGGCATGAGTGAGATGAAGAATCTTTATCTGACCATTGCTTCTTCTTATTTGAACATGTGAATGTTACTTCGCAAACTTTGCGTTTCAGGAACCCCGGTCAACCAACTGGGATCTCTTTACCAATTTGATGGCAGCCTAGGTTGCAGTTGCAGCCGAATTTCATGGATACTCACCATCCATTGACACTCCAAGTGATTTAGATGATGCCGTTGATACTACATCATCATACTACCTTCATCATGGAAGCTTTTGAAGAAGCTTGCCCTCTGCGGTCTGCGGTGAAGACCACAAGAGGAACCCCTTAGTGGAACTCTGATCTGGCGAAGCTCAGGAAACAATGTAGAAAGAGTTGGAACACACGACGTTCTGCTGGATCGGAGGCTTTCAGGACGGCTCGCAAGGCCTACCTACCAGAAAGCTCTTCGGTCTGCTGAACGATCCGGCTGGAAAAACCTTTGTACAAATGTTTCCAGTCTGAGTGAAGCCAGTCGGTTGAACAAAATCCTTGCAAAATCTAAGGATTTTCAAGTGAACGAACTTAGTTTGCCAAATGGTGATTTCACTTCCTCTGATGAGGAAGTTTTGGAATGTTTATTCAGTACACACTTCCCCGGATGTGTGGATATTACATCTTCGAATGAACCTGATGCATTTTCTTGTAGTTATGATTCTTTAGCTTCGGCTCGAAGTATCATAACTTTAGAATCGATTGAATGGGCACTTAATAGCTTTGCTCCTTTCAAATCTCCTGGGACAGATGGGATTTATGCTATTTTGCTTCAGAAGGGATTTGATCATTTTAAACATGTTTTGAAACAACTACTTGTTTGCAGTTTTGCTACAGGGTATATTCCCAAATCCTGGCGGGATGTTACTGTAAAGTTTATTCCGAAAGTGGGTCGTGCGTCGTATGAAGAAGCAAAGAGCTTCAGACCTATCTGTTCGACCTCTTTTCTTCTGAAATGCTTAGAACGCATTGTCGATCATCACATCCGTGATGTTCATCTGGCCAATGTGCCTCTTCATGTGAACCAACATGCTTACCAATCTGGAAAGTCCACTGTGACTCTTTTACACAAAGTTGTTTACGATATCGAGAAGGCATTCACTGAAAAGCAATCCTGCTTAGGTGTTTTCTTAGATATCGAGGGTGCCTTTGACAACGTGCCTTTCGATGCCATATTGGAAGCCGCACGGGGTCATGGTATATCTCCAATGATTTCCAATTGGATTCACCAAATGCTCAAAAACCGACATCTCTTCGCGACATTGCGTCAAGCGGCGATTAGGAAATTGAGTGTTTGTGGATGCCCCCAAGAGGGAGTCTTATTACCACTTTTGTGGAATCTCGTAGCAGATACGCTACCCGAGCAAAGGCGGATAACAAAGTGATATCACTTTGATAATAAACTGTGTTATCGGTGTTATAATTTTGTTAGTTTTGTTATCATCTTTTCCAATTGATAATAACCAGATGATAACAAATTTAGTTATCGATAATTTTGGTTTATCGTGATAACATATACATACTGAATGAAAACAAAATATGTTATCTGCTTCCAAACGCATATTTCAAAGCTTTTCCAAAACTGAGAGTCTGATGAACCTCAAATCTAAAAATAGATTCCGCTTTCCATCTTCAATGCGACTGTGGTACGAAAGCGTAGCCTTCAAATACTCTCACTTTCACTGAGCCCCATTGGTATAGGGGCTATAGGCTGCGATCGACAATCACTCAATCAGGGTTCGACACCCGCCTGGGCGCAATAGTTGAAAACATTGATTGTAAATTAAAAGAAACTTTTTTCAATTGCTGACGATGTCGGTAAAGTAGATTTTTATTATTTTGGTCGATAAAATAGCTCTGAATGATAACTAATTGATATCAAAACCAGTTATCAATCTGCTGTATTTTTTCATGTTGATAACTAAATGTGATGTTGAGCAAAACTTGGTATAACACAATTAGTTATCAATTTGAACTCAATGATCACTTAACTTCTTATCATTTTGGTATTCGAGAAGTAAATATGAGTTATCATTTTTGTTATGTTGGCTCTTAATTCAACCTAAATGATAACAAACTCAATTATCAAACGATTGAAAACCAGGTAACAGAAGTTGTTATCATTTTGTTATCCGCCTTTGCTCGGGTATTGAGGCAACTCAATAATAGCGGTTTTCCTACTTATGGTTTTGCCGACGACTACCTAGCATTGTTAGTCGGTATGTGCATCACCACCCTTTTCGACCTGATGCAAAACGCTCTTCAGGTAGTTGAGAGTTGGTGTCGCCAATATGGCCTTTCGGTAAATCCGAGTACAACATCTATTGTTCTTTTCACGGAAAAGCGAAACCGTAATGGTGTTCGACCTTTACGTCTCTTTGATTCTGAAATCAATGTGACTGAACAGGTAAAGTACGTTGGAGTCATTCTTGATTCTAAGCTTTCCTGGACACCTCATGTTGAGTTCATAATCAAGAAAGCTTGTATGGCCTTCGGGCAATGCCGGTGAACCTTTGGTACAACTTGGGGGTTAAAACCCAAGTTTGGATTTACACAACTGTTGTTCGTCCAATATTGGCCTATGGATGTCTTGTGTGGTGGCAAAAGGGCGAAGTGAGAACGGTCCAATCAAAGCTAGGCCATCTCCAAAGGATGTGCTTAATGGCGATGTCTGGAGCGTTCTCTTCAACTCCTACGGCAGCGCTCGAAGTTCTCTTTGACGTTGCCCCACTACACATTCATCTCAAACAAGAAGCACTTTCTTGCACTTACCGCCTATGGGTACTCGGTTTACTAGAGAAAACTCCTGTGGACCGCAGATCAACACACACCTCGTTGTTTCCACTTTTGGTGAATTGGGACAAAGTCGTCCTTGCTCCAAGTGATCTTACAATTGCTTGTAATTTTCCATATAGAACATTTTCCACGAATTTCCCTTCCCGGGAAGAGTGGACATCTGGTTATCTGGAGAGAAGTATTTCAGACGGCATCGTATGTTACACTGATGGCTCCCTTCTCGAAGGTCGAGCAGGTGCTGGTGTTTATTCTCGTGAGCTAAGGCTGCATCAGTCTTACTCACTTGGTAGACACTGCACCGTTTTTCAGGCCGAAATGTGCGGAGTGCAATCAGCACTTCAGCAGCACGTAATGGGCAAAGTAATATACTTCTGTTCAGATAGCCAGGCTGCTATTAAAGCACTTGCTTCGGCCAACTCCAGGTCGAAGATAGTTATCTTTTGTCGAACTCAAATCGAGGAGCTGAATTCAGCAAGCGCTGTTCACCTTGTATGGGTACCTGGCCATTCTTCCATCGCTGGAAATGAATTGGCTGATGAGTTAGCTCGCACTGGAGCATCACATGACTTCATTGGCCCTGAACCAGCTATTCCGGTATCCAAGTGTTGGGTAAAGCTTCAGATTGACACATGGGCTGCCACTCAGCACAAACAATACTGGAATGGTTTGGAGTCATGTCGTCAAACAAAATTGTATTGTACTGAGCCATCTCTAGGGGTTGCAAAGTATCTAACAAATCTGTCAAAGCAGAATTGCAGCATGCTGGTCAAAGCATTGATTGGCCACTGCCGACTCAGCTATTACATGGTGAATATTCAGCAAGCTGATTCATTTGCCTGTGATAGCTGTGAATCCGATTATGGAACTTCGTATCATTTAACATGTAACTGTCCAGTTTTTGCGCAACTGCGTTTCCGAGTACTCGGAAAACACTTACTAAGTGAAACTGACTTCAGAAACCTGAATCTTCAGGACGTTCTGCTGTTCTTGACCCGCTGTGGTAAAGAGCTATAGGCTTTCTGTACGCTTTATGCGTTATCACAGTGCCCTTCTCAGGGCGCTGTTTGAACCCATTGTGGTACGCTTATGCGTTATTACAGTGTCCTTTTCAGGACGCTATGTGAACCCATTGTGGTACGCTTTTGCGTGTATGACGATCCTATTCCCTTACCTGTCCTTTCCCCTGTCCTTCTCTTCTCCGTCAGGTAAATGATGAATAGGCTCGTGTTCATGGCGATGGCACAAATTTTCCAAATGGAGGAGAACGTGCCTCTAGAGCCAACCTACTGATACCTGATACCTGGATAAATATACGTCTCGTACTGTAAAAATCATAATTTTGCAACTCGTTGCACAAATAGTTATTATGCAATTCTGTATCATACTTTCTATTTTATATAACTCATTTCGGCATCTTAATGGCCAATTTTTCCGAACTGGTTCATTAGGTATGCAACTGAAATGAGTTGCATAACGAAAAAAAGTTGTATAATGTTCAACTCAAATGAGTTCAGTTGTATAATGAAAAAATCATTTCATGAAATTTGGTATGTAACTCGTTGCAAAACTCGATGTTTTCAGCACTCTTCGTATTTATCCAATTCGGCAAGCCTCGTTGGACTGTACGACTCGTGCTGAAAAAATGCAACTCGTTACATAAATAACTATTACGAAAGTGAATATGGTTTTAAAACAGGGACGTTAATGCAAATTTTTGTGTGATATGGGTTTGCCCATAAACTACGTAGACTCTTGAGAGAGGAGGGGGGTTCTGACCAAAGTCTACATGCTCCATACAAATTAGTTTTGAAAATTTTGTACAGCAGTCTACGAGGGGGGGGATGGTGGGATGAGGTTCTGAGAGGGCCAAAAATGAGTTTACGTAGTTTCTGGACAGCGCCTATGCAGTTATAACTTTCAATTCAACCATGTAGCACCGTTTTAAGAAGATATAGGAATTGCAATAGCTGTGATTAATTTATTCTCGCATTGCTATTCATCTCCGCAATCGGAGAAACGTCACCACTATAATGTTTATTTGACTATTTTTTTCCACTACATGTCTAGTTAACCGCCATGTTCCCGAAGATTGCTGCCGATGTAAACCTAACATTATTCGAGTTGTGCCCTACTGTACAGAGCAACCGACGACGTGCTTGTTGTTCATCATCATAATTGACTCGATTACCTCCGCAATCCGCCGCCGCATACCTACCTAAGTACTGTGTAATGTGTGTGTAGTAGACTTGGGCCGATCACAGTCAGTCGACATATAGCTCACGGGGCAAGTGCAATGCATTGCCCCAGGTCTCCCATCAGTGATGTAGGTTAAAGCTCGATGAAGAGTGGCATTCCATCCAATTGGCATTCATTCATTTGTTCGTTCGTTCATTTGTTCTTTCATCAATTCCCGTCATTCAATCAGTCAACCAGTAACGTGTGCTAGCGCGCGTTGTGAGTAGGTGTACGTCATATTGTGTGTAAACTGTAGGTGCTACTACCGGAGTCGAGTTTTATGGGATATTAAGTGCTCACAGGTTTGCTAACAGCACTCTGGATTCACTCGATGGTTACGTAATGCCGTAGGAAAGAAAGGAAGCTATAAAAACCTGTCGTATTTTTATTTCATCTCGAACCCAGTCATGACGTAGAAGGTGGAGTAGAATTAACCCTGGAGCGGTCGCGTCTTATACTGAGTACACGCACCATGAAAAAAGAACGCTTGTGGTACATAGCGTGAGCGTAGTGTCGCTGAGGGTGGCCGAAGATGCGACTGGTCGAGGGCTAAATCAAACAATCTCACGAATGAATAAACAGAAAAATAAAATGCTCTCCTGAAAATTACACGCTTGTTCAAGCATTAAATTCAAAATACATTGTCAAAAACACTTTGCGGTATGCGGACGCTGACGGGCTTGGTGGTCTAATTGCTAGCGCTTCTGATTCGTATGCAGAAGGTCCTGGGTTCAATCCTTGACCTCCCTATTTTGTATCTTTCTATCTACATTCTCACTTTTCTCTACATATACAACTCATGTCTATTCATATGTTCATAGTCATCGCTAAAACCAGAAACTGTTTGAATAAGCCGTTTCCCTTTCTTCCAATTTCCGTAGTACACACACACTGTTTCCAAAGGCCCAATTTAGTTAGTGATCATAATCATTTTGGACCTTAAAAGATGATTTTATATGTTTAGTGTCTTCAAACAAGTTGTTTGGTATATTGAACACTTATTTTGAAAGTATTCTTCTTGTTCTTCTCCTTCTGTATGGCTACACGTTCCCACTGGAACTTGACCTGCGTCCCTCCAACTTAGTGTTCTTTGAACACTTCCACAGTTATTAATTGGAGGGCTTTCTTTGGCAACCAATGCATGAGTTAGTATATTGTGAGGCAAGCACAATGATACACTATGCCCAGGGGATCGAGAAAATTTTCCCGACCGGAACGGGAATCGAACCCGCCGTCTCCGGATTGGCGATCCATAGCCTTTACCACTAGGCTAACTGGAGACCCCCTTTTTGGAAGTATTACTAAAGTGATTAATCCACCTAGAATTGAGAGTGAAATTCGAATTCTGGCATAAGTGAAGGAAGCGAGTTTATGTCTTCAGCAAAGTTGTAGAAAATGTCATTACGAGAAAACTTGTCGAACAATTTTTTTCTATCTGCTCAATTTTTAGAGATATGGGTCATTTTTTGAACAACCCCTTAGAATCAGTTTATTTCTTGTAACTTTTCCGGACATTTTTGGAAATTTTCAAATGCTCTACAATGTTTTTCTGCAAGATAAAATACGTGATAAAAAGTTTAAAAACCTGTTTAAGTTTTTGCAGAGAGCAAAACATGTGTTCCGAAAAGGGGCTGACAAAATCGGGTCACTTATGTATAAATAATATTGACCCTACAAAATTAGTTTTTCTAGCTTAGTTGGTTTGAAGAAGTTGTTTGATAGACAGGAGTCCTTGTTTTGAAAGTATTACTCTTGTGATCAATTCACCTAGTAGTGAGATAAAAATTCCAATTTTTTCAATAGGTTAAGAGTGTGTACTTATATCTTCAGAAATGTTGAAAGAAATATCATTATAAAAAAACGAAACTTGCCGAACAAGCTATTTCTCTATCTGCTCCGTGGTCATTTTCTGTGAACGACATCCAAACATCTGTTTTTAATGTTACTTTTTCTAGATTTTTTTAGAGAATTTTTAAATGTTCTACAAAGCTATTGTATATGATAAAATATATGTTTTATTAGGAGACGACAAAGTTGTATTTTTAATAGTTTTTGAGTATTTTTTTTGAAAATTTTAGTTACGAACTAACATATATGATACCCATTTCAAAGTCAAGGAAGCTAGTGCCCAGCTTGCAACAAAATTAACATCTGTTATAAACTTCTTTCTTATTAAATTTTTGCCCCATTTTGCCTATGTAAATAACATAAAGATGTGAAATAGACTATTTTGTACCCTCGATTCCTAAATATGTATCTCAAAAAATATCAAAACATTTTTTTTTTTAGTTTTTATTAATGTGTATTTTAAAATGCTAATTCTATACACTCAGAACAAACATGTATTTTTTCATATAAAATAGCTTTGTAGAACATTTAAAAATTCTTTAAAATGTCTGTAAAAAGTTAGAACAAATAAACTGATTTTAAGGGGTCATTAGCCCATATTTCTGAAAATTGGGCAAATCATTCCGAAATATAAGTATATAGACAATGAGGTTATTTTGTAAAGTTGTTCGGTCTGTCGAACCACATAACTTGTCTGAACAAACTGTTTACCTACAACAGTTCGTTTTCAAAATATTTCGAAATACAAAAATTTCATAGTTTCCCAAAGTGGGCGTTTTACGATATTTGGAAAAGTTACGCTTGGAAATGTAAATCATTCTTACATATCAAATTTCAAGTTATTGTAAATGTCCACTAAAAATTTGAGATCAATCGCCGCTCTAGAAGTTGAGATTTACAACACCAAACTTGAGCATTTTGTATAAATATCAGGCAAAGCGTACTTCATTCTGTCCAGTACTGTATACTAGCTCTAGTAAAATATGTATACAACTAGGAAAAATCTAGGTTTTCTTTATTAGGCTGACACAAATTTCGATTTTCCCCATCGGAAAATTTTGGTCGGAATTCAATATTTTCAGGGGGGACATAAATATTTTTTTTAAACTCATCGGATTTGTTAAGAAATTTTCTGGAAGACTTCAATTTTACGATGTCTTCCAGAAAATTTCTTAACAAATCCGATGAGTTTAACGATTTTGCCTAATTGTTTGGGTATTTTTTTCACCAAATACATTAGGGGGATTCACTAAACAGCGTAAACTGATTAATCTGATTAAACGTCGCGATCACCAAGGCAATCTTTGATTATTTCATTCGCCAAATCATGAAACATTTCAAATAAGCAGAAAATCATGGCTTACGCAGCAATTTAATCTGTTTAGTGAGTACCCCTATTTATTTTTTATCATCCCCCCTTGACGAGTCAACGAGTACTGTGACAAAAAAAGAAAATGAGATTTGTTTCGGCCTTATTTCCTAGATATACCTTTTAGGGAATCTGTTTTGTGATAATTGTGGAGAATCGTGCATACCTCACTAAACATCTGGGATATTGTTTTTGTGTAATTCTGTTGAAGGCTCGCCTGTACCGGTTGAACTACTACTAAAATTAGTATATTCTAGTTCCCCCTGAAGAAGGCTTAACCCCCTGTCGAAACGTTGGGCATCGCCCAGACAACCAATTTGCACGTATAATGAAGTTTTTGTTCATGTTAAATATACGTACTTTTATGCGGTAAAGTTACATCGCATAAGATGCAGTAAAAGTGCCTTATGCGTACAAAAGTGGAGGCGTTATACGTGCATTGACGGAAAAATAATAACGCTATATGACTTCAGGCGATATCTTATGCGATGCACGGTGTGCACTATTGCGACGTAATATAGCATCTTATGCGACTTAATATAATTCGAAAAAAAAATCAATTCTTGTCACCTCAGTATCGAACTAAGAACCTTTGTATTTTCGAGCCACACTTCACACTTAACACCAAACACCACTTATGAAACACACTGATTAATTGTTTGATTGATTGATTTGTCTTTATTAAAGAAACTGTCAGCCCTTGGCTGGTTCGTCTCTAAGCTGATTAATTCGACATTGATTTTTCATAAGGGCCTAACTGACTTGATCGATTTCTCTTCGTCGACTCTCTCTTGCGCTAATAACTTGATCGAAACAAACAAAATCATTATTCTTTTTGTTTCTATAGCAACATGTAATCGTCTTCTTCGCATTTCAACCAAAAAATCTTTGGAAAACTCAATCCACATTCTGTGATAACACAAAGAGAGGATCGATGAAGAGAACTCGAAAATCTCAGTTAGGCCCAAATGAAAAATCAGTGTCGAATTGTCATGACATTCTAACTCACCTCAGTGTCCGTTGGAGTGCACTTGGTGTCCCTGCGCTGTACGTGTTCGACAGGCTATCTGGAGCTCAAAATGACGAAGCGTGATTTCCCGCACATTTATCGTTTCCACTCTCTTGCTAGCACCACCCATTGTTAATTATCAGGTCAACAAAACGAAAATGATGACTTTGTAACTTGTTTTGTAACAATAATGATGACTGTTAACTTTCTTGTAGCTTTTTGGCGCTCCAAAAGCACCGCTGTCATTGTTATCACATATCACATCGCAATATACCAACGTTAACGATTCTAGTTTATGCGAGTTTGTATGCACATATTAACGAGTTTATTTTTACTTTTATGCGATTTAGTTTGTACACCAATGCGAGTTTAACTGACATAATAAGAAAAGTACCAAGCGAAGTCGTATAATCATCGCAGTGCGCAGTTATGCGAATTCAATTGACACTTTGCGAGTACGCTCGAACTCTTTTGCGAATAAGTAAAGTTCGTCGCAATAAAACATCAAAATATCGTCTACTACGATGTAGTTATACAAAAAATCACTTTTTTCCGAGCCACTATTTTTTCAGATTTTTAGAACTTTAGAACTATTTTGATCCCAAAAATTATTTCAGAGATTTTTTTATAAGACCTTTTGACAGCTGGGCAAATGCTTGACAGCTCCCCTAGTAGTATAAAATCCGACGAGGGATGATGCAAAAAAATTGCTCCCATACTAACATAAAATTGATTTTTAAAAAGATTCTAGAACAACACAATTCTTGAATATTTGGATTTCGGCACAGTTTGGCGTGCACATTGAGAATATTGAATTATCTCAACACCGTTAGAGGAACCAATAGCTGGATCACTCCGGTAGTCGAAATTTTACATTATCTGTTACAAATTTGTGAGATTATGTCTATTATCGTACACGTTGTCCGTTGTCTAGTTGTGATGTAAGTGTGTGGATAATGTATTTTTAAAAATTTGTGAGATTTGCATTTCAAAGTGTCATGTAAGTTTCTGAAAGGTTTCGGAAGGGTTCCCGGGGCTTTCAGGGGACATCCAAAGGGGTTTCAGTGATCTATTAATAGGATTCCAAAGCATAGTAAGGCATTTCAGGGGTGATTTCCGGAAGTCTAAGGGGGTCTTAGGGAGCTTTCAAGTGAGATTCAGGCGAATTTCAGAGGGACTCCAAGGCGTTCCAGGGTTTTCGGAATGGCTTACAAAAGCCATGAGGGGGGGGGGGGGGCGTTTCATAGGATTTTTGGGGTTGAGGGGACATTTAGGTGCCTTTCCAGGGGGTATCAATACGTTTGAAGATTTTTTTATCTGTATTGACGAGATTTTTAGCCCGGGGCTAGTACATCATGGGACCCACGGCTTTACATCCCTTCCGAAGGAAGAACTCACGTTTTTATGAGTAGTTCAAAAGTGGGATTTGATCCCAGGTCCTTGGCGTGATAGTCACGGGCTTCAACCATCACACCAGGTCCGCTCTACGCGTTTGAACATGTTTCACGTGATTTCAGCGGGTTCCAGTGGTTTGGAAATGGTTTTCGGAGGTTACAGGGATGCTCCAGAGAGGTTTCAAAGCATTTTAAGACGTTCCAGGGACTTTGGAGGGTTTTCATGGGAGTTTCAGAAGGGTTCCTCCAAGGTGTTTCAGCGGGTTTCCGGGGGAAGTCGGAGCCATTGTGATTCTAAACCTTATTCGTAATACAGCGAAAGCCCACTAGTTACAATTGTAGCTCCAAGGATCTATTCTCACAGGAGCTCCTGGATACCTTTAGACAGTTCAATGAGATCCCCAATTGGACAGAAAACAACTTTATGGTAGTGCCTACCATTCGCCCACAGTGCAATCACAATTCTTACACAGCTTCCGAGAAAAAAATTGATTTAGCTTGGATGTCTGTTCTTTGTGGTGAAGTAGTGATCCGTGATGCACTTGAACTTCCGGGTAGGTACATCAGCATCATTAACTCGTAATAAATTCAATCGAGTGTGGTAAAGTGAACCACGTCCCAGAACGAGATGAACCCTGCTGTAATACCTGATGAATGGATTTTCATTTTTTTTTGTCGCAATGCGCTCGGAGATCGGCAAAAGGATCGATCGGTGGCCAATCAAATCCCGACAGGAAATACTGTGCCCGGATATCATGGGGGGAACAGAGCATCATTCACAGTCGCATCGCAAGTCGAGAGCAGCCAGAGCCGGTACTCGAATGAAAAGAAACGTCTCAATCAATCTGTGCTCGCCCGTGCCGCGCTCGGTTCGGCATCGTCGTCATACGGTATGCCCGCTCACGTTGTGTAGGTTTGTTGCTGTTAAAGTGGTGGATGCAATTCGAAATGAGACAATAAATTTGAGAAGTCACGTTCGCTGCAAGTGCATGGAGCTTTCTTTGCAGGCAACATTTTTCATTTTCGTTCGTTCATGGCTTCCTGCGAAAGTAGTTCTCGGGTTCAATTTTGTGGGAAAATATCGAATGAGGTCATTTGAAACGTGTACTACTGAAGAATGGTAAAAGGTTTTCGATGGAAGTCACCCAAATTATACCGTAGAATGTTGAATTGATCAAAAACTTTTGATCATATGTAATTGCTGATTCTGATTGATCATTATTTCAACTTCTTGTAATGTAATAATGAGACAAGCGGCCACATTTTAATGACTCCGATGGTTGGCAAACAACGACTTAATTGGCCAATTGAAAATCAATCAATCAACTCTTTCCAGCATTTTCAAGAACAATTACATTTCTAATTTTCTCAACAGTAAAAATGCTAGAAGAGGTGCCACGTTCGGTCCAGTTAGTTTTCGGCATTTTTCTGAAGAACAGGTTTGTTTAATTTTGATAGTGCTTCACATTTACATGGAATCATATTATGTTTTACGGATCTGAAGGCACGGTAAAGGCTGGCAAAGCGAATCAGACCTCTTGTAAGGTCCCTCAACTCTCTGCCATGTAAATCCGATCCCTACCACCCTGGTTGGAACCGGTCAAGATACGAGCAACCTTAGGGGAAATCGGGTAACCAACCCCGGTGGAAACTTTGGTCGTATGCAGACAGGTGCGGGGGTTTACTTCGGCAAACTTACTGGGCCTCTCCGGACAGTAAACCGGGGGTAGGTGTTATGCCCTGCGAGCCGGCCGCAAAAAAAAAACAAGCACTGAATAATCAACAAGAGAATACGAACTGAGACCAACGGCAACGACCCCAGCGAACAAAAAGGACTTGCGATTGGAAGCTTGGTACGTGGAACTGCAGATCCCTCAATTTCATCGGGAGCACCCGCATTAGGGTGGCCCACACTTGTATGAGAAACAAAAATTTCGAAAAATGCCAAATCTTACCTCCTGAACCGATTGTTTTGGACTCCCAAAAGCTACGTTCTAAATTTGAGCCAAATCGATTATGTCTAAGGGGGCGCTCATCAAGCTTGAAGTTTGTATGGGAAAACTTGGCCAGATGTATGCAGAATTATTAAGTTTTTGATTTTTGCCGCTAGGAGGCGCTGTAAGCGTTCAATAATTAAACCCTTTGGTATTCTTGTAGGTGACTATATACCAAACAACTTTGTCGAAGATTGCAAAGCGATCCGACGCCTGTGAAAAAAGTTATACCCTAGGCAAAGTGAGACGAAGTATTGAGATTTCATTATTGATATTATTCCCCCCAGTAAGCACACGATCGCATATGATGCTGAATAGGATGCACAAGTGGATGCGATATACGCACACTTTACAGGCGGTTAAATGGAAACATGTACGCATATGGTCTCCATTTTAGCAACCTATTCAACATCGTATAAGACTGTGTAATTTCTACTCAATGACTGAGTTGACTTTACTCAGAAATCGAATAATCCTTTATATTCTTACTCAGTTTCGGTTAAAAATGGGACAACCCATTGGCATTGGGTTGTCCCACTTTTAACGGAAACTGAGTAAGAAAACAAAGGATTTTTCGATTTCTGAGTAGGACCAACTCAGCCACTGAGTAGAAATTTTTCTCTGTGTAATGATTCGCCTCACTTTACCTAGGGTATAACTTTTTTAACAGGTGTCGGATCACTTTGCGGTCTTCGACAAAGCTGTTTGGTATATAGTCACCTACACTAGTACCAAAGGGTTAAATTATTAAACGCTTACAGTGCCACGTAGCGTCAAAAATCGGAAACTTTTTGTTGTTTTCGGTTTTAAATCTGGGTCAGAGCTGACCCTGATTTGCAATAAACGAACAAAAACGGATCCAGATCCGACCCAAATCGAGTCAACATGTAAACATTATGTACATCAATCGATCAGATGATCTGATGCACATTTTCATTGAATTCTTCCTTTTAGCGAATAATTGCACGTAGAAATGTTTGTTGGCACATTCATAAATCAATGCAGAACACACCCAAGCGAGTCTTTCATCTCTAATTTATCTAAATTGTTGGTAATTTATATTTATTGGCTGTGTTTTGTTGAATTGTTTACATCCATTTTGACAGAAGGACCCCGTTCATGTTGGATCAGAAAAAAAACGGCAGAGCGAACCTCGTCATGTTTGGGTCGGACATGGGGCGGATCCAGATCCGACACGATCGAATAAACGAACGTTTTGACAGCAGTTAGGGCGGATCCAGGGCGAAACTAGGTTCGCTGTACGAATAACCAAAAACGACATTAAATTTCTGCATACATTTGAACACGTTTACCCATACAAACTTAGAGCTTGTTGAGCGCTCCCTTAGGCTTAATCGATTTAGCTCAAATTTTGAACGTAGCTTCTGGGAGTCTAAAACAACCAAAACAACCGATTCAGAAGGTAAGACTTGGCATTTTTCGAAATTTTTGTTTTTCATATAAGTGTGCGTGGGCCACCCTACCCCGCATATTTGCCGATATACTGAAGGACTGCGGGTTCGGTATTGTAGCGTTGCAGGAGGTGTGTTAGCCAGTATCTACGGTACGAACGTTTAGAGGTAATGATACCATCTACAAGGGCTGCGGCAACACACGCGAGCTGGGAACTACTTTCATAATGATGGGCGATATGCAAAGACGAGTGATGGGTTAGTGCCCGATCGACGAAAAAATGTGCTAGTTGAGGGTCAAAGACCGGTTCTTCAACTTCATCATTATAAATGTGCACATCCCACACTCCGGAAGCATTGATGATGACAAGGCAAGGATGCATTCTACGCGCAGTTCGAACGCAAGTTCAATAGCTGCCCAAGACACGACGTCAAGATCGTTACAGGAGACCTAAACGCCCACCAACTGACGAACGAGAACGGCCTACGACTGATGGATTTCGCCGCCTTCAAGAACATGGCCATACGTAGTAGCTACTTCCAGCATCGCCTCCCTTATCGTTACACCTGGACCGCCACAGCAGACGGAATCCCAAATCGACCACGTCCTGATTGACGAACCGACCGATTGATTACCAACATCAGGACTTGTCGTGGCGCTAACATCGACTCTGACTACTACCTGGTGATCCGCCAAAAACTCTCCGTAATTAACACCATACGATACCAACGGCCGCCACGGTATAATCTGCAGCGATGGAAGCAACCGGATGTCGCTACCATATACGCGCAGAAGCTCGAGACAGCGATGCCGGACGAGGGCGAGCTTACCCGACGTCTTCACTAGACAGAAATGTCTTGCCATTTTGCTGGACAGATGTGTCATGACAGAAATGTTCTCTCGCTGTTTGCATGGAAAGCAGCGGTGTCGATCATTTCTGTTACGTTTTCTCTTTCTGGCAGCAAAATGGCAAGACATTTCTGTCTAGTGGAGACGTGGGGTTAATGAAGGCCCCCTCGAAAACTGCCAGAGTACGAAAAAAGCAGCCATCAACAACGCAGCTGAGACCAACGTTGGGTATGTGGAACGAAGCCGGAGAAACGATTGGATCGAAGATGAGTGTAGAGAGCTTTTGGAAGAGAAAAACGCAGGCTATGCCACAGCACGGGACTCCACAGAACGTGGCACGATATAAAAGAACGCGGAAACAGCAGATCAGCCTCTTTCGAAAAAGAAACTCCGCCTGGAAGAAGCGAAGTGCGAACAAATGGATCTGCTGTGCCGTTCACAAGAAACACGGAAGTTCTACCAGCTCAACGCATTCCGCAACAACTTCGTGCCGTGAACCGAAATGTGCGGAGCGCAGACATGGAGTACCAAAGTAACGGAAGAAATTACTACGTCAAAACAGCAGGGAGCAACAACGAGCCAACCCAAGAAACGGGGATAGCTAAATAACAATTTCTTAAGCTGAAGTTTGTTTAAGAGTTCTTTGTTCAACTCTTATATAGCTAAAATGTTTGTTGGGAACTCCAACGTTGAGGGAAGTTAAGAATGCCATCCAGCAGCTCAAGAATAATAAGTCAGCTGGTAAAGATGGCATCGGAGCGGAACTCATCAAGATGTGTCCGGTAAAGTCGGCCGCCTTCCTGCAACGGCTAATAGTCCGGATCTGGGAGATCGAACAGTTACCGGAGGAAAGAAGGGGTCATATGCCCCATCTACTAGAAAGGCGACAAGTTGGCGTGTGAGAATTTCCGAACGATCACAATTCTGAATGCCGCCTATAAAGTGCTATCCCAGATCATCTTCCGTTATCTTTCACCTAAAGTGAATGAGTTTGGGAGAAGTTATCAAGCCGGCTACGTCGACGGCTGACAACGGACCAGATCTTCACCGTGAGGCAAATCCTCCAAAAAATGCCGCGAATGCCAGGTCCTAACGCACCACCTGCTCATCGACTTCAAGGCGGCGTACGACAGTATCGACCGCACAGTGCTATGCAAAATCATGGACGAGAACGGCTTCTCAGGGAAGCTCACTAGACTGATGAAATCGGCAATAGACGATGTAAAAAAACTGCGTAGCTTTTTCTTTTTTCTTACTCACTCTTCTAAACAAACACACACATTTCATATAAGTACGTGTAACGTGTAGACGGGGCAAGATGGGTCATCTAAATTTTTCGGTATGTTTGCATAGTTTTTGAAAATGTTTTATTTTTCATTTAAAGACTATTATGTGACTTACATTATCGAAGCGGTTAGAGCGCTGAAAATTTGTGAACATATCTATATATATAAAAATGAGTTTGAGTTTGAGGCAACAAAACTCAAGAACGGCTGAACCGATCAGGATGATTCTTGCACGGTTCGGTTCGTATTCGTGGTGGCTGTGTTTATATGTACAAAAAGTTACGAAAATCAGCTAGAAAAGTAACACAATTGAAAAATTATGATTTTTCTTGAGCTGGGAAGAAAATCAACACGATCGAAATAAAATCAATCTAGAGTGCGTTGCTGCGATAACCTCAACAGTTGTCAAACCACCACAGCTTGGCAAGACAACGTTTGCCGGGACAGCTAGTTTTTAATATTTTTCCACAAAAAAAAAGGATTTTGAAGTCCGTTCATGGCTACCTGAACAAAAATCTTCTAGTTCTTAAGGCCGGACGGGACGGTGGTTGAATCGTCCGCCATTGCTCTGTTGTTAGTAAGATGCAAATCTCAACTTCTACATCATATTATTGGCTAAAAATTTGATCGTTCGTTTGCTCACTTGCGGTACACAATCGATTAAAGTTTCAGCTACGTCAGTGCAGTGGAATTTGATATTTGCATCTTCAAAATGATAAGGTAAATTGCTAGAAAGAGAGGAAAGATAGGAAAAATTATACGTCGTCCCGTGCGGCCTTAAAATAATCTACCGATATGTTTCAACACTTCTTTCATGTAATCTGTACGTATGTGAAGCTTACACGCTAAAACCGCTCAGCACTAAAGTGCATAATTTCCGGACTACATCAAAAATGAGTAACCCTTACACATTCACAAAATCAGCTCCTGCGTCCGTGAAATTCGCAAAAAATTGTGTACGGCAATCTAACTAGGTTTATTAGTGACCTTGGTAAACAAAAAAAAACGACATTTCGCATCTAGAAGAGTGTACGAACTGTTTTTGTGAATGTGTAACTGTTACACATTTTTGGTGTGGTCTGGAATTTATGCACTTATGAGTAGGTCTTACACATTCTAGGTGCTGAGCGGTCTTAGCGTGAAGGTGTATAGAGAAAAAATAGAAGATATAGTATTTTTTGTTGGAGAAAAATCGAATTTTCTGATAGCTGACCCATCTTGCCGCTGTAAAAATGAGGTGGAGCTCGATGGGTCATGTTTTGAAAATTGCTTGTCAAGAAGCAGGTTTCAAACTTTATGACCTTTCTATACTCTCATAGCTGACTAGTGTATTTGAGAGTCGTGGTGGAAAACAGAGAAATGCGATTTATATTCAGAAAGGATCCCTACATTTCTTAGGTGACCCATCCTGCCCCCACTTACCATACCATGAAAAAAATAATGAGAATATATGAATTTCTTGCAAAACAACAAAGAAACATTTTAAAAACATATGAAAATTTCAGTTTCTCCAAATATATCGTAAAGATCAGTAAAGTTTTAGAATGAAAATTTCGAAATCAAAAGAAAAAACAATTTAAGGTTGATACAAATTTCATTTTGGCTTTTTGTCTCCCCACCATTTATATTTTTTTGACTTGATGTATTCTGAGGGGACAGATAAAAAATATTTATTAAAATATCAGGTCTTGCTAAAAACTCATTAACCAATCCGATGCGTTTTAATTATTTTCAAACATGGATTCCAATTAAATGTTATTATTTTTATACCCCCCCCCCCACGACCAGCCAAAGAGTGGTGGGTCAAAAAGTGAAATAAATATTTATAACGGCCTTAAGAAGCCGCTATTTAGAGTTTTCACAGCACTCTTTCAACCTTTTCCTTTCAAACTCTGCCGGAAATTCTAAAAAGTCTTTATTTAATACTTCCTCCATTAAAAATGCGTTAAACAAACTTCTCTCGCAAGTTTTCCAGAATTCCATCAAGAACATACTACGTAAATAGCTCAAGGTAATAAGGGTTTTCTCTAGAAGCCTGCCAAAAACATCGGTCAGGAAAACGTGGCTTGAGGCGAACTGGATGCATTTCCTATTTTTTATGACAGGTTAAAATTTTAAAATCGTTTACCATACACATATAGAGGAAGGTATATCTTAATATTTTTTCCTAGTGGAGAATGTTCATCAGTTAAACAGAAACTTTTTTAATCGAAATTCCGAAAAAAATTATTTCTGGAAAACTGACAAATATTTTCCACTAAGAAAAAAGTCAATAGACTCTTTGATCTTTTCTCTAACTGTACATGACAAACCGACTTTTTAAATATTGCCCAGTTATTAAAAAAATCAAATGCAAAAAATAAGAAAATGCATTCTGTTTCACCTAGCCCAAGATAACTACCAAGATAAGCCCAAGGCCATCAATTGAGAAGGCCGCATCAACATTGCGTAAACAAACATGTTTCTGCTGACTTAGGGCCTTCTGGGATTCACTCACACATCTCACCACCGCTAACAGAAAGCTTGATGTTTGCGTTTTCTATAAGTGGTGGTGAGGTTTGTGGGTGGGGTTCAGAAGGCCTCAAGTCAGCAGAAACATGTTTGTTTACAAAATGTTGATGCGGCCTTTGCAATTGTTGCTCTTGATTTGTATTTACGCATTAAATGTCTTTGAGAAATGAAAATAGTTTTATTTCCGATAAAAATATTCATATTATTACATTCATACTGGTATCTGAATTCCATGCAACCTTATATTCATCAATACTGGTCCCCCTGGTTCACCTCCAGAAAAAAATCCAGCTACTCCAATGTCTTAATCACTCATACCCAAACCAAGAATAAAAAACATTTTTTTTCTATGGTGAAGGTGAATATTGGTGAAACGAACGATTTTATCAGTCAACAAAAATGTTTTAGAATTCGTTCTATACATTTTTTTATCGATTTTTGGAAAATTTCGATTTTTCCCGGGATCTCGGGAAATCCCGGGATTTGAAAAATAAAAATCCCGAATCCCGGGATTTTTTTTAGTCCGGGAAACAAGACGTCGGACTGATGATGAATGCGTCAAAAACAAAGTATGAATGCTGGCTGGTGGAACTGGTGGAAATATTTAGCTTTTATATGATTGATCTCTCGGTTCAGTTCTAGCGATTGCTAGACCTACCTTCAAGTGGCGGCAGCTCATATGCTGCGTGGAAACGATGTAATTTGTACATCACTTTTACGACACGACTGATGTGTCGCTAAAGTAATATGATATCACAAAAATATTGCTGTGTGTGTGGCGGCGAATTCGCTGTACTCTACGGCGAATCTAGCACCCGGAAGGTTGTAAAATCTGGAAGGATACGATGGGCAGGGCATGTTGCGAGAATGTCGAACAACAACCCTGCAAGGCTGAGGTTCGCAAGAAATCTGGATGGTGCAAGAAGACCTGGGGGCAGCGTGCAAGATGGGCGGGCCAGGTGCAAGACGATCTGGCAAATGTGAGACGCGGCCGAGAATGAAGGACTGCAGCCGCGAACCGAGTGTTGTTGCGGAAAGGCTTCAATTTTTGTATGAGTTTGGCCAATCAAGACCACAGAACTGCGTTACGGTGGTCTTCACTACTGGTTTTTGCGGTTATGGTTTTCTAATAAACGAATCTGTACAAGCCGTCGCTTAAAGAAATCGATTTGAATTCCAGCCATACTGGCAAATACGGTGTGAGCCACCAAGAATCCCATCAGGATTTTTTTTTTCAAAAATTTCTCATTGAATTCTTACAGTAAGTTTTTTTTTGTAATATTTCCAGGAAATCTTTCTTTAATGTCTAAAAAGCCCCTACCTGGATTCTTCCAAAAATTTTTACTGGGATATTTCCGGGTTACCTCTGAGTTGCTTTTTGGGATTCCCATAAGAATCCCATCTGTTTTTTTTTGTTTTCAGCAATTCTTTTTTGGGAATAATCTTTATTTTTAAAGATTTCTCAAATAATTTTCTTATGGATTGATTTGAGAATTTATGCTGCGATATCTCAAAGAATTTGTTTCTGGTATTCCCCCATATTGCCTTCTGTGATTCTTCCAGAAGCTTTTTCTGAATTCTTCTGTTTTTTATTTATTTTATAATTCTTACAGATATCTCCATAAGAAAGAGTTTCTCACTTGTTTTTTTTGTGGAACTGCTCCAGGAGTTTGTTTATCAATTCCTTCAACAGTTATTTCATTCTGTCATTTATCCAGTAGGGTAGAAGCTTCAGTATTGGCCAGCCCGGAGTTTTGGCCATAGTGCGGTATTCAGCCTGTTACGATCTAAATTGGTATAAATTTATTTTTTACTAGTAGATTCTAATATAATATGATGATTACAGTTGTGAAAACCATACATTTTTATCAAAAACTGGAAGAAAAAAAAATTTTCCTTAAAAAATCAGCTCCCATATATCTATTTTGGCCAGGGTGCTTCTAATTTGGCCACTCCCATAAGAAATACACGTGATTGGCCAAAATAGAAACCAAAGCTGAGAATATGGCCAAAACTGCGGCAATGCTTCTATTTTGGCCAGTGCCACTTTTAATACAAAAATCAAGTATTAGCTTGATTTCTGCATTTTTCTAATAAAGTACAGATCGAATCCTTTCATTTGACACATTGGTAGTTTTCATTGGATTATTGGTTATTTTTATAAAAATGATTTCCCTTAGACTGGCCAAAACCGGTGCCCGCACCCTATTAGTTTAATTCTAGGAGATTGTTCTAAGATTCGTTAGCGTTAGCGTAGTTACGGTGTACTTCGTAGATTGGATACTAACAATATTCAGGTACCTTTTGCTAATCTTGCTGGGATTGCTTTTCGGAACAAGGCCGGGGAGTTAACTTTGTTCCATTCTTATGCAAGAATACCAAAAGCGGACTGTGCTCATCTTCGTACAGGACGGTTTAGTGTGATTTTGTAAGCAAAGTGAAAAAGCCGCTTTTTTTTCATTCGGGCCGGCCGCGTCGTCGTCGTCGCCGATTTGACTGTGCTCATCTTCGTACGGGACGGTTTAGTGTGATTTTGGTGGCGAAGTGAAGAGGCCGCTTTTTTTTTTCATTCGGACCGGCCGCGTCGTCGTCGTCGTCAATGTGAATGTGCACATCGTCGTACCCCTGTATAGTTGTAGCGGTTCAGTGTGATTTCGGAGAAGAGGCCAGTTAGTGGAAGATGCTGCAGCACATACGCACTGGACACTTCGAAGGATGTTTATTGGTGAGATCTTTCCATTTTATCATAATACAGGTCGGACTCGATTATCCGGGGGTTCAATTAACCGGGGGCCCGATTATCCGGGGCTCGATTATCCGGAAAAAATGGCTCGATTATCCGGGGAAAAGTTTGTTTATGCTTTGTTTACAAGATTTATGATTATAATATGTCAAAAAATGTGATAAACATCAAATACAACACCTGAAAATTGGATTTAACCCATATAAAAATTGTTTTTATTTTTTCACATTTTTCAGCTAAAATTTCATTTTCAAAAAACATGGTTATAATAATACCTGACGTTAAGTTTAGACACTACATCGTCATGTATGTTAGCTTCTATGTTTAACGAACAGTTTTTGATTGAAGAACATCAAAAATAAAAGAAAAGAAGCATGGCTCGATTATCCGGGTGATTCGATTATCCGGGGTGAAATAATTTTGGAGTCACCCGGATAATCGAGTCCGACCTGTAATGCTAACGGATGTATAAAATTCTGCTCTGGTTTTTGTGTATTTATCTAACTAATATTGAAAAGTTCGTCACGTCATGTGTCGGCGCTAGTTTTCAATGCACATTCAGTTGATAATAAATATTTTACTTTTATTTTTCGCATTTACAAACAAATTTGAATGGTTCGTCATCTTCGGTGTCGACATTTGTAATATTTTAGTCAAAATGAATAAATGTTTTGACTCAAGTAAAGGTTGCATGAATCAAATCACTTACCAAAGTGAATCCAAATCATGTGACTCTCCCCTCCCCACTACCAAAAACTCCTTCCCGTGACAGTCGTGGAGAAGATGAGGTGATCTCGGTCTCTAGTAGCAACGTACGTAACACTAACATTCCTTTCCTTCCTCGATGACCGTAAGGACGTGGCCGGCGCCGTTATTGACTAATAAAGTCTGGAATTCTCGACTTGTGCACATTGAGACGGTAGTTACTCCCAAGCTCCGTTTGTTAGTTCCTTGTGCAATTTCGATTGTTCTGGTCAATCACGGAGTAGCAACTACGAATTGTACGGTCATCTATGCTCATTAGTGTGGGACACCAAAATACATTTTACTCCTGTACACTTTTTGAGTTCCATTTTGGCCCCATATCAACTGTGCAAAATTTCAGCTCGATTGGAGAAACTATATTTTAGCGCCAGCCGTTTTAAATTTTCATACGATTTACTATGGGGAAAATCACTTTTTTAAAGATAAATCACCACAGGTTGCCCCTTAACCCCTAAAAATATATCGATGAATGATTTCTGTTGGAAATTTTATGAGGAACAAACCCTCTGAAGACCGCAAAGCAATCGAAGGCATGTGGAAAAAGTTATTGACTGAAAACCGAATGACATGCCCACGCTGTTTAACACGTAAGGAATAACAATAAATAATAAAATCTCGTCATTTTATCGATCGGGTAAGGCTTAATAACTTTTTCCACGAATGTCGCATCGCTTTGTGATCTTCGGTGATCTGATTCCTCATGAAGTTATCTACAGAAATCATTCAACGACTTATTTTTAGGGATCAATGGTTGACCTCAAGCGATTTTTCTTTGAAGAGGTAAATTTTCCCCATAGTAAATCGTATGAAAAACTAAGAATGGCGAGCGCTAAAATATAGTTTCTTCGATCGATCTGAAATTTTGCACAGTTGATATGGGACCAAAATGCAGCTCAAAAAGTATACAGGAGTTGGAGTTTTTCCATTTTTTATATTTTCCCATATATACCGTGTACCAGGCTAATGCTCATGCTCATGCTCATCTTATGCAAGAATACCAAAAGCACAAATGTCATTATTCCCGGCCACGCCCATCTTTACCGTAACTTGGGATAGGGGAAGGAAATGTTGATGTAGCACTTATTTAAGAGGCCTCCGACTCAGTGACACTCCCATAAGTACTATGAAGTGGGTGGTTGGGAGGTGTATTGTGTACACACCTAGAAAATATCATGTAGTTTTAAGTGTCCTGAACCTGACATATACGAGCATCTTCAAAAATACAAATTAAATTAAGGTTAAAACATGTAAATTTACGTCTTTCAAGACACCCTATAATATAACATATTTTTCCTTAGCATCTAGCAATCGCTAGAACCGATTTGATAGATAAAACATAGGAAAGTAAAATACTGACATGCATGGGTTCGAACACCGGATCTGCTGATCGTGAGCCACATCTCTTACCTCTCGGCTATTTCACTGAGTTAGAAGGTGGCTGATGAACGTGATACTGATTCTACGTTTCTGGTGAAACGTATTTGTTGACATCTAACGCTACCAACCAGCACTTACATGATGCGTGTAAAATTGAGTCCAATTTGTGATTCAGTCTTGAAAACGTTTACGTTTTTTGGTGATTCCGTTTCGTGCAAATTTCAGAATTTTTAAGTGTGTAGGTCAAGGATTCGCCCGAAAAGCTGGCGATGGACCCACGGCATTGGTTGTTTACCTGGTTAAAATTTAATCTTTTGGAAGCCGGCAATCAAAAGAGATTTTTTTCTATTTATTGTTTAAATAATTATGTTTCTGCTCAGTGAGAGGCCCAAGCAGAACTGATCCCTCCAGGGTCATCGGAACATTACAATAAATGTTTGAAACGCGTAAAAAAAAAAGAAAAAAAGTTGGCGATCCGGGAAAAAAACCTCAATCTACATAAAAAAAACGCAAAAACAACGAAAAAAAACATCTCAATTTTTTAAAAACAGAAATAAAATCACGTAAAACGAGTTGAACGAAAATAAAATCAAAAGATATTTTTTCTATTTATTGTATAAATAAGTATGTTTCAGCTCAGGGCGAGGCACAAGCAGAACCGATCCCTCCAGGGTCATCGGAACTTTGCAATAAATGTATAAAACGCGAGGAAAAAAAATTGGCGGCTCGAAAAATAACAGAATAAAAAAAATAACAAATCGCGTTAAACAACAACAAAAAACATCTTAATTTATCATAAAAAAAAAATAAAATAAAACAAGATCGCGTAAGACGAATAAAAAAAGGAGATTGTTCTAGGATTCATTCAAAAATTGATTCTGGGGTTCTTCCGTGAATTTCGAGGATTCTTCCAGGATTTCGTTCTAGGATTCTTTTTGAATATCTGGGATACAGACAAGTGATTATAACATTATCTCCATTTTACAAAATAGTCACAGCCAAAAAACCGTTGGCGGTGGCAACCCCTCGTTAGCGAAAATCAAATGCCAAACTCGTATCAGTTTCCTTCCGTGTGCCATTTCCAAGAAAATCAGTCGATTAGATGACGATCGACTAGCATCAGTGAACTTTAGACACTGTGCACGTTGCAGTCGAATGATACATGCACGCCACACGCTCCCAACCAAGTGTTCTGTGCGCCACGACAGGCGGTGTACATTAAATTAGAAATAATTGATCTCGACCAAATTTAGATTTCTTTCGACGACGACGGGCATAAGTGCCAAAACGAATCCGAGAATTGTTCCGCCAAACAATAGTGACATTCAGAAAAAGCATCGCCTTGAACTCAACCGAAATGCAATTTCTTGCGCTGATACCGATGTCGGTCCTTCGGTCGGTGGTGTCTAATATATCTCGATTGTCACGTTTTCAATGCCTTGATTTTTTTTGTGTGAGCCATCAGTTTGGCTGTGGAATTGTTTTACGCCCCCGACCCACACGACACATGTTGTACGGCGACTTTCAGCTATGTACGCTAGAATTTGCGCAGGCCCTGGATTCTGGTTCAGCGGGAGCGTCTTCCTTTCCATCTTCGAACAAAACCAATTAGCCTTTTATTCAATTTCGAATTGACGTCAGCAACAGCAGCAGCAGTAGTAGCAGCATTATCGGTTGAGAGGAGCGAGAATCGATTCCTGAGGAAGCCCGCGCCCCCCGCGTGTTCAAAATTCTCCGGCTGTTGATATTCGCATTACAAATTTGCAAATTGGCACATGTTTCGTTATTAGCAAACAATGTTACGCCGCATTAGGCATGGATAATGCGACGCATGGCGGAAAACAATTCCAGTGGTTTTGTATTGTTTTGGCATGGTACGATGCTCCTAGACTAAGCTTGCTTAACAATTGAATCACCTGAAAGCTAGCAGCAGCACGTGTGCGTGACTTTGAAAGAGCTTTGCTACCTCTGAAACCCTATTAGGTACTTCACAAACATCATTCAACCGGTGGAGTATATGTCGAGCTCAGGTTCTTCGCAGTGCATCTGACTGCAACTGGAGCCATGCAACTCGACTAGGGGAGGATTAGCTTCCTTAACATTTTCGAGATAATTCCATGTTCTGAATCTGCACGCCAAACTGGGCCGAAATCCAAATTTTCGTTAATTTTGGTGCTCGGGAACCTATATAAAACTAATTTCGAAGTTTGTATGGGAGCGATTTTTTGAATCACCTCCCGTCGCAATTTGTACTGGGCGGAGCTGTCAAGCAGCTGCCCAGCTGTCAAAAGGTGATATCAAAAAATCTCGTTGAAATTGATTGTAGGTATCAAAATAAACTTCTAAAAATCTGGAAAAATCATAGTGGCTCTGAAAAAGGTGATGTTACATATAAAATTTGTATTTTTTTTTTCAAAATTAAAAAAATACAAACATTTGTAGAAGACTTGAAATTGGATAGCTTATACGTGGGTTGTCGATTTTACCACTAGTCGTTTTAATCACTAGCCGTACAAATTCATTTCCATTCCGATTTAATAACGGTGTTCATTTCGTTTTATCACAATTTTTAAATGTTGCGAAATCTTTCCAAAATAGCATAGAATATAAAATTGTAATATCTACTTATTATGTAAAAAAAAAACTATTTAGGTATCGGTGTTGCAGTTTATTTTATTTAAAAAATATTTACAGTTATTTTTCATTTCGTCAAACTCACGGTTTCGTTTTATACACGGTAATTTTTTTGACCGTGATAAAAGCAAAAAACCACTGTAGCTGAAATCCGAAACATTCACGTAATTATAATATTCAATTGAGTGGTACTCAAACTTCCGTAACACGCCGACCTCTGCTTAATACGTAGGGCCCAAAAATTAAAGACAAAATTCCACTTTTATTGAATAATACCATCAAGCATGGTTTTCTGATCGCAACAATACTTTTTCCGAGCTCAAAAAATGGAAGAATAAAAAAAAAACCAAAATAAGTAAATGATGTTTGACATTTGAGGCCGACCTTGACGTGATGGAATTCGACAATTTTCATATTGGGGATTTAAAAATGTACCTATCTGACGTGTTCTGTAAAAAATACGTGGTGACATAGGAGAAAATCGAAATTTGTGGCAGCCTAACTGAATTTTTTTTTTTCAATAGACCACCTCACGGCGAAATTCTATCTCTTTCGCGCTTTCAGAGAGTTTAAAAACAACAGGACCAGTACCTGTCAAATTTGACAGGTGTTGGTCCTGTTGTTTTCTAATTTCCCGTTGGAGAGAAAGAAAACGATTTCGTGATGACGTCACCGTGCAATGGAGTATTAGGGAATCGCGCCACTTGGGCGGTGGCTTCTATATTCGTCTGTTTTCCACTATAACTTAGTCAAATTTGAACCAATTGACACAACTTTTGGAATGTGGTGAGATAGGTATAGTATCTACCCGAGTACAACATTTCAAGTCAATTGGTTCAAAATTGACTGAGTCATAGTGGAAAACAGACGAATATAGAAGCCACCGCCCAAGTGGCGCGATACCCTATCAAATAATGACTTTTTTGTAAACAATATTTTGAATCTCCATGTGAGTCGGACTCGATTATCCGGAATTTCAGACTCGATTATCCGGAGTTATTCGTTGCGATATTTTTTCGTGTATTTTTATGCAGTAATTTTAAATAATTTAGTATTATAATACAGTGGTGTCCTAATTTTGTTGTTTTCTATTTAGTCTTTCCTCGATTTTGTTGTCTTTTTAACCAGATTATTAGTTCACGCAGAAAAATGAGGCTTGTTTAAAACAATAAAATACATGGTTGATTTTCAAACGGACCATTTACTTATTCCAAAGTTATATTTCTTTGTTCTTACGTAGAGTTTATCGATCAAAACAACCAATTCCCATCATTCCATATAACGTTAAAAACTTCATTTGTATCAACAAAATGAGGACCACAAACATGGCCCGGAAGCACTCACACATCTTTAAAATTCCTACCCCAACATCGCTACAACGAAGAAAGTGTGGCAAATCCATCACTCCAACTTCCAAGTGCAGTTTTGGCCGTGATGGATAACGCGCAGGCACTCAAGACAACATCCACAAAAAGTTGGTCGGTTTCGCTTTTTTGTCTTTTTTTTTATTCATTCTCGCTTCCATCCGCTCGACGAGTGTCTAAAAATAGATTTCCGAGCTGCCGCAGGAGCAGCCATCACCAACACAATCACATTCCGGCTTTGTTAGAGGCAAAAGTGCAGTCGTTTAAAACAATCCGGTATTTTATGTTGAAACTACCAAATCTGTATTTGGTCTAACAAACTGTCAAAAATTTCGACAAATGAAAATATTTGTATTATCAAACAATGGAACAGTTCAGTTTTACCTAGAAATCAGTTTGTCGCTATAGCACACTGAAAAATTGTTTGATTTGAACTAGAATTTAATTGTGTTCACAATTTATTTTTCTGCGTGTTTTTCACCAATACAATAAAAGTGCACCAAACTTAGTTTTAGTAGCATTTTATAAATCTTAATTTCAGTTGATATCTTTTGGCATCATATACCGTCTGCCCCCGTTGGTTTGACCGCATCTTATCTGAACACTTTTTAATTTGACCCCCTCTAATCTGCACATCGTTCAAATTAAAAATGGTTCAAACGTCATTCTGCTGATGGAACGGGGTGAAACGGAACGCAGAATCAAAACAAAACACCGAATAAGGCTGCCAGTAATGTGTTTTTCCGTTGCCCACAGGGTTGCTAGAAGTTCAAACTAAAAATGAACACCGTTGGTTTGCGTGAGGAGTCGTTCAAACCATCGGGGGTAGACGGTACAAATCACGTAACGAACAAATCTCGCATTATATTTGAAAAGGGCCTAACGGTTTTAAATCTCGTTACAGTAAACAAATTTAAAAAGGGCGTAACAGTTTTAAATCTCGTTACAGTAAACAAAAATGCAAAATTTGTTTTTTTTCCAAAAGTTACACTAAATCTTCCAGGAATTTCTCAAGGAATGCCTGCTGGAATTCCTCCACACCATTTGGGAATTCCTTTAGAAACCCCACCATAGATTTCTCGTAGAGAAAATTCACCACAGATTTTTTTTATTCCGGTGATGAATTCTTCTTGGTATTCCTTCTCCAAAAATTCTGCCTGACATTTCTTCAGGAATTCTTTCAGGTATTTTCCGATGATTTTTTACGGAAATTGCTCTGGAATCATTGTTGGAATGGCATCAGGTGTTTCTACTGGATTTTTTTTCGCGGATTCTCCTCCGTAGAATTAAGAGGGATTCTTCCTTGGTTTCATCGAGGAATGTTACCTAAAATTACTACCCTGGATTCGTCTAAGTATTATTGTAAGAATTATTCTTGCGCTCTTGTAAGGATTTCACTATGAATTTCTCCAAGAGTTTACAATTTCCTATTGATATTCCACCATTGGGGAGTTCCTGCTGGGATATCTCCTAGGGTTCATCCATCCAGTGATTTTTTTCATGAATTCCTATATAAACCCTTGAATGTCTTCAGAAATTGAATTAAGATATTCCTCAGGATTTTCTTAGGGATTTCTCCAAGAACTCCTCCATATACTCCTTCACGATTTTTTACATAAATTCCTCTAGGGTTTTCTCATGAGATTTGTCCAGAAATTCTCTATGATTTTTTGGGATTCCTACAGTAATTTCTGCATGGATGAAAGATTTACACAAGGATCCCTGTAGCGAATCAAGAGTCCTCGAGCTGTCTTATCGTACTTAATTATTTACCAGAATTCCCAAGTTATCATAAAAATCAATAATTATTCACAAATTTTTCATGAATCCCCGAGCAACCTCAGTGAAATAGAATATTCACCTAAATTTCCGGGTAACATAAAAATCGAAAAATACTCTTACATTTTTCAAGAATCCTCGAGCAAGCTTATCGTACTCAATTATATACCAGAAATGCCAAGTTCTCGTAAAAAAAAAAACAATAATATTTTAACCAATCCTTCAGGAATCCCAGTGCAATATTCGACAAAATTTCTGAGATATTATAAAAAATAAACAAATATTCACAAATTCTTTAAGAATCCCACCACAGCAAGCTCAGCGAACTAAAATATTCTTCAAAATTCCCAAGTAATCATAAAAAAAATGAGGCACACGCTCAAATTTTTCAAGAATGCTCAAGCAAGCTTCTCGTGCTCAATTATACACCAGAATTTCCAAGTTGTCATAAAAATCAATACATATTCACAAATCCTTCAAGAATTTTAGATCAAGCTCGTCGAACTCAAGTATTCTTCAGAATTTCCAAGTTATTAATCAAGGATCACGAAATATCCAATAATTCTACAAAAACCCACGGGCAGGTTAAGTGAACTTTAGTTTTAATCAGAATCCCGAAGTCATCGTAAAACATTGTGGAATAATTTCAATTTTAATAATTTAAGTTCCCCAGAAATCCTAGCTCGAGAATCTCATCGAACACAAACATTTACCAAAATTCACAAGTTGTTATAAAAAAATCAAAATAAGCAAGTTTGGAGAACTCAAATATTCATCAAAATTCCTAAGTTATCATAAAAAAAAGAAATAATCACAAATACTTCAAGAATCCTCGAGCATTCTTAGCGAACTCAAATATTCACCATGACGGAATATTATTAACACCAACAAGTGGCCACATCCCCTGGGGCACCAATTCAGGGACATGTCATAGTGTATCTGGACAGGAAAGTCATACGTTAAATGACTACTGATGAACTTGATCTATTAGCAGTAGTGAGTTGTGCATTTGGTGTATATTCGAGCAGTCATAGCGTGTTCCACTAAACGCACCGTGGGAGCAAATGCAAAGCATCAGACAGAGCATCATTGTAAGCCTCGTAGGGTTGACATCTTTTGGCATCTTTGGCAATCCAGGCAGGACTCCCTGATCGAGTACCGGAAAATATCCCGGAAGAATTCTCTGCAGAAGTTCCGGGAGGAAATCAGAACGAAGAAATCCTTGAAATTCTGAAATAATTATGAAGGAACCCCTGAAGAAATCCAAGCAGAAATTCCTACAGAAAACTCGGGAAGAATCAATGAAACAACCTGGAAAGGAATTCAGGGTGAAATCGCTGAAGGATTCCCGTGAGAAAGCAATGAAGGAATTCCGGAAGATATCTCAGGAGGAAACCCTAAAAAAACCTAGAGGAATATCCAAAAATTCCTTAAGTCAGCGTTTCTCAAACTATGGGTCGCGACCCACTGGTGGGTCGCGGGCTGATTTTTGGTGGGTCGCGAAGGCTTTGGCGATATTGTAATACATGTCTTACAAAACTTATGTCAAATAATATTGTTAACCACTTTCTAAATGAAAAATACTCTCTTGGAGAGTCGGCAGCTACCCCTTAATTCTATTCTAACTTTTGTAATAATAGCTTTGTCTGGAGTATATTAAATATTGAATTACTACTGTTCGCGTTCTGAAATCGATTCTGAAAGTATGAGTCTTCGATCAAAAGTTTAAAGATTCTGGTAAAATTTAATACTTTCCCTGTGTTCTAAAAACAAAGATCAAGGTATTACTCGCATATTGCATTTTCTTTTGGATCTACACGCTATGTTTAGCAGACGTTTTACACGCTAAGAATATCAGAAAAATTGAAATCTTTTCGATTAGAAACCACCAAATATCTGGTGAAGTCCACCGAAAGATCTGTTTATATATTACGAGCTTCGCTAAAGTTCGGTTAAATTCTGCTGAATTTCAATATTGTAAACTTTTACAGAAATCAGACCATTTGAATAAGGCCAGAACAGTTCTAGTTTTCTTTTTTTCAGTATTCAGAACTATGTAACTTTAAAAACCTATGAAACAATAAAATGGTATTTGTTCAGAAAGTAAGTCTAAATTTTCTAAAATGATATATATTATGAAAATACGTGCTGGTAGGTCGCCAAATTCTATAACAATCAGAAGTGGATCGTAAGCTGAAAAAGTTTGAAAACCCTTGCCCTAAATGAATCTCACTAAAAAGACTTACATATCACGCCACCATAAATTTAACACTGACTGCAACCAATCCGGATGACAGTGCAGTGCTGTTGCAACGCAAGGCAACTGCCAAGAACTTCACTCAACACACCCCATGATTTCGTCGACGTCGTCGACCGCCGTCGACGGTCACTCAGGACGTACATACCTAGACTAAATATGACCTAACCGATTGGACACAATGTCGTTCGGCGCGATGCTTTTCCCACTTCCTCCCCTAACGATTATCAACCGCCGCCTATCGAGGACGGAACCCGCGCCGCCGCCATGTCAAGTTTGACAAGTTGCGCTCAGGTGTTACCGACAACTTGTTTAAGAGTGAGCAGCAGGATTCGATAATATTCAAATCGCGGAACCGCAACTGGCAAGTAGGTGTGGGCTGTGGTCCAGAAATCGTTATTTTGCGATAGTAACAAGCCACCGGATGTCACCTATTGCATATGCACAGAATATCGAGACACCGTTTCCGGATGAAAGCGAGACCATTTAGGTCCTTTTTGAGCTCTACTGGAATACGGTCAAGTCAGCCATCGGCGACACAACCGAGAACACCGTTAAGTACATGAAACGAAGTGCAGAGGGTGTTGGATGTGATGAATACATAGCGAGTGTCGATGCTGTAGCATACAACCCTACATAATATGGAACTATGCAAACATAAACCAAAGCAATAGACATTCACAATACGCGCGACGTGAGACGAGACAACACTTATAGTTCTTACAATCGTCAAGATATTAAAATTTACCTTTCGTCGACCAGTTTCGGGCGCGATGTCGCCCATCAACAGGACAATGTCTTGACGATTGTAAGAACTATAAGTGTTATGTCTCGTCCCACGTCGCGCGTATTGTGAATGTCGTTACTGTTCTTACGTTGGCACAAATCACGAAAATTTGATAGTCAAAGCAATAGACTCGCGTTTTCCTGAAGAAGAAACGCCGCCTGGGAGAAGGCGGGGGAGTGAAGAATTAAAGCTCAATACATACCGCAGAGTCTTCACGCCGCGCTAACCGAAATCTGCATGAATAAGGACGGGGGCATTTTGGCGAAACAACCTGAGGTGATTGAAAGGTAGAAGCAGCACTTCGACGAATACGTTCATAAGGCAGGGAACGCAGGTGCAGAGGATTAAGGCAGCAGAGAAAATGAATACGCCAGATTACGACGAATGATGGGAACCAGCCTCAAACCGAGTACCTATTATGGTGTTATTCTTAATGTGATGTTGAATAAGTCGTAAATTTGATGTGAATCTGGCTCACATACAACCGTATACGACCTATTCAAATCAAACTTCAGGAATTTCAATGGATTATGTCAAACAGTTCTATTTAATTGGTTTCCAACTAGCTATACTTGTAAAAATATGAAAAGAGGGTTGATTATTATTTTTATATATATAAAAAAAAGATTTCACAAAATTATGTACGACATCGTTGCGAACTAATTTTGTGTGGCCCATAGTACCCCTACGACAAGGATCACTTATGGACAGTAGACAACTAAATTTCCCGCTCGAAGCTATCAACTTCGGCGTTGTGCAATTTCGTCTCAATAAGTATAAGATAACTTATGAAACTGACTAGTGTTGATCGGGCTTGTTATACTTGTGAAGGTGATAAACCGCTTTGCGTAATAAATGTATAGAGCAGTCGAGTTGTATTGATCATATGACATAAAACGTGCCCCTCAGCACTAGTGAGAGAAAGCTGTCTGCCTCAACTCAAACAAGATCGACACGGATGCATTCTTCGTGTTGTTGTTGGCGGAAGATAGGTCAACGAACTCAACTCCCACGCAGTCGTTGATGGTGTAACCGACGACGAGCAAAACCTTGACGAAAACTTAACGCGCAGGGACGATCCGTGCCGAGGTCGCGTCCATCATCATCCTCGATGACCCTGGTATGTCGTGTAGTATTACGAATTAATAGCGGTCTAAACGCTAACTTAACACGGTATGGGATTCGTTTGTTACTTGGCATTGTCGATGTCGTCTACTGATGTCTTTGTTGTATAGTCTACATTAACTCCACACCGACCGGGACGGCGACGGCGACGTGACGGCAAGTGTTTCGGCTCAAAAGAGAGCCACGCACAGAGAAAGCCTTGGGAAAATGCTTCGTGATTAACGAGTTAGAGACACGGGGTGTGACTTATTTGTGTTTCTGTTTGCTCACCGCCGCGTCGCGACCGTCTTCTATATTTGGGCCTAGGTTTTCGTCCCGGCAAAAATTGAGTGGTTCTTGCTCAATTAACCCCACCCCCCCCCTCTTCCCCCCCCCCCTCTTCCCCCCCCCTTCTTGGCTCATCAGAACAGTTAAAAGACAATTACACCGTCTTCGACCTTGCGCGGCCTCTACAGACTGAACAATACTAACATTTGACAACGGACAACACATATAACACCCAGTGGTCCAGTGGAGAATTTTTCGTCCGAAAAGTTTTCCCCGAATGGAGCGGGAATCGAACCCACACTCCGAGGCTTACGAGACGCCTAAACGACTGACGCCGCTAACCGCTCGGCCACGAAGCCCACAAATTACGTGTAGAGTAAGATGGGGTAAGATGCCATTTTTAAGATTTCTTTGTTTCCAACGAAAAGCAGTCTCATTTTTTGAGACATTTAGTTTTTTTCAAACAAATGTTAACATTATCAGTGAACACCATGTGTATCACTTGTAATACATTGAAAATTTGTAATTATCAAAGTGTATATGATAGAATATACCTCCAGCAAGCTTCAGTACAAGCAGATATAGGTGATCTTTGCGATACACAAACGTGAAAGTGTTTTTAGATATCAAATAATCCTTAAAAATCTTCACAACATTTGCATTTCTTTGCATTAGTCGACCAAAACCCATAAAAATTTGTACAAAAAAGTGCATCCCTGTATGTCTGCAACCTGCAAGCTTAACCATTATTATATTGTAGATTAACAGGATTCATTCTTGCTTACAGATAGTTTCTGTAATTTGGGAAAAATTTTACCCATTCTACTAACCATGAAAAATAAATTCGCCCCATATCACAATAAAATTAATAAAACTCATGTCAAACCAAATTTCATATGTCGAAAATATCACAATAGCATACACCAAGAAGCAAAACGTGTGAAAATTTGGCGAAATTTCGAAGTTTCAGAATTAATTACTAAGTGAAGCTTTTTTTCTGTGATACCCAATTTTTAAGCAATTTTCCCAAACTTATCAGAAATCACTTTAAGTCCTCAAAAACCAAATATTTCTCAACACAGATTACTAAAACAATGTAAAATAGGTGTAGTGCATTGATTGAAGGGCATATTTTGTCATTTTTGCATGGAGTTTTCATTAGAAACTGTAACCACTATATGGTGGATCTTTTTTGTGCCGGTCACTGTATAGCCTAGGTGTGCCGAAAAACTTTGTCGAAGACCGCAAATTACCGACTGTTCCAGCCCGTATGAAATTGATCATCATTATCAAATTCATTTCTATCTTCAATTTTGGATAAGAACAACACTACGGATCGCCTGTTGCGGTGGTAAGAGCCCACTAAGTTATGGTGCTATGCAACTGTATGTTTCTTTCTGCTGTTTTGTATATTAGCATGTCACTCAATGGTATCCGTTAAGGACAAACGTCTTGAAATCCCAATTTAACCTTATACCAAAACCTTGGATGCACAAATCTCTAGAAATAAGTTTGCCACGATAGTGTTATTTTTATATCGTTCTTGCTCACTTAGAATATTCGCCGCGCTGATTTTGGCGGCTATCTTGGGATTCTAACGAGCTTGTCCTTAAAACTTTTGGTTGCATTTAGACTGTTTAAAATTATTTAAAATAGATGTAAAGATTACGATTGGCAGTGTAAATGCTCAGATCCTGATAATCAGCGAATATCGTGATTCGTTACTTCAACCATCATACTGACAAACAAGTTACGCGACGATCGGTCATCAAACCACAATCTAAAGCCTCATTCACTAGACAATTTGAATACCCTGGCCAAAATAATGAAGAGACAAAATGGTCTGCGCATCAACCTCTTCTTTCCCCTCCACAGATTCTGCAGAGGAATTCCACGGAGTCATGTCAGTCGATCCTGAGCGACCATTTCAAAAATATCTGAAACTTTGCACAGTTTTTCAATTTCATATAAATCGCCATTTTTTGATATTAAACCTTCATATTCACTCACGACTAACTTTTCAAAAGGGTGTATGCGAAAATAGTTCTAAAATATTCTAAAAGCTGTACAGCAAAAACGGATTGTTCGATTGTTATAAATTTTTCAGCAAAGTTAGATAACTAAATGATGATTCCTTAGAAAATATACACTGTAAAAAATTTCTTTTTCTACTTTGAAAAAATATGATATTTGTCACAAAAACTCAAATATCTCAAAACCCTATCTTTTTACCAACTTCAATTTTTTAGGGGAAATGGCCCATTATATCAGCTATCTACCATAAAATTTTGGTGATGGTTAACTGATAAACAAAAAAGTTATGACATTTCAAACATTTCACAATTTTTACATTTAGTAACAAAAAAAAATTTTTTTCTGTGTAAATTATTTCGAGAATTATATTTTGATGCTGATTTTATTGTAAAGGCTACCGCCTGAATTAAACAAGTTGTTTTCATGATACTTTAGTTTGATTATTCGTAATTACTATAGTATCTATTTGAAACTTAGACGCGATCCAGTGTTGTGATCAAAAATATTGAGATTGTCATACTTTTTATTGTACGTGACTGGTGAAAAAATCCCTTGATAGTGTTGAAAAGCTGTTGATTATAAGAAAAATGGAATTGAATTTATTTTTAAGACAAAAGCTGTATAATAAAAGTTTTTTTATACGCGTATACATCTAGTTTATCCGCAAAAAAAATCCCTCTTACACACTTATTTCTGAATTGCCTGTTCGGTACTTTTTTGACGAGATTATAACAGCAGTACGATCTCGGTAGTTTCGGTAATCGATTTTACTGAGGCTCAGTAAAACAACTGTCAAAATCGTATGGAAAAGGTAAACAATGCATTTTTGCTGAACGAGTTCGGTGCTCAGCAGTTTTAATCTCGTCAAAAAATTACCGAACTCGGTCGGTAATCAAAATTAAGTGTGTAGAGAACAGACTTTATGATCGGAAGAATGCGAGTAACTTCAACAACAACAAATGCATAAGAGGTACATACCACAGACAAACAGACGAAACGCCTAGAACAATTTTAGTGAAAATTCATCGCCCAGTTCACACTATCACCACCTGGTGGAAATGTTTCACGAAGCACTGCGTTGTGCAATATCGTCATCAGAAGGCGCTAGTGTGAAACGTCAAACGCAAAGAAAAACGATGGGCGCTCTTCTTTTTATGAAAGCCACAACCAAGATTCAAAATGATCGTTGAAGGCGTGGTCAATGAAAATTTCGCCAGTGTTACGTTTGTTTGTCTGTATACATACCTGACAATGCTCACGAAAAAAACAAAAAAATACTACCGCTATGAATATTAAAAATTGTATAGTATTTTTTTCTTCAGCCACCAACGCCAAACAAGTAAGTTAAAATTAATAAGTGATTTTGTTTATTATAATCTAACGAACAAGATGAACAGTCGCTTTCTCAAAGGTCTTCAACTCAACGCTCTCTTGTAGACCGTTTGATGAAAAAAAATGTTCAAAAGAGTTACGAAATCTCACCGAAAGCACCATAGATAAACTGAAAGAGACTGGTTATGCCCAAATGTCCACATTGTGTACAAAATTACGCATTTGCACGTCCTGCCGTCTAGAATTTGACAAACGAGCCATCTGTATATCATCGGTAAAGCAGGGCGCAGGAAGTTCGAAAACGACAACAACTGAGAAATTGCCATCAGCGACATCTGTTTAAACAATTTAATTACGCCCCTTTTCAAAAATGCCCTGTAATATTCTTCAACATCTATACCCATTTCAATATTTTTAACGTTGCAAAACACGCTTTCAACATTCATCTTGAAGAAGAGGGAAAACACTTGTCCTCAAATGTAACAGCAAATTAATGAACAAACGACTAATGCGCGGAGGGCGTGATAAAATCGGAACATTACGGTACATAGTATATTATATTATATGTATATATAATATATAATAAAAACAACTTGTTTTACTCACGCAAGGCCATTAACAATAAAATCAGCATCAAACTTCAATTTCCGGCCGAAATAATTTACACTAAAAAAAATTATTACTAAATGTGAAAATTGTGAAATGTTTGAATTGTCATAACTTTTTTGTTTATTTTCATGGTAGATTGCTAATACAATGGACCGTTTTCTCTAAAAAATTACGTTGGTAAAAAGATAGGGTTTTGAGATATTTGAGTTTTTGTGACAAAAATGATATTTTTTAATGTTAAAAAAGATTTTTTTCACAGTGTATATTTTCTTAGGAATCGCCATTTAGTTATCTAACTTTGCTGAACAATAAAATCAGCATCAAATCGCGATTCCCGGCCGAAATAATTTACACAGAAAAATTTTTTTTACTAAATGTAAAAATTGTGAAATTTTTGAAATGTTATAACTTTTTTGTTTATTAGTTTACCATCACCAAATTTTTATGGTAGATTGCTAATACAATGGACCGTTTTCCCTAAAAAATTCAAGTTGGTAAAAAGATAGGGTTTTGAGATATTTGAGTTTTTGTGACAAAAATGATGTTTTTCAATGATAAAATAGATTTTTTTTCACAGTGTATATTTTCTTAGAAATCACCATTTAGCTATCTAACTTTGCTGAAAAATTCATAACAATCGAACAATCCGTTTTTGCTGTGCATATTTTTGAATATTTTTGAACCATTTTCACATACACCCTTTTGAAAAGTTAGTCGTGGCTCTAAATAAAAATTTGATATCGAAAAATGGCGATTTAGATGGAACTGAAAAACTGTGCAAAGTTTCAGTTCAATAGAAAATCATGAATTAAAAATTTTCCTTAATTTTGATGCTGTTGCTTGGAATCGCTCTGCAGCAATTTTTGCCAAAGATTCTCCTCAGAGTTCTCCAGTTCATCCAGGCGTTTTTCGGTTATTCCTACTGGGATTCCTGTAAGAGTTTGCTCAGGGATACCTTTAGGAAATCTCAAGGAATTCTTCCAAGTGATTTTCTGAAATTCGTTTGGAATTATCAGAAGGCCGGCTCAAGAGGCACGTTTTCCTCCATTTGGGACATTTGTGCCATGGACATTTGTTATTTTCCATTTGGGACATTTGGGTTTACTCAAGGAATTACTTCTGTAACTGTTGCTAGTATAACTTCCACTTAGATTCCGCTTGGTCATATCTTAGAATTTGTTAAGAAGCATTTTTGGATTTCTTTACGTAATCTCCGAGAATCTAATCTTCTATATTATTTCTGGGAATTCCTCCAGAAGTACTATTAGTATTTTTCAATGGTACTTTCTGCGATTTTTCCAAAAATGTTCATGGGATTCTACTGGCTAATCTTGTACGATTCTGTTTAGTTAAACGTTAAACTTTTTGTTTCATCTAGCGATTGACTATGCCCCACGTTGTGTATTAATTCTCCCGGGGGACTCGTGGAAGAACGAACTACTTCTTTCTACTTCAACTATTTATTGCGCACCACAGAAAGGCAGTGTTCCTACTCTGTGGTGATACGATGCAACTTACAACTAATTACATGTACAGGGGATAGACAAAATGATCGGGACAGGCAAAATTTTCACTTTTCAAAAAATGGTCAAATAGCTGTAATTTTTTGAAAAGTGCATCAAAAAATCTAAAATTTTTACTGAAAGTTGAACAACTAGTTGTGTATCAATGGTCCAAATTTGGGAAAGATCAGGCTATTCTACATGAAGTTCAAAAGATTATAGAAAAAAGTGATAATTATCCGATAGCCAACTTTGAGCTCCGGATTCAATGAACCAAATGAGATGAAATTTTGAGCGTTCATGGCATTGTATGATTGAATAAAAACTTTTGTAATAACCTTCAATTGTTTACACGGAAGAAAATTATAGCGTTTAGATAATTTTTCTGATATAACACCAAATTATCGTAAATTTCAATATCACTTCAAAATTCGAGATGGTAACTATTTGAATTCACTCTAATTGACTACAATATGAATATATTTTGAAAGGAAGTAACAAATTAACCAGCAATAAATTGGAAAAGTAATGGAAAGCATATTAAAATTAGACCAATTTACTGAAAAATCACAAAATAAATGAAATAGCTGTCACTTTTATTCTTATTAATAGTTTCAAGTTTAGTCAATTTTTTTTTTCAAAGCTCATTATAAGAGTCTTAAACGCTCAAAATTCCATTGCATTCGGTTCATTTAATCCGGAGATATAATGACTCAAAGTTGGCAATCGGATAATTATGACTGTTTCTAGAATCTTTCTAACTTCATGTAGAATAGCCCGATCTTCCCCAAATTTGGACCATTGATACACAACTAGTTGATCAACTTACAGTAAAAAATTGAGATTTTTTGATGCACTTTTCGAAAAGTTACAGCTATTTGACCATTTTTTGAAAAGTGAATATTTTGCCTGTCCCAATCATTTTGTCTATCCCCTGTAGAACACGCTACCGCTTTTATAGGCGACAGCGATAGTACGAAGAAATGTGCACAAAGGTGCAATGCGCTAAACGCTAGCAATACGCAGCCCAGTACGGCAATGATAATGCCGTTGGGCTGCTTGCTGGTAGCAGCAGAATAATGAGGAAACAAAACTAGCCGAATAGGACAGATCAGTGAAGTACTAGATTTGTAGTAATGAGCTGAATTTTAGTATGGCGAGAAGGTCAATTCTCCGTTTTTTGTGATGAAATGGTGCAAAAAGCGTGGGTATTATGATTCCTTGCCTAATTTGATGCTATTTGAGCAAAACTTTGGGCAACGGTGTTGTTGTTCTCCATTTCTTACAACATAAACAACATAGTTATTCACAGTTTTGCTCAAATAACATCAAATTAGACAAGGAATTATAATACCCACGCTTTTTGCACCATTTCATCGCAAAAACGGAGAACTGACCTTCTCACCATACTAAAATTCAGCTCGTTACTACAAAACTAGTACTACACCGAACGTGCCCCATTGAATGTACTGCTGCGCTGCTGCTGCGGCTGAGGGTGCCTTGGAGACGCCGTTCACGTGCTGCGCCAACACTTTTTTTTTTTGGATTCCTCAAGTAGTGCCTGCTGAGAATCCTCCAAAGGTTTTTTTTTCTGGAAATAAGCCACATGTTTCCTCCCGTAGTTTCTTCAGTAATTCCTTCAAAAGTTCCAACGCGAAGTCCTCCATGAGTTTCCTTCCTTGATTCTTTGATTGAGATTCTTCCAAACATGCTCCTGAAGTTACTTTTTCTTTGAAATTCCAGAAGGTTTTGCTTCTGGAATAAGTCTTGGTAATTTTCATGGATTTTTTTTAGAAAATCTTTTGGCATTCCTTAAGAAGTTTCATTTTTACAGTCAATAAGCAACCAGTTTTAATTCCTTTAGAAGTATCTTTTGGGGTTTTCGCAGTAGTTCCTTTTGAAATCCCTCCAGAAATTCCTTCGGAAAATTCACTAGGAGTTCCTCCGGGAAGTTTCCAGGGGTTCCATTGATTTTTTTTTATTAGAAGTTCAACCAGGAATTCCTCCTTAAGATTCTTATGAGATTCCTGCAGTAATTCCGCCACGGATACCTCTAGGAGTTTGTTTTAGGATAACTTTAGAAAATCACCTTAAATTCTCAGAGTTATTTGCAGGTTTCCCCAAAAGGTGTCCTCTGCGATTCCTCCAAGAATGGGGTTTCTGGGGTAATTTCTAGGTAATCCAGTACATGTCCGCTTGATTATTTCTTAAAATTTGATAGAATGTTTTTGTTTGGATACCTAAAAGAGTGCTTAAAACCTGGGAAACCTAGGTGTTCTTATTGGGATTTCTTCCGCAGCTCCTTCTGCTATTAACGCAGATGTCGTTTCTTAGAAGTAGTTGCTGACATTCCTCTAAAACTTTTTTTTTTTGAATTCCATCAAGAGTTCCGTCTGGAATACAAGAATCCCAATTCCATAGTCTTCCTCTTCTTCAACCAACTCCTTGTTTAAAGTGACGATAATAAAAGAGGCCAATTCTGGGATTCCTCCAGCAGGAGTTTTTTCTGGAATTCATCCAAGATTTCGTGAATAGATTCCTGCAAGAGCTTCTGATGGATTCTCTTCCAAATCGTCTTTGGAATTTCTCCAGGGTTTCCTGTGATGTCTTCAAGAATTTCTTCTGAGAATCCACCACTTTCTGAAGGAATACCGGGGAATAGTTATCCAATCAGCGGCACCAAAACTGCTCGAGAGGATAGTATACTCCCATCTAGGCGAACGAATTAACGAACATATCTGCGTAGTGCGGTAGTAACGAACCTGTGTGAGTTCAGCTAAATGGTCACGGACTACGTATCCAAAGGGTATCAAGTTGACTGTGTTTATACGGATATGAGCAAGGCTTTCGACGCCGTGAGTATTGATAGTATAATGCGTGCAGTAGGGTGGCCCACAATTATGTGAAAAACAAAAATTTCGAGAAATGCCAAGTCTTACCTCCTAAATCAGTTGTTATGGACTCCCAGAAGCTACGTTCAAAATTTGAGCAAAATCGGTTGAGCCTAAGGGGGCGCTCAAAACGCTTGAAATTTGTATGGGAAAACTTGGCCAAATGTATGCAGAAATTTTAAGTTTTCGAATTTTGCCGCTAGGTGGCGCTGTAAGCGTTCAATATATAAACCCTTTGGTATTATTGTAGGTGACTATATGCCAAACAACTTTGTCGAAGACCGCGAAGTGATTCGACGACTGTGAAAAAAGTTATACCCTAGGCAAAGTGAGGCGATGTATTGAAATTTCATTATTGATATTATTCCTTTACATGTATTGGAAAAACAATAATAAAGTTTATCCTCACTTTACCTAGGGTATAACTTTGTTCACAGACGTCGGATCACTTTGCGGTCTTCGACAAAGTTGTCTGGCATATAGTCACCTACAATAATACCAAAGGGTTTGATTATTGAACGCTTACAGCGCCACCTAGCGGCAAAATTCAAAAAACTTAAAATTTCTGCATACATTTGGCCAAGTTTTCCCATACAAACTTCAAGCGTTTTGAGCGCCCCCTTAGGCTCAACCGATTTTGCTCAAATTTTGAACGTAGCTTCTGGGAGTCCAACACAACTGATTTAGGAGGTAAGACTTGGCATTTTTCGCAATTTTTGTTTTTCATATAAATGTGGGCCACCTTAGCGTGCAGTGACTGATTTCGGTATTAGTGGAACGTTGTCAGAATGGATCCTGTCATATCTGCAGGAAAGGATACAATTCGTCAAAGTGCTCAACAACACTTCCAGCTCGTTTACCGTGCACTCCGGGGTTCCACAGGGTAGCCACCTGGGCCCACTGCTGTTTGTTTTGGTTATGTTATGTTGGTTATGTTTCGGTTACCCTCATTCATGACAAAAGCGATTGTGCTAATCAATACAGATGACGTAAAAATATTTCTGCCGGTGAAAGTTGCCAAAGACTGTCTATCGCTTCCGTATGACTTGTACAATTTTGAGAGATTTGTTGGAGCAAGTGGACTGAGTATCAATCCAAGTAGATGTTCAGTTGTAACATACAGCAGAAGACTGCATTTCTACTGCTAACATTTGACTACAGCTTGCGCGGCACGGTATTGCAGTGCGTTGAAAACGTTCGGCATCTTGGTATGACAATGGATCAGTTCTTGACACCAGAGTTGTTAAAGAGGCGTTACAGCTTTTCGCAGTAACTCGACGTTTTGGCCGGGATTTCACCGACCCGCATGTGATTCTAACAATTTATATCAACCTCGTTAGGACTAAACTCGACTTCGCGAGCGTGGTGTGGCGACCACAATATGATATACACATCCAAAGGCTGGAAGGAGTGCAGAGGAAGTTTTTGAAGTTTGCACTGCGAAACCTCGGATGGACCGCAGCACAACTGCCTCGATATGAAGATCTCTGCTGTCTCGTTGATCTGGATACCATCAGTTGCAGACATAAGATCACCGACATTGTGTTCTTCTGCAGTGTTCTAAGTGGAAGAATAAGAAGTCCCTACCTGTACGACCGACTCACTTTCAACAACAGTCCAGTATCGCTTCGCCGAAGAAGGGTATTCGATCCTCCTTTAAGGTCAAGGAATTACAATTAGCATGAGCCTACTGTATGATTCATGCATGAATTCAACGGACTACAAGATGTAAATTCGAAGAATATGACTACAGAAGTGATTAGGGATAGAATAAGATTATTTTTAAGAAACGACCAGTGTAAAGAATAATGTTTATCTAGTATCTAAGTAGGGTAACGGGCTTGCAGTCTTTAGTCCAAATACAAAAACAAATACAAATACAAATACAAATACGAGTTCCTTCTGGGAATCCTTCAGGAATTTCTTCTGGGAATTCCTCTGGAAATCTTCCAGGTGTTCCATCTGCGAATACCCCTGGAGCTCCTTCAGGAAATTCTCCAGGAGTTCTGTGTGGACATCCTCCAGGAGTTCCTTTCGAGAATCATTCAGAAGTTCCTTCTGGGAATCCTGCAAGGGTTCCTTCCGGGAATCATCCAGGAGTTTTTTTTCTGGAAATTCTCAAAGAGTTCCTTCTGGGAATCCTCCTAGTATACCTCCAGAGAATCCTCCAGGAGTTTCAGCTTGAAATCTTTCAGGAGTTTTTTCTGGAAATCCTCCAGGAATTAATTCAGGGAGCCCTTTCTACTGGAAATCCTCCAGAAGCTCCAACAGGGGACACTCGAGAGGTTCCTGGATCATTTCCCAGAAGAATTTCTCACAGGAATCCCAGCCAAAACATCTTTAGAAATACCTAAAAAAATTTTGAAAGCAATTGGAGAAATCTCAAGAAGGAATCCACAAACGAATCTGGAGGGATTCACAGAAGAATCGCCAGATAAACAGAGAAAAAATTCTACTCAGTGGCTGAGTTGGTCTAACTCAGGAATCGAAAAATCCTTTGTATTCTTACTCAGTTTCAGCTAAAAGTGGGACAACCCATTGCCAATGGGTTGTCCCACTTTTAACGGAAACTGAGTAAGAATACAAAGGATTATTCGATTTCTGAGTAAGACCAACTCAGTCACTGAGTAGAAAATTTTCTCTGTGTAGCATTCCTGGGGTAATTCCCAGATGGAATTTTATGCACCGAAGGCAAATCTGTGTCAAAGCAGAACATTTCCCCCGGCACAACGGTTTCAGTGCAAGTTGTACTACACCGATGACAATACAGTGCCGAGGCAGGTGCTGCAAATAAACGATTTCCACTTAAATGCATTATCAATCTTACTCGGCAAGTATTATGAGATTCGTCCTTGGCATGTGTGCAATTGAAGTTAGTTTTCAAAGAGCATTAATGTGTACCGTAATCCGCGGTAACATTGTTCAAAATGTTCGATCTTTTCTGAATAATTCTCTTGTTAAAGCAAAAGTTACATGTTTTATATTTTTAAAACAAGTACCGGCCCTCTGAGTATGTGTTGAGTTACTTGAAAAAAGATTGTGAAAATTTAAAACATGTTAAAATAGGCTTTGAAATCTAATTTTTGATTTTATTGATTAGGGGTAACATTGATCACCTAAGAAATCAGTGTTCGTTTGTGTTGAACATACCCTTTCTTACTAAATTCGGGCTCCCTGGTTTCGAATATGTTGTCCAAATTCTTACAAGCTATGTACTTTTTGAGTTATTTTAGGATTAAAATATTATCGCGAATAACGCCTAAGGGTAGGCAATGGCTTAAGTAATCGGCTTTTACTTTTAATAAATCGCTCAATAAAATGAAAAAGAACACTTTCATAAAAGTTTAATTCATGAAATCCAGCTCTGGGATATCATATTGAGTTAATATAGCGATTTCGAACTTCACATTGTATCTAGTATTCATGCCAAGCATGAATGTTTGAAAATGTATCTCAAATCGTTACGATACACAGTTAAGGAAAATCTATTTATTTATGTGTATATGAAACTTAATTTCTATGAATTTCATTTCATTTAGTAACTAAATAATAACAGATTACGGAATATCATTACAGATTTAATCAAAATTGTTTGTTTGAACTTTTCATGAGGTGGGTCAATCCGATCAATGTTACCCCGATGATGAATGATACCTCGTTTTACGGTATCAAACATATCATAAGGTCATAACTCAGTTTTCGTGATTGGACAAGTTTCTGATGCTGTAAATAACCTACCTTGATCTACGCATGCACATGAACACCATTAACAGATAGCGCGACGATATTATTCTTGTCTGTAAAGGTGTTGATGTGCGAAGGTGGATCCTTATTTACAAAAGTGAGTTATCCTTATATGTGACATCCAAGTTGAAAACATCGAACGAATATACATGACCTTCCATAGGTTATGCACATAAGCGAACCAGGAACATCTTTCCATCCGAAAAGAATCATCTTCCTATAAACACCATTCATCCATGACACCCATAGGACGCAAAAAATGCAAAATCAGCCGTTCGTTGACCGTGGTCAGTGTACTGAACGAACACTCGCATGAGGGAGGGGGCATACCTATATTCATTCATTACGAAGTGATGATTGCAATGATGGGCCGGATGATGCTGGGTTGAAATCTTAGCGCCACAGTCAACCCCTAGCACACGGTACGTACGTATACCTTTCAACGCCACCATTCGATTTATTTGAGCGAGGTCATCGGCATCTAGAGGACATCAATTAAATTGCGAAGGGGTTTCAGTTCGGTTCGAACACACTGCAACACAAGCAGCGCGTGGATGTTTTTTCTTCGTTGCATCGAGGAAGTACCGGTGAAATTAATTGCGACTGTCAAAGAGGCGTAAATCGAATCGAGGATGAGGTATATCTCATGCGCTGTAGAACTCTTAGGTTGTAAACAAGGTGTGAGATGAATGATCTTACTAAATAAGTTAATGTTCAGGCTTTTTGTTAGAATGGTTAACTCGTCGAATTTACAACAGTCTGTATTGGCATTTTATAATTACCCTTAGATTCAAATAAATAGGTGTACCTATTGTGAAATCACAATATCTTATGTTTCTGTCGCTGGGCAACCACCAACTAAAGCGAACATGTTGAAACTGCTTGTGACCCTGGGAGCACCTGCTGACCCTGAAGGAGTCAGCCTAAGCCCCAAGCAGCTGGTCTTAGCCGCGGCCACTTACGGGGTGGGCACACAAGACCTCTTTTGCTCCCAGGTCCCAGGGCGTTTAACGGAGGGAAAGTTTTCGGATGTGGGTGGTCCTGAAAAGTGGTTACATTCGCTTAGTACATACCTATTTTATTCCTATCTACTCTATAACAAGGGGGGGGGGGCTGGTTCAGCAATGCGACGTGACAGGCATCATGGGTGGTGGCGTCGTGGCGTCGAGTGATTTCCACCACTGGCACCACGTAGAACTGGACGGTCCGGCGAAGACAACGCTGGACTCCTCTGGACTCGAGGCAGAATACAGGGTCTTGCGCTGTAGGTCTGACTTCTGTACAACACGAGGCACAGATTCTTCCAGACGGCCTATTTGATGGAAGCCTCGAATGCGATGGAGCTCCGGCAGAAGTGGCCAATTGTTTCACGTGGCCGGAAAACAAGTGTGGTAAAGGCTTTTGGCACGAAGCGCGGGGCGTGATCCGTGCCCAGATAAACAGCTTTGCAGCGAACCACCCGCCCCCAATAATGAGGGGGGGGGGGGGGGAGTGGTGGAAGTGTTTAGAATGTTGGTAGGCGTTTTGGTCTCCAAATCCAACCTGGATTACTCCCAGAGGACCGGGCGGTAGCTCTCAATGTTCACGGGCACACTTTGTGATTTTTCCGAAGACACAACTTTCTGTCTCGCCACTCCGATACCAACTGCCTTCACGATCGAACCCGATCCATCCCGAACCATATTCACTCTTCAGTCCTTCGCGTTTTTTCATTTCCGCCCTTTGGTTGACATTTCACCTGAACCACCCACGAATGCGTTGAGCCTTCACTGTTGTCGTGTCGATATAGCACTTTGACTTGATCGTTAATTTCCTTTTTTCTAAGTCCCTACTGCCCACATCAAAATTTAATTAGTGTTTGGTTACCGTTCGGTAACAATGTATCGCATTAACTCTTCTCCCGAAAACTCCTGAAGAACTTGCACAGATGCAGTGGGTTCAACTGTCTGCAATGGGCGAGTGAATGCATCATCAATTCCTTCAACTGCCCCTCATTGTCTAGCAGTCTGACGTCATTGTCACCTAGAAAATAGACAATCGACATCATTTATACACTGAAAATGCCTGTTGACCCATAACAAATATCTATTGGCAATCAATCAAACAAATGCTCAAGCTACTGGGAGGCACTGTAAATCTTGCATAGCATTTTACTTTTCCACCTGTGTATAACTTAAAAAAATCATTTCATTCAGTATGTTTAATATAGAGACGGTTTGTCAAAACTTTGTTAAAATAAAGAGAAAAGGTAAGACTCTCTTTATTTTACAAAAGTTTTTAAAAAATCATCGAGAAATGTTCTCACCAAACTCCTTTTGCTTGTTAGCATTCTATCAAACAAAAAACGTGCCCCTTCGGCAGACGGACGTCCTTGAGCGTATACTAAACGGTACCGAAGCACCATTAGCAAGCAGAACACGAGACGAGAGTGTGTACGCCACTTTCACGCGCCAGTCACGGTCGTTCATGTCTACTATACAGTTAATATAAACATACCTACATATCTAGCTATGTAGATTCAACATGAACGAAGTCACATGGCGCGGCACGGTAAGCTTCGCTTTAGCTATCTTTTCCCGTGCTAGCTGGTGTTGTTGTTCCCATCGTTTCGACGAAAAACTCCCATCGTTCGAACGCGTTCTTGTAGGTACGTATCCGCCACCGTTTAGTAGTTGAGCTTGAGAGAATGGGAAGATGCGTCGATGGGTACTACCACCCCACTGGTGAATGAATCAATTTCTGAAAACAGCGCTAGTAGTAGCATCATTAGTGTTTGTTTTCATTGCACATGTTCAGATGCATATGAAAAAGGAACAATGCTTCAGGTAGAACGCGGTAGACACGTGCCCTTCCTTGTCTGAAAAATATGTACATTGCCCAGTTGCGATAAAAATAAGTCCACGGAGGATCATTTACCCGTGCGGAGAACAACAAGACAAGCTGGTTTGAACTAGAGTACTTACTTACAGCCTATGTAAATATTTTGCCACTGTACCTGTGAATGAACAGAAAAAAGGGTTAGATTAGGTTGTGGTGTAATATTTAATTTGGTCGATAAGGGGATGAATTATGAATTAAACTAGTTTACTCCAGAGAACTGCAGTTCTGAGTCTTGTGCAACATAGCACTGGACAGGGTAGCTGTGGCTGAGGTTGAGCGTTGAGTTTGATTGACCGACCAAAGTTGCTACTCTACTATCGCCAGATCAACTGTACATATACAATACTACACTGAAAGACGGCTTGCGGTTGAAATTACTATTATGAGGGTCAACTCAAATACACAACGCCACTAAATTTGTGCATACTGAGTTTCGTTTCAATTCAACAGATTAATGTTTCGAATTTTACCATGGACCCGATTTACAATTAAAAAAAGTTGCTGTTGGCAACCGGATTCGAACCAAGAACCTTGAGATCACCAGGCTCGCACACTACCACTCAGCTATCGAACCGGTTGATGTAGGAGGAAACAAAACGCGCACAAGAAGCATTTGTTGGTCGATGATCACGTTTTACCATGGTAAATTTGAAAACATTTTTATGCTTATCAGTGCTGCAAGCTGTCTTTCAGTGTAGGAATCAAAGCGATATCAGCTTTAGTGAGGAAGTGTGAGATAACAGACGTCTTCAGTGTATCACTTTCCATTTGTAGGTGAGAATGACGCTTGCCACGTCAGAATGCGAGTCTATGTGGGGAAGAAGGAAGGAATAATTCAACTATGCCTAAGCAAGTTTATGCGGTTGTTGGAGTGTTTTGGTAATGGCTGCATTGTACGTGATTTGCCGACTGGTAGGGTATAAGCTTTGTGTTTTAGATGATCCATGGTGCTTCTTAGGGGAGTTCCAGGTATGTTTCCTAGGTGTATCAAGATTTTTCAGGGAATTACAGGAGGGTTACCTAAAGATTTCCATTGGATTGAGAGATGCCCTAAGATCCCCTGGAAATCCTCTGAAAGTACTTGAAAACCTTTGAAACGACCTTGACCCTTCTGAAACACACTGAGATTTCCTGGAACACCCTTTAAACCCCCGGAACACCCCTGGAACCCCTTTCAAACTACTGAAACACTCCAGACATCTTGGAGAGCACCCCTGGAACATCATTGAAACCTCTGAAACGCCACTGTAATCACCTGAAAGCCCTTGAAACACCTGGAGCGCTCCTAAAATCAACAAGAATATCCCTTAAGCCCCTGTAACGCCACTAAAACAACCTGAAGCACCCATGAAAACCCCTGCAACGTTTCTAAAATTCCCCGAAACGCCCCTGAAGCCACGTCGCTGAAATCCCCGTGAATGTCCCTAAAACCCCTAGAACGTCACTTGAAACCCCCTGGAACGCTGCTGAAACTCGATGAGAACCCCTGGAACGCTCCTGAAACCGGGGATGGGAACACTTACTTGCTATTTTCCCAGCTCCGATGTACGCTATCAAAAAAAAAAAAAGTTTTTATCTAAAAGCTTGCCGAATAAAGTAAGGGTCGCACACGCATACCAAAGTCGTGACAGAGCTATGAAGGCGACTCTCCACGAGGGGAGTGTAATTTACATTCACCTTGTGGAGAATCGCCTTCATAGCTCACTTTCGACATCGGTATACATGTGCAACTCTTACTTTATTCGTAAAACTTTTAGATAAAACTACAAGGCAAAAGCCTTCGACACTGTTTTTTGATAGCAGCAGTGCTTCCATGGTAAAATCTGAGCTGGTTACTCAAGGTATATCTAATTTAAGTACCCCCTTTTTTGGTACGCCCCTTTAGAAATGACGAAAATAATAAGAATTAAAGAAACCCTTCCATATTTTTTTTTTCTGTAATTATCGCGGAAGAGACATTCTTGTAAGAATTCCTTATCGGAAACCACTCAGCAACAATTCTTCTGAAGGTTTTTCCGAGAACTATTTTAGGATGTTTTTCTTCTCACTCTCAGGTACTTCTTTAGAATTTCCAGAAGGAATTCATCCAAAAATACTATCGGATTTTTTTCCAGGAGTTTTTCTTTGGGATTTCTTCAGGAATTCTTCTTAAAACTTCTTAAGAATTTGTTTTTCTTTTCCAGGAATTTCTTCATAGATTCCTTCAAAAGGTGCAACATTTTTCACAGAGATTCGGAGATTGTTTTATAAATTAATCTATAGGGTTTTTCATGAGAAATTAATATTTTTTCTATGAACTCTTTCAGAAATTATTGTTGGAATTTCTCCTGGTTGCGGTTTATGTATTACTCCATCTGTTTAGAGATTCTTGTGAAAGTTCCTCCAGGGGTTTCTCCAGAAGTTCCTCCGGGTATTCCACTCGGGATTGCTTAGGATTTATTCAAACCTTTCTTCGAAGATTCTTTCAGAAATTTGACCGGTATTGCTTAAGGAGTTTCTCCGAAGAACCTCTCAGCAACTCCTGCAGACATTACGACAGAATCTATTCCATAACATTTTTCAAGAAATTCGTCTGATTACCTGCAAGAAATTCTTATTCTTATAAGAATTCTTCCAGAGGTATGTCGATTCATTTGAAATAGCCTCCAGGCAACCCTCGGTAATTTATTGATGGATTCTCCCAGTACCTCAGAAATTCTTCAACGGATTTCTCCAGGAATTCTACCAAAAATTTCTCAAGCAATTTTTCCTAGGAATTATTTTCAAAGTTCCTACAGATGTATCTCTCACGATGTTTTTTTAAAGAAGTATCTTAAGGAAGTTTTTTCAGGTATTCTCCAAGAAATTCATCAATAAAATCCTCCAGAAACATCACAAATAACTTCAGGATTTTTGTACAGAAAACTCTCAAAAATTTATTATGTGCTTGCTTTAAAAACTCCTTCAGGGGTTTTTTCTTCTAGAATTTTTTGTGCAGCTTGTGGAAGAACTTCTAAAAAAATCTTTGGAGGAATATCTGAAGGAATCCAACAGGAATCTCTAAAGGAGTCCCAGGAGACATTTCTGACAAAACCGCATGAGCAATTTCAAAATACAAGCCTCGTTGGAATTTCTCAAGGAATTCTAGGAGGAACATTTGTAAGAATTTTCGAAAGTAGCACTGTAGGATTTTCAGAGAATATTTTAGTTAGAGGAATTACTGAAAAACTCCATATATTTGTTTCAAGATAATCCCTTGCTTATATTCCTGGCCCATATAACCACTGCTGTGAAGGTGTGGGTGACAGCATGACCATGCTAGGGGTGCAGGGTGCGATTCCCGGTCGATAAAAGAATTCGTGAAGGAAGTTTCCTTGACTTCCTCGAGTACCTTCGTGCCTGCAACACGATATACACATGTAAAATGGTCATTGACAGAGGAAGCTCTCAGTTAGAAACTGTGCAAGTGCTCATCGAACATATTAAGCTGAGAAGCAGGCTCTGTCCCAGTGGGGACGTTACGCCAAGAAGAAGATTCCTGAAGCAAACTCTAAAAATCCTAAGAAGTCTCTGGAGATATTTGTTAGAAAAATCCCTAATGAAATTCTAGAACAAAATTCTTTGATGGTTTCCTGAAAGTATTCCTGGAGCAATCTGTGAACGTATTTCTGAAAGAATTCCTGTAGGTATACTTGAAGAAACGCTTATCTAGGCTTGTGTAAAGATCCCTAGAAATATTTCATGAAATATTTCTAAAGGAATTCCAGTAAAAAAATCTTGGAAATATATCTGAATACATTCCTTGAAGAGTCCAAGGAGAAATTCATAGAGTTATCCTTAGAGGAAATGCTCGATAAATCTCTGGGGAATTACATGAAGGAATATCTAGAGAAATCCAGAAGAAATCTCTGTATGAGCTCTTACATAAATCTCTGGAGGAAATCCTACCTGAATCACTGAAAGTAATAATGCAAGAATATATCTGGAGGACTTCATGTTGGATTTTCAGGATGAATCCAGAAAAAAATCCTGGACACATTCCTGTGGGAGTATTTAATAAAATCTCTAGAGCAATTCCTGAACAAATCTCTAGTGCATTTCTTGAAGAAAAGCCTGAACAAATTTCTGAAAGAATCTTTGGAAGATTTTCTGAAGAAACCAGTGACAGAATTTATGAAACAAATATTTGAAAGAATTTCTGAAGAAATGTCAATGGATATATTCAACTTCATAACTCCATCCAACATTTGTGCAAGTATTCATACTATGCTATGTTAAGGAAATTTTGATGGCACAAATGTCCCAAACGCAGGTGAACGTGGTTCTGGAGCCGGCCATCTGATTGGAGAAAATGCCAATAGAAACTATACATTTTTAAAGGAATCCGTAGAAGAATTCCTGATAAATTTAAAAGGCATTCCGGTCAGAAATTCTCATGAATTCCCTGGAAGATTTTTTGAAGGAATCAACGAAGAAATTCCTGCAGAAATGCAGGAAGATTTTTAACAGGAGCCCATGGAAGAATTTCTGAAGATATCCATGAATGGTTTTCTAAATAAATCTTTCGATAATTGTTTTAGGAATCTCTCTAACAATTTCTAAAGGAATCACCAAAAGATTTCTGTTGAGTTTTTCTGCACGTGTGAGTTCACAAAAAAATGGAAAACTCACAAAGGTAAATTTTTCTATAGATATGAGGGCTTAAAAAAATCGTAGGTGGTTTCCTTATATTTATATTCTTATGTTTATCAAAAATCATATAGGCGATCTAATATTTGGGAGTACCATGATTTCGGATGAAATTGATCACTTTTCGCAGTTTTAGGCGCCAAATTTTTAAATATTTGGTTAAATTCAATGCTTTAAAACAAGTACAACCATGGTTTTCATCAGTCAACGAGATTGAACGTTTTACTGCAAATCATTTTATATTAATAAATATCATTTAAAATAAAAAAAATCAGAAATTCAACTTTCGGGGTGATCAGTCAGTGAAATGTTTTTGTAAGTGCTGAAAATATTTTCTCCATCTGAATTTACAAGTTTACTAAGTTTTCAATTATTATAGTTTAAAGTTTAATAAATCCAAAGAAAACGCCTAAAAGTAAGCAATTTCCATGCTAAATATGTGAATACTTCCAAAAAGTATTTTTATGCATAAAATTGAATATTTGTAGAATTTTTGATGATGAAACCGAGTTTAGTAAATATTTGGCAGTTAGGAAATTTCATTCGAATATTCATTACACTGCCGTTATACGCCCAGTTGTTCCATGTTATATGGGAATCCCATATAACATGGGACAATTATACGTATAACGACAGTACATGTGTGATATTACAACGGTAACAAAAAATTGAAAGTGTCTTTGAAGTTCGTCTCAATCCGCAGTTTCGGAAAATATTGAATAAATACAGAAATAGGGTAATTCGTCAATTGTTGAACACTACCCAAATGTTGAACAGTTTAAAAAAAATGTTTTTTTGTAAATTTAACCTAAGTAATTTTTTATCAACGTAAACGCATGCTGTTGGTCCAATAAAGTTACAAAATTATACATATTTTACGTAAATAATATCGATTGAAATTTTTGTACCGCTGATGACACTAAAACTGCACAACTCTAGATTAATTTTAAGAAATTGCTGTTACGAAATAAGCTTTGCTGGCAAATCGACCATAAATATCAAAGTTACACCATAGTTACAAGAACTGGAAGGATGTCCTTAACAGTTTAACATTGCTAAAAATCACATTTTCATTGTATTTTTATTTGAAAAAAATATTTTTTTTTATCACACTATCATTATGCATCTTCGATCCAATTGTTGAACACAAGCATAACCTACGATGTTAGCATAACTGCTAGATTTTTTTTCACTTTATCTTTTTCAGGAGCGATCCACGGGTTTTCAAAGGATTTCAGGGTCGTTCCAGGGGTGTTCTAAGGGGGTTGAGTGGGTCCTATGAGTTTCTAGGAGTGTTTCAGGGACTTTCAAAGGCGTTCTTTTCTTCAGTCGTTTTCGCTTCTAGTCAAAATTTTTCAGCTATTCTTTGCATTGGGTTATGTTTAAAACGATTTCAGTCCACTAGAGCTCTCTTCAAATGGGAAGCGATTCCTTGGGAACGTCCATAAATTACGTCACGCTTTGAGGAGGAGGGGAGGGGGAATTAGCAAAGTGTGGTGACCCATACAAAAATTTCAGAGGTCTTTTACGAAAAGTATGACATAAGGGGAGGGGGCTTTAAAATGGACAATTTTATCGTGACGTAATTTATGGACGCTCCCTCATTTGAATGAATTGTCACTCAAATTACTACCCAAGTAACCATAGTGCTGAAGCCTTATTGCATGCAGATATACGGTGCATTTAGTGCAATCATTACTTTACATGCAAACTTAAAGTTGATTTAAAGTGGAAGTGGGCAATTATAGAATCAAATTAGGATTATACTGGTATAATCTTGAAGCAGTCGCATAATTGCCCATTTCCACTTTAAATCAACTTTAAGTTTGCATGTAAAGTACCGTGATTTCGGGTGAAATTGATCAGTGGGGTGAAATTGATCGAAGAGAGGTCCATTTTTATTTGTTAAAAATAACGCTTTAAACTTAAAACAATTTGTGGAAAATGGCCATCACCTTGCTCAAGGGTTATTGAATGATGAGTTTACATGTTCTACAGCCAATTAGTTACATATTTCGGTATTAAATTCAATATTTTCTGAAACTGCGTGTTAGGCGATCTTCATAGACACTCCTAACTTGTGTTACCGTAGTTGTATCGCACATGTAATGAATATTCGAATAAATGTTTCTAGCTGCCAAGTATTCGCTAAGCCCGATTTCGTCATCAAAAGTTCTATAAATATTGTAATTTATGCATAAAATTGCACTTTTTCGGAAGTGCAATATTGATACACATGATTATTGAGAAAATTGCATACTTTTAGGCGTTTTCTTTCGATTTATTAAACTTTAAACTGAAATAATTGAAATATTTAGTAAACTTGTAACAGTTTTGCATAGCTTTTCACATTCTAGGGTGGTTAATTCAGATGGAAAATTTATTTTCAGCAATTACAAAGCCATTTCACTGACTGATCAATTTCACCCCGAAAGTAAAATTTTAGATTTTTTATTTAAAATGTTGTTTATTATAATGGAATGATTCGCTGTAAAAGTTTCAACCTCGTTGACTGATGAAAACCATGGTCGTACTTGTTTTAAAGCATTAAATTTAACCATATCGACAAACATTCAAAAATTAGACGCAAAAAACTGCGAAAAGTGATCAATTTCACCCGAAATCACGGTAATGATTGCTCTAATTACACCGTATATCTGCATGCATAAGGCTTCAGCACCGTGGTTACTTGGGTAACTGGGCACAAAACACGAAAAACTCGGAAAAAATTCGCCAGAGTGAAAAATTATCGTATGTCGGGTCGAAGTCAGGTCAAATTTTATCAAATGTTGGACCACTGTTGGACCCACATCGGATAACTGTTGAGTCTATGTTGGGTTTGGTGGCGAGAATATGAACAGGCCAATGATAAGTCTATGTCGGGTTATACGTCATCAATTACGAGAAAAGCTTGAACCGTTCAACAATTGGCGAGAATCGTCCAACATTATGGCTAGTTTCCACCTGGTAAGTACTGTGTAAAAAGATAGGACAAGTAATGGTCACGTAAAACTTTTGCAATCAAAATTACTTAAGCGTTCGCAGTTGATAAGTAATTCGCAGCCAGAAAGATTTGCCAACAGATGGCACTGTCATGCGATGCTGTCAGTGATGTTGTTAATTTTCCGTACGGAATAATATGTCGATGTATTATTCCGTGAGTAAAAGTGACATTTCTCTTTCTTTTTTGTTTTTTCTTTCGCACCAAAGACATCAATGTGCATTAAGCTGTTCGTACACAGGGGCCTTAAGCTGTTAGTACACAGGGTCAAATATTTGTCCGAAAAGAAACCAATGCTTAAACATCTTGTTTGACTCGATCGAATTTTCATTAGTGTCGAACTGATGTTGTTTCTTGAGTTCTTCCCTTGTCAAATATTTGACCCTGTGTACTACAGGCCTTTTTTCCGTTGAAGCGGAAAAGGCAATGAGCCATTTAACGAACCGACAACAATGTTGATAATGATATTGATTTTCACGGGTTAGGACGCTACCTCCTGTCTAATTTTCATTCATAAAATCAGCCCGCAAAATGGGGCCGGCTACGACTATAGGGCCGGCAACGGAATGCGGAAGCACTGCGGTATGTACTTAAAAAAAAAATCCGCAAATATGCCGCTGCGGCAAAACAAAATAAGCGCGGATTTCTTGTGGTTATATTTAAAACAACTTCAGTCCGGTGAATATGTTTGTTTCCTGGAAGAAGAGAATTATGTGAAAATCTGCAGCATTGCTCTTGATCTGTCTTGCTCTATCGACAGAAATCTGAGGATTTCCCCGGCGGGATTTCTGGAGGAATTTCCCGGAAGAATCCCCGAAGGAATTTCTGTAGCAATCACCAGAGGATCTCCTGGAGCAAATCTCCAGAAATTCCTTCTGAGATTTCTCCAATAATTTCTACGGAGATTTCGCTTGGAGTTCCTGCGGAGATTCCTCCAAGAATTCCTCCAAAGATTCCTGGAGATTCCTCCAGGCATTCCTTCGAAGATTTCTTTAGGAATTCCTACGGAGATTCCTCCAGAAATTTTTCCGGAGATTCTTCCAGGAATTTCACCGGAGATTCCTCCAGGAGTTGCACCCTCAGAGGAATTCCAGGAGGATTTTTTGGAGGAATTTTCGGAGGAAATCCTGGAGGGTTCTCCGGAGGGATTCCTGGAGGAATCTCCGGAGGAATTCTAGGACGAATTTCTGTAGGAACTCCGAAGAAATCTTCGGAGGAATTCCTGGAAGAATATCCGGAGGAATTCCTAGAGGAATTTTTGGAGGCATTTCTGAAGGAATCTTCAGAAGGTTTTCCCTGAGGAATTTCCGAAAAAAAATTCTGCATGAATTTCTGGAAGAATTCCTGGAGGAATCATTGGAGAAATCTCAGGAGGAATTTCTGGAGAAGTCTCCGGAGGAATTCCTGGGGGAATACCTGGAGGAATCTCCGGAGGAATTTCTGAAGGAATCTTTGGAGGAATTATTGGATAAATCTCCCTGATGCCACTCCTGGTGTAATATTAAAAGAAAATCCTGGAGGAAAAGCAGAAGAAACTATAAGAGGAACCCATAAAGTTACTCCTAGAGGAGACTTAGAAAGAGCTTCCGGAGGAATCCCGGAAGAAGTTGCTGAAGGAAGGATTTCCCAGATAAATCTGATAAACAATTCCTGGAGAAATCTCAAAAGGAGTTCTTTGAGGATTCATATAGGAAACACCCAGAGAAAACCTAGAGGGATCCCAAATAGTTCTATTTTAGAAAAAAAAAACTCCTGTAGAAATCCTAGAAGGAACTCTTGGAGTGATCCCACAAGGAATTCCTGCGGGAATCTCCGAATAAATATATGAGTGAACCCCGGAACAAAACTAAAGTAATCCCGGTTGAAATTATTGGAGGATGGTTCAAAAAAACTCCTGATAGAATCTTAGAAAACACTTCTGGAGAAAACCATGAAGGAACTCCCAGAAGATCCCATGTTATTAAATCCTGGAAAAAACATTAGTTTCTTCATGGAGGGTTTTTTTTTTTGAAGAAATTCCAATGAAAATCTCAGAGACATTTTATGAGAATCCCCGGCGAACTCCTGGTGGATGTTCCGGTGGAACACCTGGAAGAATTTCAAGAGGATTTTCTGCGAAATCCCAGAGAAAACCTTCGTACGGAATGCCAGAAGATTAATCACAAATAATCCTTCGTGGATCTTCATAAAATTTCCCGTGAAGCTTTGTCCCAGTATTTCTTCTATTCATCATTCAATAACCCTTGAGCCAGATGATGGCCATTTCCCACGTATTGTTTCAAGTTTAGAGCGTTATTTTTGACAAATAAAAATGCCTCTCACGTCGATCAATTTCAGCCCACTGATCAATTTCACCCGAAATGATGGTATTTCCAATAACATAAATGGTACTTTTCTTACAATTGACGAATTACCCTACCGCACTATGAAATTGGAAGAAAGTGCAATTGCTTCTTCAATACGTTTCTGGTTTTAACGCAGACTATGGTCACATGAATTACACTGTGATGCATTATTGATGCTATATTGCGAATATGAAGTACGATCACAGACCTGGGCGTAACAAGACAACCGAAATGTGAAAAAATATCGGACAGTGATTTACATGTGAGAAATACGCCAGAAAAAATCGCCATTTACGTTTTTATGTGTAGCAAAACATTTTTCAGGATGTTTTACGTATAATTTGATATTCCAAAATCAATGAACAAAATCACACAATATGTTTAAGTTTTTTTTACTGAGAATTATTTATAAACTCCACTAGATGCACCAAAAGAAATTTCGACAAAAAATATGTAATTCTAGATTTAAAATATTTCTTTTAATAGGAAGTTTTTTCTAAGAAAGGGATTACTTAAAGAATCCCTTAAATTACTTGAACAATTCTATCACAGGTTTTCTATTATTATTATTATATTTTCATCAAGTTTTTTGTGGACTTTTGCCCCAAATAACAGCGTCTTTAACAGAAATTCATCCAAATTACCAAGAATCACTTACAGAATTTAAATTTCAGAGGGAACGAATTAGATTTTTCTTAAATAATATTTTAGATAAAATATATTAACTCATATCACTCCCAGTTCCCTTAGGAGAAAACCCGGCATCGCTATCAGCAGTCGTCACCCACCGCACAGCCACCAGAGAAATGTGGGACGGAAATTCAGTTTGAGAACATTCATTCACTAAATATGAACACGCTTTCTTGTTGACTGGCTCCGACTGGCTGCCTTGCTGACTGACTGAATGACTAACTGACTGGGCAACACGCCCGTTCACCGGCTCGTTTCAAACGTGCTTACCTCTACACTGACTGAGTTGAGTACAGATCTAACCTACGCTAATATGAACCACCATCATCGACCTCTCTTGAGCCAGCCGCCCGGTGCGCCAGTCAGTCAGAGTGTGGGTGTCGTCAAACAAGGAGAGAGTCCCAGCGCCACCGCCAACAACGCAACGGTGCGGTGGGGGCTGAACAGACAAGCAAATCAATCTTCGGATGTTTTTCTTTCGAAAGGGAAAATTTACTGATTTACTATATTACGGGGATGACGACTTACGACCGACGACGCCTTTCCGATTTTTGCACCTCAAAACGGCCCGTTTTGTATGAATGACGCAAGAGTAAGAATTTTGAATCATCACGTCTGCAGGAAGAGTATTAATTTTAGATTGTACAGTATAGATATTTTGGGAAATATGATCGGACAGGGAAGTGCAAAGGAGAATCCGATAGGGAAGTAGAACCATCTTGGCAGAGCTTCTATTATGGGCACTTTTTTGCTATAACTCAGCCCATTTTGAAGCAATTGACCCAATTATTGGAACGCGGTGATATACGTATAGTATCTAGCCGTGTACGAAATTTCAAGTCCATTGTTTTGGAATTGACTGAGTTATAGCGAAAAAGTGCTCAAAATACCAGCCACTGCCCAAGTGGCTCGGTACCCTAGTAGGTGATTGATTAGTTTAAAAGTACTATGGCCAAGCTAACCCCCGGAGACATATGGGCAAATAACACTGTACGACAAAAAAAAAACTTTTGCCGTGATCAGAGACCCCATTAGTAGGGCATAAAAGCGCATGAAAAATGTAGAAAAATGCCATTTTCAAATTTGTTGGAGCACCCCTAGAAACTTTTTGAGATGAGTTTGAATTTTATTCATTTTTGAAGGTTTGACACGAGCTTTAGAAATCATCATAAACACTTTTGAAATACAATATCTTTGAAATGCAATTTTGTGCACCGCTGAAATTTTCACAGATCTGAGAAGTAACTTTGATAAATAACTAGTCAAAATTTTAGCCTATTACGACATTCCATTTCATTGATACATAGGGTAAGGGAGGTATTTTGGACCCCTTTAGGAAGTGGATGAACAATTCAGCGAAAAAAGAAAGTGTCCACTTCAAAATATGGATAATTTCAGTAGGCATTACGTAGAGTAACATGTTTTCTGTCGAAAAAGGCCAAACAGAACTCAAAATTGTTGTAGTAAATACAAGAAATATCAAAACTCCTGAAGAATCTCGGGCTTCTATTTTGGACCACCTGATTTTATTTTGGACCACCAAGTGCACATATTTTGGCCCACCAAATTAAACTTCAATTGATTGATGAAATGACAGCCACCTCAACAAAAATTTAAACATAGTTAAAACTACGTGAAGTTTACATATTTTCTATTCATTTTTTGAGGCAGGGAACGTTAAAAAATTACGTAACAATAAAAATAGATGAAATTTTGTTGCAATTGCCAGTTTTTACGCATTGTAGTATGATGTTTCATGAAAAAATGTTACGCAAAACGTGTATTGCATGACGTCAGTCACCATGCATAAATTACGTAACGCTTCATAGAAGTGTGAAAGTCTAGTGATTTTGCTAAATATAAAGGCGTTCCACACATATTGTAATGAGTGGAAAGGCCATCAAAAATAAAGTAATTTGAATGATACGTAAATTGTCAAACATACATTAGATAACACATTGTCTCAGTCATCAACTGATTGCCGAGAAGGACAACTTTTCTAAACTGGATGACTGAACACCTGAAAATTTCAACTTGTCGGAAAGTTGTTAGGACACAAACCGAATCGAAATTTTTAACTTAGCGAAAAGTTGTTAGAAAAAATCGAACCCACAACAATCTCATTGTAAAATAAACGTATAACAACCCAGATCACGGGAGGTCCCAACTTATTCTATTTATCTGTTTTTAGAGTACATTACATTGGCATGAATATTTTCTCCCTTTAGAAGGAACTGGAGAGATGGATCTGACAGGTGGTCCAAAATATGTTCACATCTGATTATGTTGAACATATTTTGGCCATACCTCAAACCACCATTTTAGTAAATATTATCGCTCCACCGAGCTTAAGAACAGTTTATTTTGAGTTCTTACAATGCCATAATTGCATTCACATGAATTAAATATTTATTTGTGAAATTTAATACCTCTTCGAAGCCGACTATATATTTGTCACCTTCTCTGTTTTTGATGCTTTTCCGTGCGTTTCATTGGAAGTGAAAACATTTTCTATATTTTTGATACTGAACAGCATATTTAACTGACATCCAAAATAAAGGTCATCACATAGTTGAATACTTTTCGTGTTCCAATGAAAAATTACCAAGATTTTGTAGAGATTATGTGATAAATATCATAAAACTCCCTAGGTGGGCCAAAATACCTGCCCGGTCCAAAATACCTCCACTACCCTATCCGGGAAGAATCAAATGTGACTTATATAATACAAATCCTTGAAGTTTTCTCTTAATTCAATCATAAAAAGCGAGCTCCTATCCTTATATAATCATGACAACATAACTATTTTACTTTGATTTGATTTCGGAATACTACACTTATGATCTAAATAATTGAATTCAAATTTTCGAGAAGAAAATCCGGTCGATCTTTCAAATTACTAACGTGGTAAGCCTGTGTAAAAATAAAAATAAAATCTAATACATTTTTAGATTTTGCGATCAGTACAAAAAAAAAACGTTTCCAGTGTTTTCGTGGGTTGTCTATTTTCACTTAATGTTTCGAAGAACCTCCTAGCCATACCAAGGTGGTAAAATTGATAACTTTTTTGAATAAAACAAACTTATTTCAATACAATGAATTGAAGCTGGCATTGCGCAGAAAACATGGTTTGAGTTCACGACTGTTCAAAACAATACAACCCTAATTAATGCAAACCAAAAATGAGAACACTCTCCATTTACTATTAGTAATCGTACAAGCACTGTTGCTTTTATCACATTTTAGTTAGTTTCACAATACAGAATGTGTATGTTGGGGCATTACCATTGAAGACACTTTTATGAAATTAATTGAATTTGTCATATAGTAAAATCTTAATTTCAAGCTCAATAATGTCCTCCACGATTGTAAAATTGCTTTATAAGTTCCAGCAGCATAGGGTCTGGAACCATTTGGGCAGGATCACCTATTTTGGGCACTTGTGTCTATGACTCAGTCAATTTAGAACCGATTGATTTGATTTTAGAGACACGATCAGAGACGCATCTAGATGTGCAAAAAATCAAGTCAATCGGTTTGGAATTGACTGAGTTATAGCAGCAAGTGCCCAAAATAGGTGCTCCTGCCTAAATGATCCTAGGCCCTATTTGTTAATATAGTGTTAAATATTATCTATCCAGAAGCACTAAGGCGAGTTAATATAATTTATTTAGTCCAAATACACTCTTAGAAAAAATCATGTAAATTTAAGTTCACTTGGATGCACATAAAAGGAGCGGCCCGTTTGACACAAATTTACGTCTTCTATCACAAATAAAATCGAGCTAGCAATCGCTAGAGCCGAAGCGAGAGATAAAACACATGTAAATTAAATAATGAACTGGATTCGAACTCTGATCCGCTGATTGAGAGGCACGTACTATAACTCTCGGTGAAATCACCAAGTTGCGAGAGAAACGATAAATGTGAAACTGTTTCTACCTATCTGGTCAGATAGGTTTGTTGACATATTGTGCAACCAACTCGAACTTACATGATGGATGTAAAATTGAGTCAAATTTGCCATTCAGTCATGAAATGTTTACGTACGTTGATGGTTTACGTCACGTGTAAAATCCTAATTTTTTAAGAGTGTAGTCCAAATTAGTTTCAATACGGAGATCGTTGGAATTAGAATATATTTTCCGCATCGTATTTATTTTTTTAAGAACATGGAACTGCTTGATATTCACCAGGTCAAGCAATCTAGAATGTTTGCTAAGATACACACTGGTGGGCTGTTCGGGCTCGTTTGGAAGTTGACCATCAATGTTAACTTCTTTTTTGCAATTTCTCATCGTAATAGGCTGATTTACCTCACGCAAATCTGACAGGAAAAGGCCTACTTTCCCACACCAAATTAACAGTGCTGTAATGGTTCATTACAGCACTGATTTGCGTTGCGTAATGAACCATTACAGCACTGTTTTCAGTTTTGGTCAACTTCTTGATGCTTTGTGGACGCAGTTTTGAAAAATTGTGACAACTGCACAGTATAACCTGTTATGTTCAGATTTTCTTAAACATGGCTATGAACATCACTGTGCAGTTTGATGAAAAAATATTGTTAAAAACTATCCTCAAGGGTAATTTATGAAATTGCAAAAAACGTTGTACGCAACTCGGTGCAGAACTCGATTTTTCCAGCACTCGTCGTAATTATCCAACTCGGCAAGCCTCGTTGGATAAATGTACGACTCGTGCTGTAAAAATCGTCATTCTGCACCTTGTTGCGTAAACTACTATTCCCGATCAGCCTAGATAGCTGTGTAGTGTCGGTAGCGGTTGTCTCAATTGGCTAAGAATAACACTACGGACCACCTGATCCAGTGGTAAGAGTCCACTAAACAGGTGACCCCTAATTCATGGTGTTATGCGGCTTGATGCTTACCGTGCCAAAGAATGAATGGTTAGGGGGGTCTAATAAAAACCTAACTACAAACGGAGCCTGTGGAGTACTAGGGCGCCCTCCACAGTATTCTGCCCTTACTGCGCTAACCGGAGCAGTTGACCTTGTGTTTCTCCGAGATAATCTGCTATCCTTCTTAAGCCTCAACTGCGAGGCTCAATAAGGGTGGGATTATTAGTATGTTGTTTATTAGTTTTAATTATAACCTATATGGCTCTTCGCATTATGCGTTCTTCACAGTGTCCTCTGTGTATGTTCGTCTCTGGCGCTCTTCAATCGATACCGAATTGGTTTTTATCGCTGCTCTTTTTTGGGTAGTGACTATGGTTTGGGTAGTGACTATGGTTATGACAGCTCAGATCAATCTTCAGCATAAAAGAACAGCTTTGGTCCAAGAACCTTACTTTCGTAGGGAGGATTTCTATGTAGATGTAATGTTTTAATTAACACCAATATGGTTTCGCATTTTGCGTTTGACCCGATGTTTGCTACTTTTAGTAAAATTGAAATGACAGTCTTGCGTGTCATGCCTCGAGCCCCAAAATGTTTTGATAAAACTACTTGTTTGCAGCCTTGCCATTCCCAAATCTTGGTGGGATTTTACTGTCAAGTTTATTCCGTAAGTGGATAATGTCTTCGTATGAAGATCAAATCTATCAATTTGAGCTCTTTCTTTTGAAATAATTAGCACGCTTTGTCGAGCATCACACCCGTGATGTTTTTCTAGCAAACATGCCTCTCCATGGGAACCACCATGCTTACCAAAATGGAAAGTCCACTGTGATTTGTTTACACAATGTTGTTTACGATATCGGAAACGCATTCATTCAAAAATAATATTGTTTGGGTGTTTTCTCGGATTTCCAGGATACTTTTGAACACGAACCTATCGATTCCATATTGGAAGCCGCATGGATTGTCTTATTTATCTTTCAATGATTTCCAATTGGATTTACCAAATGCTCAAAAACCAACATCTCTTCTCGGCATTACGTCAAGCAGCGATTAGGAAATTGAGTGTTTGTGGATTCCCCCATGCGGGAGTCTTGCCATGACTTTTGAGGAATCTCGTAGCAGAAACGCAATTGAGATAACTCAATGTGGTTTTCCTACTTATGATTTTGTCCATCACAAGCCTCAACAGGCTGCTTCATTTGTATATCTTAGCTGAGAATCCGACTGTGGAACTTTGAATCATTTGATATGTAACTACCCAGTTTTTACGCAACTGCGTTTCCGAGTACTCGGTAAACACTTGATTAAGTGAAACTGACCTAACAAGCCTGAATCTTCAGGATGTTCTGTTGTTCTGAACCCGTTGTGGCAAGTAGCTATAGGCTTACTTTACGCTTTATGCGTTTTCTACAGTGCCCTTATCAGGGCGCTGTTTGAACCCGTTGTGGTACGCTTATGCGATTATATCGACCCTATTCCCTTGCCTTCCCTTTCCCTATCCCATCCCTTATTCCTCCCTTCGCTCTCCCTCAGGTAAATGATGAATAGGCTCGTATTCATGGCGATGGCACAAATTTCCCAAATGGAGGAGAACGTGCCTCTTGAGCCGACCTACTGATACCTGATACCTGAAGATACACACTAAATCATTGAAAAGTATTCTCATCCATATGCGATATATGGATATTTAAATTTGGGCATGACTCGAAATTCGATCAAAACAAAATACTTCCTTGAATTAAGTAGACGAAGTGTATTTTGCCTGAATTGTGATCCTAATCCATCGCATTCAAAATCGCAGTTTATTGGTATTTAAACATGATTATGAAAGTAACATTTGATGTCAAATGTTACAATAAACCTTGTTCATTTTCATAAGCGACAATTTTTTTTTTTTGAAAACTGCAATTAGAACATTACATTTATTAGGAAAAGTTTTTCCTTAAAATACTCATGTTGACCTCAATGAATTAACTTTCTTCCTGTGGATCCTTTGTAATCACGCTCCACCTGGTCCGCCCATCGTGCTCTCTGCGCTCCACGCCTTCTTGTACCAACCGGATGGTTAGCAAACACCAGCTTTGCAGGGTTGTTGTCCGACATTCTTGCAACATGCCCTGCCCATCGTATCCTTCCGGCTTTGGCCACCTTCTGGATGCTGGGTTCGCCGTAAAGTGCAGCGAGCTCGTGGTTCATCCTTCTCCGCCACACACCGTTCTCCTGTACGCCGCCGAAGATCGTCCTTAGCACCCGTCGCTCGAAAAATCCGAGTGCTTGCAGGTCCTCCTCGAGCATCGTCCATGTCTCGTGTCCGTAGAGAACCACCGGTCTTATTAACGTCTTGTACATGGTACATTTGGTGCGGGGGTGAATCTTTTTTGACCGCAGTTTCTTCTGAAGCCCATAGTAGGCACGACTTCCACTGATGATGCGCCTTCGTATTTCACGGCTCACGATATTGTCAGCCGTTAGCAAGGAACCGAGGTAGACGAATTCTTCTACCACCTCGAAAGTATCCCCGTCTATCGTAACATTGCTGTCAAGGCGTGTCCCGTCTCGCTCAGTCCCACCTACCAGCATGTACTTTGTCTTAGCCGCATTCACCACCAGTCCGACCTTTGCTGATTCGCGTTTCAGGCGGGTGTACAGCTCTGCCACCGTTCCAAATGTTCTAGCAATAATATCCATGTCATCCGCAAAACAGACAAATTGGCCGGATTTCGTGAAGATCGTTCCCCGGCTGTTGAGCCCGGCTCGTCGCATAACACCTTCCAGGGCGATGTTGAATAGTAGGCAGGAAAGTCCATTACCTTGTCGTAGTCCCCGTCGAGATTCGAATGAACTGGATAGTTCACCCGAAATCCTTACGCTGTTCTGCACACCGTCCATCGTTGCTCTTATCAGTCTGGTAAGCTTCCCGGGAAAGCTGTTCTCGTCCATGATTTTCCATAGCTCTGTGCGGAGCTTTCTAGAATCATACTTAGTTAAACCAGATGTTTGAATTACAATTTTCATCTTCTTCAGTCAGAGACTGAAAAATATATTACCACTAGAAAACGGACGTCACATCTAGTGACCTAGTGGAGAACTTGTAAAGAAACGTTTTCTCCTACTGGAACGGAAATCCATCCAATATTCCGAGGCGTACGAAGTATCCGAAAGACTGACGATTCACGGCATTAACGCATAGAAGCTTTTTAAATGGATATGAATATGGGTGTGCTATATGGGAAATAATTAAAAAAAAATACCTAAAAGATTTTCACTTATAAGTCAGAGTTAGGCCTTCGCGGATATGTATCAATGAAACGGAATGTCGTAATAGGTAGAAATTTTGACTAGTTATTTATCAAAGTTGCTTCTCAGATCTGTGAAAATTTCAGCGGTGCACAAAACTGCATTTCAAAGATATTGTATTTCAAATGTGTTTATGATGATTTCTAAAGCTCTTGTCGAACCTACAAAAATGAATAAAATTCAAACTCATCTCAAAAAGTTTCTTGGGGTGCTCCAACAAATTTGAAAATGGCATTTTTCTACATTTTCCATGCGCTTTTATGCCCTACTAATGGGGTCTCTGATTACGGCAAAAGTTTTTTTTGTCGGACAGTGTAATGCAGTTGAGAAGAAACTGGATGCAATTTTTCATGTTTTTTTAGTTGATTTTTTTAATTAATAGAGCAATATTTTCAAGTTCGGTTTCTATGCACAGTTTAAGCAACGATAAATGTATCTACTGTTTTTTTTCCCGGTGAAAAATGTTCGTTAGTTTTACAAAACCCCTTAAAATTGTTATTTATGTAACGAGTTGCAAAATGATGATTTTTACAGCACGAGTTGGATAAATACGACGAGTGCTGTAAAAATCGAGTTTTGCAACGAGTTGCATACCATATTTTTTGCAATGAAAGAAAAACTTTCATTAGAATATGATTGTTTCCATCAATATCATCGTGCTTCGCGGTGGTTGAATGGGACCGGCCACGTGCTCTATCGTGCAAGACAAAAATTTGGATCAAGCATGCCGTGCCATAACCGTCACAGTGTTTCAAGTTCTAGCCGTGGAAACTGAGGTCAGACTGAGGTTGTCAATCAAACAATTGCATTATGATTCATAATGCAACCGAAATGAGTTGCATTATGAACCATCATGCAATTGTTTGGTATCGTGCGGAAAAGTAGGCCGTTACTTCACCGAAATAGCAAGTATAAAATAGAACATTATAGTGCCGAGTTGCAAAAGTTGTTTTTATGCAATTCAGTATCATAATTTCTATTTTATATAACTCATTTTGGTATCATAATGGTATTTTTTCTGAACTGGTAAATTATGCAACTGAAATGTGTTGCTTAATGAAAAATAGTTGCATAATATTCATAATGCAACTCATTTGGGTTGCATTATGAACATTGTGCAACTCAAATGAATAGTATAATGAAAAAATCATTGCATAAAATTTTGTATGGAACTCGTTGCAAAACTCATTTTTTCAGCACTCTTCGTATTTATCCACAATTCGTGCTGAAAAAATCAACTTTTTGCAACTCGTTACATAAATAACTATTGTAAAACTGAAAAACATTTTCAACCAGGAAACTGTGTATGGAAATACACCGAATTTGAAAATATTGCTCCGTTAATTAAACAAATCAACTATCAAAAAATAAGAAATTGCATCCAGTTTCGCCTTAGCTGCATTTTTTTATATTTTTGGAGCTTTATGCAAAAGAAGTCATTATAAAATATCTTCGTATCTGGGGATTTTTTTTATTACCGTACGGGTTTGGGCCGAAGGGTATCAGATTTTCATGAAACTTTTTCCACAGGCAGGAAACTTCAGGGTCGCCACAGTTGAGAAAATTCGTAAAGACAAGCCGGAAAAACTATGCCCGAACTCGTGGAAAATTTTCGAAAAAATATTTTTGAGGAGGTTATTTTATAAGCTTTAATCGCTGAAATTTTTGGAATGCACTTTTTTTTTCGTTTTTGAGTTATGGCCAATTTTGTTGTAAAATGTCCAAATGTTCCCTTAAATCCTTTTCTTTGAAAAATCATAACTCAAGAACGAAGCATCGTAGAAACAAAGTTTTGTAATGAAAATGAAAGAAAATTTTCTCAGGAATCCAAAAAAAATATGAAATGGAAAAAGTTTTCCACAAAATTTTCCACCGTTGAGAAAATTCATAAAGAAAAGCCGGAAAAACTATGTCCGAACTCATGGAAAATTTTAAAAAAAATATTTTTGGGAAGGTAATTTCATAAGCTTTGATCGCTGAAATTTTTGGAATGCACTTAATTTTCGTTCCTGAGTTATGGCACATTTTGTGAAAAATTACCATATAATATAGGCTTACATGGTCATTTTCACATAATTGACCATAACTCAGTAACGGGAAAAAAGTACATTCCAAAAATTTCAGCGATCAAAGCTTATAAAATTACATTCCCAAAAATATTTTTTTGAAAATTTTCCACGAGTTCGGACATAGTTTTTCCGGATTTTCTTTATAAATTTTCTCAACGGTGGAAAATTTTGTGGAAAACTTTTTCCACTTCATTTTGTTTTTTTTGGATTCCTGAGAAAATTTGCTTTCATTTTCATTAAAAAAAACTGTGTTTCTACGATGCTTTGTTCTTGAGTTATGATTTTTCAAAGGAAAGGCTTTTATGGCACACTTGGACATTTTCAACAAAATTGGCCATAACTCAAAAATGAAAAAAAGTGCATTCCAAAAATTTCAGCGATTAAAGCTAATAACCTCCTCAAAAATATTTTTTCGAAAATTTTCAACGTGTTCGGGCATAGTTTTTCCGGCTTTTCTTTACGAATTTTCTCAACTGTGGAAAATTTTGTGGGAAAATTGTTCCAGTTCATATTTTTTTTTGGATTTCTGAAAAAAAATTGCTTTCATTTCTAGAAAAACTTTGTTTCTACGATGCTTCGTTCTTGAGTTATGATTTTTCAAAGTAAGTAGTGTCAGGGGAAAACAAAAAAATTCCACCTGAGTTTTCCGGAAAAATAGGCGAACCTGAATTATCCTCAATTTTTTTTTGTTCATATATCCATGAGCCCTGCCTGTGGAAAAAGTTTCATGAAAATCTGAGACCCTTCGGCCCAATTTGTACGATAATAAAAAAAATGCCCATCTGCTACACGATACAAGAATGCAACAATGGATTTCATAATAACATTTTGGAAAAAAATGCCAGAAAAAAAAGCACATTCTCAAAGCTAGGTTTAAACAAAGAGAAGATATGTACATTATTCATTTATTTTTATTGTTGAAAAAATATAAGATTAACGTTACGTAATTTGTGTACCATGCCTTATTTGGGCACTTGCTGCTATGAATCAGTCATTTTTAAACCAATTGACTTAAATGTTTGTACATAGGGAATCGCGCTACTTGGGCAGTGGCTTCTATATTCGTCTGTTTTTCACTATAACTCAGTCAAATTTGAACCAATTGACACAACTTTTGGAATGTGGTGAGATAGGTATAGTATCTACTAGCCTGGTACACGGTTTATATGGGAAAATATAAAAAATGGAAAAACTGCAACTCCTGTATACTTTTTGAGTTCCATTTTGGTCCCATATCAACTGTGCAAAATTTCAGATCGATCGAAGAAACTATATTTTAGCGCCAGCCATTCTTAGTTTTTCATACGATTTACTATGGGGAAAATTTACTTCTTCAAAGAAAAACCGCTTGAGGTCACCCATTGATCCCTAAAAATAAGCCGTTGAATGATTTCTGTAGAAAACTTCACGAGGAATCAGACCTTCCAAGACCACAAAGCGATGCGACATTCGTGGAAAAAGTTATTAAGCTTTACCCGATCGATAAAATGACGAGATTTTATTATTTATTGTTATTCCTTACGACGAATTTCGCCCCAAATCGTATTCGGAGTTGGCAGCACCCTCTCAGATTACAATGAAACTTTCTGGGTATGTACACCAAGACTAGATAAGCCACTTTGCATACTTAGTTTCTTCAAAATTTATCTGGACTGACTTTTGAAAAGGGCTAAACTTTTTTATGGATTTTTTAAAAATGTTTTTAATCAAAAAATGACTATTCCTACAAAAAAGTGTTGTATGGGTGATTATCACAAAATAAGTCAAATTTTAAGAAAAAAATACTGAAAAAAATCCAAAATGAGCCCTACACTGAAAAAAATCATTTCTAAAAATTCAAAGTTGATTTAAAAAAAAACACCATTTTTGATTTTGATGAAATTTTGTCTCAAGACAGGTAATTATGTTCCCTACCAACCGTCCATACATCACAAGATAGGCACTTTTAAGGAAAAAAAGTTTTTCTAACAAAAACTTTTTCATGTCCAAATTATTATTTTTTCAGTGTCTTTTTTTAAAAACAAACTAAACCAGTGAAGGTTATCTAGTAATCTCAAAATGCAATGAAACTTATTGTGTCATATGCGACAATGTAATGCACCCATATTCACGGGTTACGTACAAAAGGCTGGGGGCCCATATAGCCGAGGCGGTAAACGCACGGGTATTCAGCATGACCATGCTGAGGGTGACGGGTTCGATTCCCGGTCGGTCCAGGATCTTTTCGTAAAGGAAATTTCCTTGACTTCCTTGGGCATAGAGTATCTTCGTGCCTGCCACACGATATACGCATGCAAAATGGTCATTGGCAGAGGAAGCTCTCAGTTAAAAACTGTGGAAGTGCTCATTGAACACTAAGCTGAGAAGCAGGCTTTGTCCCAGTGAGGACGTTACGCCAAGAAGAGAGAGAGAGGAGGTACAAAAGGCTGAATTACATAAGGCTGAATGATCAAAAGGCTGAAACACATAAGGCTGAATGATCAAAAGGCTGAAAGCGTCAAAAGGCTGAAAGATATCAAAAGGCTGAAAGATATAAACATGTTGAAAAGTTTTGAAAGTTGCAGAGAATCGAATGAAATGACATTTTGGACATTTATGGCTAATCTATTGGTCTTTGATAAATATTTGACTTGACTTGAAAATGATCACAGGAAACAAAAGAATCTTTGCTCGAAAGTACATTTGGTCAAACGGTCATTTGGTCAAAACCCATTTTACGGAAGAGGAAGTATATGACATTCAATCGATTTGACTATTCATCGAATGGACATCTGTTCACGTGAGCTAACTCTAACTGATGAAAAGACATTCAAGTGGAACATAATCTTATGGATTTCGGTATCATAATGTCTATGTTATTGTACTTTCTTCAGTATTATATCGGCCAATACCCCGCTAATACTAAACTATTTTAGCTCAAATTGACAAAGGATTTCGCCAACAATTTATTTCCACTCGTTTGAAGTATTATGTGTGTCAACTCGGAAACTAGGTTGAATGAGTCTTAGTTGTAAACAATTGTTCGGGTAATTCGGGTAATAAGCGGTAGTTGAGGCAAAAACTATTGTACCTAACTGTTGCTCAAAAATGTTTGAACTTTGTTCAGTTCTAAATTTATAACGCGTGCGAGCTCTAAATTGAACACTAGCGAAATCCGCGAAACTGAACTGGCCATACCTTCACCATGTTTCCACAGATTTCAAACATTTTGAGCTCATTAGATTCAGAAATTCTTCTGGTATTGGAACCATATCTGAGCGTACCAGTCCGGTAAACATGGGTTTTGGAAAATCCGGATTTCCAATCATATGATTTAATACAATACATGGCATGAATTATCGAATATCATAAAATTGCCTAAACCAATAGAGTCTGATCGTCGGTCCATCAGTTGGCCATTCCTGATTAAGTTCCTCAAGGAACTCCGGGTGACTAAACAGGTTTATTAGCATCACATATCGACAGAAACTATTTCCCCCAATGTTGTGCGCATAAGAATTCAGAACCGAATTGCAGCACTGCAGTGCGAACGCGTTCAATTTGTTCATACTCGGCACACTGCGATCAAATAAATATATTTGAACATGCAAGTTGAACGCGGCATGAACTGGAAAGGACTGAACCCGTAGCATGCTGACTAACATGTTATCCTGGTATCTGTGATACTAAAATAATCATATTTGCGCCATTTCAAACTTCAATTTTGGCATCTTTTGGGCTAATTCAATCTCTTTTTATTGAAGAGTGAACCAGTCCGATCATCGTGTGTTTCGAAAAATCTAAATTCCTGGAGCTGTATTTCAATATCCGAGACCACAATGTCGTACCAAAGGATCTATGATGCATTTCCCTATGACATAACATAATAACGTCCAAACATGTAGATGCGGCACAAGGTTCTAGTCCTACACAGATAAAAATAATGAGATTTACACGTCATGTAAACTTCAGTTTAGTCATGTAAACTTAATATTATGACGGTTTACATGATATATCATGTAAATTTGTGTTATATGTCATGTAAACACAGAGAGTCATGTTGAATTATATGTCATATAATGGAAAGTTACATGATATTCTATGATTTTTACATGATATGTCATGTAAACTTCTGTGATATCCCACGCTCCAATCATGTGCATCATATGTCACAGAATTTTACACTCTTTTTTCGATCTGTGTAGGAAAGAAGACACATAGGATTTAATGATGAAGATTAGCGCATGTGAACTCAGAGTCGATGGGAACCGAGCGGGCGCTCTTAAGCAGCAAAAGCTCTGACAGGCAAGTTCAATGCTTTGTCGACCAAAAAATTTAAAGTGTTCAGTTCATTTTTTGCTCACGTTCTGTTCGAATACAATACTGCTTGAAAGAATAGCCTATTTTATAAGAAGGAGAAACATCTGGTAAAAAGTAAGCAGCTTCAACACCTGAACTTAAATTATGGTTCTTTCAACATTTTAAAAGAAGGAAAACCTTTGATAAAAAAAGTGCAGCTATAACATTCAAACACAGTAAGAAAGGCCTATGTTCAAAAGAAGGGGAAATCTCCGATGAATCGTTTTTAAGGAATATGCGCAAGCAGAAGCTCGCTGCATTTTACACATTGGTAAGAATGCCAACACTGAATATATGCAAATACCTCAAAAGAACAGCCTATTTTTAATAGAAGGAAAAATCACTCACGGGAGAGTTATTAGTATGCAGATATTATTATCAAACCTTTCCGCTTGGTCGTTATACTGTACTATTTGCGGTCACAATACTTACTCTTCCATCAGAGATTTTTCCCGCTTTTTTAGAAAGGCTGTTCTTTCGAGGTAAATGCATAGATCATAATTTAACTATTCAACTAGGCTGCCTAGTAAATCTCCTTAGCATTAAAATCATTATAACCCATTCGCCTTAGTGGCATTTGAGGTCTGATATCCTTCGGCATAATGACACAACACCAACGGGAACGACATTTCGGCAAATGCCACTCCGGGGCAGTGCTGAAAAATTCATTTCGTCATATCTGAATTCAATCACCTACAGCTCATTTTAGAAGCTGAACCTGAGAATATGGTATATGAAAAACTTGTGCGGCTAGACTAATTCTGTAAGAAAGTCACGGAAAAACCGCTATTTTTCGAATATTTGATGTAAATGTCACGGACTACCTTTGAAAAATGGCAAATGATATTCACCGTGAATATCATTGGGATTTTTCGAAGGTAGTCCGTGACATTTACCTTAAATATTCGAAAAGTAGTGATTTTTCCGTGACTTTCTTGCAGAACTGGTCTAGACGCACAAGTTTTTCATATACCATATTCTCAGATTCAGCTTGTAAAATGAGCTGTAGGTGATTGAATTCAGACATGACGAAATGAGTTTTTCAACACTGCTCCGGGGAATAGTATTCCGGAAAATATAATACCTTGTGTAATAACATCTTTTAAATCATTAAACCCTCAGCTCAGATTCTATAGAGTTCATTATTATGCATATTTCAAGTTTTGGAATTTGCCCTGTTTTCAGCCTTTTGTTATTTCAGCCTTTTGTAATTTCAGCCTTTTGTTACATATCCATAGTTTCAGCCTTTTGTATTCAGCCTTATGTGCATTCAGCCTTTTGAAATTCAGCCTTTTGTTACCATCCCATATTCACGCAGCAGCACTCTAGAAGTACGAAACAATATACAATTAGAACACGCATTTCATACGTGCTGCTGTAATTTCTACCCAAACGTTTCTACCCCATGTTCTTACCTAATATTAGGTAAGGCTATTTATTAGATTCGAACTACCTAATCGAAAAAAAAAATCAAGAGTTGTACCTAAAGCAAATATGAACAAAACAAGAAAATGAATCGGTATCATTCAACGTGTTACTTACATACATTTATTTGTTCCACATCATTAAGACAAGACATAATCAACAATAGTACGCCACAATACTCGGTTTGTGGCTGCCGCTCTCCATCCTCGGTCACGCCCAATGCTCACCAAGTCACGCTCCACCTGGTCCGCCCATCGTGCTCTCTGCGCTCCACGTCTTCTTGTGCCAACCGGATCCGTTGCAAACACCAGCTTTGCAGGGTTGTTGTCCGGCATTCTTGCAACATGCCCTGCCCACCGTATCCTTCCGGCTTTGGCCACCTTCTGGATGCTGGGTTCGCCGTAAAGTGCAGCGAGCTCGTGGTTCATCCTTCTCCGCCACACACCGTTCTCCTGCACACCGCCGAAGATCGTTCTTAGCACGCGTCGCTCGAAAACTCCGAGTGCTTGTAGGTCCTCCTCGAGCATGGTCCATGTCTCGTGCCCGTAGAGGATTACCGGTCTTATTAACGTTTTGTACATGGTGCATTTGGTGCGTGGGTGAATCTTTTTCGACCGCAGTTTCTTCTGGAGCCCGTAGTAGGCCCGACTTCCGCTGATGATGCGCCTCCGAATTTCACGGCTCACGTTGTTGTCAGCCGTCAGTAAGGATCCGAGGTAGACGAATTCCTCCACCACCTCGAAAGTATCCCCGTCTATCGTAACATTACTACCCAGACGGATCCGGTCGTGTTCGGTTCCGCCTACCAGCATGTACTTTGTTTTTGAGGCATTCACCACCAGTCCGACCTTTGCTGCTTCGCGTTTCAGGCGGGTGTACAGTTCTGCCACCGTTCCAAATGTTCTAGCGATAATGTCCATGTCGTCCGCAAAGCACACAAATTGACCGGATTTTGTGAAAATCGTTCCCCGGCTGTTGAGCCCGGCTCGTCGCATCACACCTTCCAGCGCGATGTTGAAGAGTAGACATGAGAGTCCGTCACCTTGTCGCAGTCCCCGGCGAGATACGAATGAACTGGATAGTTCACCCGAAACCCTTACGCAGTTTTGCACACCGTCCATCGTTGCTTTAATCAGTCTAGTCAGCTTCCCAGGAAAGCCGTTTTCGTCCATGATTCTCCATAGCTCTGCGCGGTCGATACTATCGTATGCCGCTTTGAAGTCGATGAACAGGTGGTGCGTTGGGACCTGGTATTCACGGCATTTCTGGAGGATTTGCCGTACGGTAAAGATCTGGTCCGTTGTCGACCGGCCGTCGATGAAGCCGGCTTGATAACTTCCCACGAACTCATTTGTTTTAGGTGACAGACGACGGAAGATGATCTGGGATAGCACTTTGTAGGCAGCATTCAAAATAGTGATCGCCCTGAAGTTCTCACATTCCAAATGGTCGCCTTTCTTGTGAATGGGGCAGATTACCCCTTCCTTCCACTCCTCCGGTAGCTGTTCGGTTTCCCAGATCCTGACTATCAGCCGATGCAGACAGGTGGCCAACTTTTCTGGGCCCATCTTGATGAGTTCAGCTGCGATACCATCCTTACCAGCTGCTTTGTTGGTTTTGAGCTGGTGAATGGCATCCTTAACTTCCCTCAGCGTGGGAGTTGGTTCATTTCCGTCCTCCGCTGCACTGGCGTCATCGTTCCTTCCGTTGCCGTGGGCTCCCGTGCCTACGTTCTCCACGCCGTTCAGGTGCTGATCGAAGTGCTGCTTCCACCTTTCGATCACCTCACGTCCGTCCGTCAAGAGGCCTCCGTCTTTATCCCTGCATATTTCGGCTCGCGGCACGAAGCCGCTGCGGGATGCGTTGAGCTTCTGATAGAACTTCCGTGTTTCTTGGGAACGGCACAGCAGTTCCATTTCTTCACACTCCGCTTCTTCCAGGCGGCGCTTTTTCTCCCGAAAGAGGCGGGTCTGCTGTTTCCGCTTCTGTTTGTAACGTTCCACGTTCTGTCGTGTCCCTTGCTGCAGCATTACCGCCCTCGCTGCGTTCTTCTCCTCCAAAACCGTTCTGCACTCTTCGTCGAACCATTCGTTCCGTCGATTCCGTTCCACGTACCCGATGGTGCTCTCAGCTGCGTCGTTGATGGCTGCTTTCACTGTACTCCAGCAGTCCTCTAGAGGGGCCTCATCAAGCTCGCCCTCGTCTGGCAACGCGGCTTCGAGATTCTGCGCGTATGCTGAGGCGACATCCGGTTGCTTCAGTCGCTCTAGGTTGTACCGTGGCGGTCGCCGGTACCGTACATTGTTGATGACGGAGAGTTTTGGGCGTAGTTTGACCATCACCAGATAGTGGTCGGAGTCGATGTTGGCGCCACGATAGGTCCTGACGTCGATAATGTCGGAGAAGTGCCGTCCGTCAATCAGAACGTGGTCGATTTGAGATTCCGTCTGCTGTGGTGATCTCCAGGTGTAACGATAAGGGAGGCTGTGTTGGAAAAAGGTGCTACGTATGGCCATATTTTTGGAGGCGGCGAAATCAATGAGTCGTAGGCCGTTTTCGTTCGTTTGCTGGTGGGCGCTAAACTTACCAATCGTCGGTCTGAATTCCTCCTCCTGGCCTACCTGAGCGTTCAAATCTCCTATGATGATCTTGACGTCGTGGCTTGGGCAGCGATCGTACTCGCGTTCGAGCTGCGCGTAAAATGCGTCCTTGTCATCATCAGTACTTCCGGAGTGTGGGCTGTGCACGTTTATTATGCTGAAGTTGAAGAATCGGCCCTTGATCCTCAACCTGCACATTCTTTCGTCGATCGGCCACCAACCGATCACGCGCCTCTGCATATCACCCATCACGATGAAAGCTGTTCCCAGCTCGCGTGTGTTGCCGCAGCTCTGGTAGATGGTATGATTACCTCTAAACGTTCGCACCATGGATCCTGTCCAACACACCTCCTGCAGCGCTACGATGCCGAACCCGCGGTCCTTCAGTAGATCGGCGAGTATGCGGGTGCTCCCAATGAAGTTGAGAGATCGGCAGTTCCACGTACCGAGTTTCCAATCGCAAGTCCTTTTTGTTCGCTGGGGTCGTTGCCGTTGGTCTCGGTTCGTATTATTCTGTTGCTGATTTTCCGTTACAATGGGTTTTTACGGCTGGCTCGTAGGGCCTGACACCAACCCCCTACTTTCCGGAGGACCATAGTGCACAGTTGAGCTTAGAGTCCTTCCCTGGCACTCGGACGTAGATCAGCCGCCCCTAACATGGGGATCAGACGCTGTTGTGAGCCGCTCCTCCTGGAGAACAGACGCTCAGGTTTGCCGAAGCAAACCCCCCCTTCCCTGTCAGCCTACGACCAAAGGTCCCACCGGGGTTGGTTACCCGATCTTCCCTAAGGTTGCTCATAGTTTCCGGCCGGTACCGCGTGGAGGTAGGGATAGGAGTTGCTGGGCAGAGGCTAGTGGATCACAATGGGATCTGAATTGCGCAGCATACCCAGCCTTTACCGTGCCCAACGTGTTACTTCTCTTTGGTTATTAAAGGCAGTTCTGAAAAGTAATGGATCAATCGTATAAATCAAAATTCAACAAATTCAAGTGCAGTGCAAAAATAAACAATCCAAAGTGCAACCGTCATAATCTACGGGGCATGTCATTAAGATTGATAGATAAGATTCATTCCATGGGATATACACATGAAATCGACGAATCGATGAGTATTTGTGAGTCATGTCGTGGATTGATAAGTCACAACAGAAGCCCGAATACGAAAAAACGCCGATCGGATGGAAACGACGAAACTATGCAACCATCATTTAGTGGGCAGCAACATCATGATGTTCCAGAACCAGAACCGTCAACGAGTGGTCAACAAATCGAACATGAGCTGGGTAAGTAAGCCTTCAACGTGTTAGCTTCTTTTATATAACTCATTTTGCAGCTCGTTGCAAAACTACATTTTTCAGTATTCTTCGTATTTATCCAACCCGGCAAGCCTCGTTGGATAAATGTACTACTTGTGCGAAAAAAAATCATTTTTGCAACTCGTTGCATAAATAACTATCATTAACTTTCCACTGCATTCATTATTATATTGTTAACCTTAACTTTTATCTTACAGATATGGTACCATCTATTCCATCATTGGAGTCAACAGATCAACTACAGGGTCCCCATAATATTGAGAAGTTTAATACCATTGCTGAAACATTGAGTTTATCGCCAATCTCATCTAGAAACATGAGAAGTATGGAATATCGCATAAACAAATCATTGCAGATTACGAAAGCAGTTCGAAAAAATATCTTCGGAATAGATTCAACGGATGTTGGCAAAGTGGAGGCGTATGACGAGATAATTATGCAGTTAAAGGATAAGTTCAATCACCCTACAACTGACAGAAGCGAACAGATTAAAATACTATCTGTACTTCCTAAGTCTTGGTCGGTAAATAAAATCACAAGAGAGTTTAACGCACCAATGTATATGGCGAGGCAGGTGAAGGATCTTGTTTATGAACAGGGTATTCTTTGTACCACCGAAAAAAGAAGGGGGCATGGTATTGATGACGATACAAAACAAATAGTAAGAGAATTTTTTGATGATAATGATATCAGCAGGCCAATTCCAGGAACAAATGATTTTGTTTCTGAGGTTCGAAATGGAAAAAAACAACAAGTTCAAAAACGACTTTTGATGATGTCGCTCAAAGAGGCTTATATGATTTTTGTAGATATGTACAAAACTGTGAATATTGGTTTCACAGTATTTACACAGTTGCGACCAAAGCATTAGGGGGACTCACTAAACAGATTAAATTGCTGCGTAAGCCATGATTTTCTGCTTATTTGAAATGTTTCATGATTTCAAGGATGAAATAATCAAAGATTGCCTTGGTGATCGCGACGTTTAATCAGTTTAATCAGTTTACGCTGTTAAGTGAATCCCCCTATTGTATTTTACTTGATTCTACTGGTATACATAATGTATGCATATGTACTATTCATGAAAATATAAATTTAATGTTCAACAGTATAAGAATTGTGTCACAAGATTAAATAATACAAAAAATGCTTTGCGATATTTCCACCAGAACAGATAATTGCTTTTTCCGTGCTTGTGAAAAGTGTGCTTGTAATGAACACATTGAAGAGGAACTTACATTGATATTAGAATCAAATGACAAAGAAGAGATTATATTTCAGCAGTGGTTGAATACTGATCGCTGTAATTTAGAAACGATTATTAAACCTGTTGATGAATTTGTTCCGTATCTTGTTGATAAAATTGACAAACTTATAACACACGACTTTATTCATAAACAACAATCATCATTTCTCAGAAATAAAAAAGATACATTAAAGGATGATGAAATTCTTGCGATTTGTGATTTCTCTGAAAACTATTCATTCATAATTCAAAACGCTGCTCAAGGATATCATTGGAACAACTCGCAAGCAACAATACACCCATTTGAAATTTACTATATGAAAGATAATAAACTTGTAAATGTTAGCTTCATTATCATATCGGAAGTAATGGCTCACGATACAGTTGCGGTCCAGTTGTTCATCTCAAAAATGATAGATTTTATGAAACAATTAACGAACTTTTCTAAAATTTATTTTATGTCTGATGGGGCAGCATCACAATACAAAAATAAGAAGAACTTTGCTAGTCTATGTAGATTCCAGTCAAAGCATGCATTAAGAGCAGAATGGCATTTTTTTGCAACGTCCCACGGTAAAGGTCCATGTGATGCTATTGGTGGCACTCTCAAGCGAATGGCAAAGAGAGCAAGTCTTGCTCGAGATTATGGAAATACCATAACAACTCCACGAGAGTTATATAACTGGGCAGTTGTACAGACAGATAAAAATATAACTAAATTAAATTTCTGTTACGTATCCACTGAACAGTACATTAAAATGTCAGAAGATCTCGAAGAAATATATAATAACGCCAAAACAATACCAGGCACTCAGAAATTCCATAGTTTTTTGCCTATTCCTGGCGACAAAGTAAAGGCAAACAGGTATTCTAATTCAGAAGATGAACCAAAAATATTTAGTATGATCGGAAAAAAATAGAAAAGAACATGTTTGAAATTGGCTCTAAGACACATATATATATATATTTGAAAAATTCATAATTATAAATAATTGTATATTTAAAAGTGCACTTCAATACATATTGCGATCAAACATTACATTTCCTAAGAAAATACATTTGTAATATTTTCAGTTTTTTATGTATAGGAAAACCCTTCCAAATGATTGAATAAATAACACAAAATCTCCTAGAAAATTGAGTTTCATTGGATTCTGGGATTGTTATGGCCTTCACTGGTTTTATTGTTGATAACAAAATACACTGAAAAAAAATCATTCGAACAAGAAAAAGTTTTTGTTAGAAAATCTTTTTTTCCTTAAAAGTGCCTATCTTGTGATGTATGGACGGTTGGTAGGGAACATAATTACCTGTCTTGAGACAAAATTTCATCAAAATCAAAAATGGTGTTTTTTTTAAATCAACTTTGAATTTTTAGAAATGATTTTTTTCAGTGTAGGGCTCATTTTGGATTTTTTTTTCAGTATTTTTTTCTTAAAATTTGACTTATTTTGTGATAATCACCCATACAACACTTTTTTGTAGGAGTAGTCATTTTTTGATTAAAAACATTTTTAAAAAATCCATAAAAAAAGTTTAGCCCTTTTCAAAAGTCAGTCGAGAAAAAAAAATTAGAAAAATGAGTATGCAAAGTGGCTTATCTGGGCAAGGTCTACACACCAAGAAAGTTTCGTTGTAATCTGAGAGGGTGCTGCCAACATTTGTTCGAGTTGGCGCGAAATCCGTCTTACGTGTTAAACAGCGTTTGCATGCCATTCGGTTTTCAGTCAATAACTTTTTCCACGAGCCTTCGATCGCTTTGCGCTCTTCGGAGGGTTTGTTCCTCGTAAAATTCCCAACAGAAATCATTCATCGATATATTTTTAGGGGTTAAGGGGCAACCTGGGGCGATTTTTCTTTGAAAAAGTGATTTTACTCATAGTAAATCGTATGAAAACTTAAAACGGCTGGCGCTAAAATATAGTTTCTCCGATCGAGCTGAAATTTTGCACAGTTGCTATGGGGCCAAAATGGAACTCAAAAAGTGTACAGGAGTAAAATGTCTTTTTGTGTCCCACGCTAGTATCTACCAGTGTACATCATTTCAAGTCAATTGGTTCAAAATTGACTGAGTTATAGTGGAAAACAGACGAATATACAGGGGATGGCCAAAATGTTTGGGATAGGCAGCTTTTTTTCTCCAACAAAAAAAATCAATATGCTGTAACTTTTCATAGAGTGCATCAAAAAATCTAAAATTTTGACTGTTTGTCAACCTATTATATGTGCATCTTTGGTACAAATTTGGGCTCGATTGAATAATTTTTCGCGAAGTTAGAACCGTTCGGGTAAAACACTATTATTTTGACAACTAATTTTTGAACTGTCATATCTCGGAAACCAGTGAACCGAATTGAATGATTTTTTTAACGTTCATCAACAATATATTGATACTTAATACGACGTTATAAAATATAATATTTTCTCACGGCGAATTAAGTTACACCGCGTTGAAATTTTTACCCATATAGAGGAAAATAAGTCAAATTTACAATACCACATAAAAATTACTAAATGTGTTCTTCCATCAATCTTAATAGGCTCTAATATATCTGATTAGAAATAACTTGAGAACAGAAGTGGAAAATCTTTGGATATCAACACTAAAATTTATTGACATTGATGTAAAAAAAATACATTTTTTCGAGAAAAATCCAAAAAGTGTCAATCGATGATAACTTTTTTGAACGTTTAAAAAGTACCCATGTTTTAATAGTTTGTGAAGCATTTAGATAGTGTTAGTGTACGTTCAAAATTTCATTCAATTCGGTTCACTGGTTTCCGAGATATGACAGCTTAAAATTGAGTTGTCTAAATAATAGTGTTTTACCCGAACGGTTCTAACTTTGCGAAACATTAATCAATCGAGCCCAAATTTGTACCAACGATGCACATATGATAGGTTGACAAACAGTCAAAATTTGAGATTTTTTGATGCACTCTATGAAAAGTTATAGCATGTTAAACTTTTTTGTGAGAGAAAAAAAAGTTGCCTATCCCAAACATTTTGGCCACCCCCTGTAGAAGCCACCGCCCAAGTGGCGCGATACCCTAGTTAGATACTGTACGTATCTCACCGAGTGCCAAAAAATCAAAGCAATTGATTCAAAGTTGGCCGAGCTGGCAGCAAGTGGTCAAAATAGGCTCCTCTGCCCAAATAGTCCACATACCCTATACCAGTGTTTCCCAAACATTTTAAAACTATCGTCCTTTTGAAGCTGAAAGAAAAAGTTTTCGTGCATCTAAGTTTGCACGTCTTAATCAAAATTTGAAACTTTTGAATCGTGTTTTATATCTCGGAATTCTAGATTCCCAAATAATTTTCTATCGTGACATCTTTTTTAATATTTTTTTAGTTCAAAATGTAACATACAAAATCGTGAACAAAAATCACTATTATATTTTCCCAGAATTGATAGGAAATCCTTCTTCCAAATGTAATAATTTACAAATATTTAAGTTTAAGGGAGGGCGCAGTATCATAACGTTCGAGGCCATAATGTCTCAGGACTTTATGATGCATTTTTCCGTGGCATAACGTCCGAATATGCAGATACGCCACAAAGTCCAAGGAAAGAAGGCACATTAGGATATTATGACGCATCCAAACTTTTGGACGTTATTTCGCAAAAAACGCGACTTAACGACCGGGACAGTATGACCTCGGACGATGTGTTCCGGCCCCCGTGAAAATAAGGAAAAGTTTGAATTTTTGTAAAAGTAACTAGACATTTTTTTAAATTCTCTTTTTACGTCATACATAGTACAATATTTAATGTGTAAAATCAGAATGAGAACATGAAAAAATAGCACTTATTACCAAAGTTATAACAGTTTCTTCCAGTTACTTCAGCCACTTTTTTAACCAAAAAAATGAATAAAAGAAATCATTACAATGATACGAAATTTTTACGAAAAATATTGATCGTTCAAGGACACAATAAAAAAAATTGGTTGAAATCAATGCCCTTACAAAAATTGAAGGACTTTCATACTGTTGAGGTAACTTTGAGGCATCGAAACACAGTTTTGTAGTCGTCGAACTAGACAGCTTCAAAGCTGCAAATATATTTGACAATTAGTAAATTTTGCTCATCCAATTCATAATATATATACATTTATGTGTTTTCCTGCAACTCAAATACTGTTATTCAAACTTTAACTATTTTATTGCTACTACTGCAACATATACGACACATTCTACCGTGACGTTACAACGTTTTTACGCCTTTTTGGTCAGATTTTTCACTATAACTCGCAAATTCGACCGTAAACCCTCAAATATTATTGCATATTCGGAATCCTTGTATGATCCTTGTATGATCTGTTGAACAGTTAGTTTTCATCGGAAAAGTATGTTAAAAATGGGAATTGAGTAGTAGCGTGACGTTACAACTGTAATGTCCGGGTTAGCCTATGCCGGATACTGGAGAGCTACTTCCAGAATAGAATGTTAACCTATGACACCGGGGAAGGCGAGAGGTATCACCGCGGGGGTACCTCAGGGGTCCATCCTGGGCCCGGTACTATGGAACGCGGCGTATGTTGGCGTATTGAGGGTCAAACTTCCATCGGGCGTAAAGCTGTCGCAGACCGTAACGTTGTGTCTCTTTGTGCGAAGTTTTGTTCTAGAGTTAGATACGAATTGGTGAGCTCGTTATTTATGTTTATCAATAAACATCTAGTTCTGTTCAACACGACCATGCTGAGAGTGATGGGTTCGATTTCCGGTAGGTTTAGGAACTTTTCGTAAAGGAAATTTCATTGACTTCCTTGGCCATAGAGTATCTTCGTGCCTGCCACACGATATACACATGTAAAATTGTCACTGGCACAGGAAGCTCTCAGTTAAAAATCTATGTAAGTGGGACGTTACGCCAAGAAAAGGAAGATGACATATCAAACATAAAAGATTCGTCACTGCGCCGCAAACTCGTTATGAACAGCATTTTTATATTTTTTTTACATATTCACAAAATTCTTTGATTATGAACGATTTGTCCCTTCAGGTGTCTGTTCATGTTCAGAATTTTGTAAAAGCCAGAGTCCACAAGTTATTGCTTAACATTCCGGCTGCGTTCATGAAAAAATTCTAAAAAAAAATCAAAGAAATTTCGCTTTGACCTCAATTATTATTGGCTCTTTATTATGGGGATTTTCAGCCCGAGGCTGGTTCATCCCCGCTTTGACCTCAATGGTTTTTTTTTTTAATTTGTAAGAAGTTGTAAAGAAATAATTATTTATTGAAATACCTAATTAATATGGAGAAAAATCTCACCGGAATATCATACAAAACTGAAAACAGTTTGTCTAACTGTTGTCAAACATTACCCTGTTCATTTAACCCACGATTCTCCCATACACAACTTAGCGTAGTTGTTTGCCATTTTTAAAATTAGTCCTAAATATCTCTCCGTGTTGGCTGCTTACGCTTTGCAATGTACACTATATAGTAATACGCGGACGGATGGAACTTGACCGCTACCAGGCGCAGGCAACTTGAAAGGGCCTAAAAATAACCTTGCATATGTGTGGGACAGTGCGTCTCGTTCGACCGTGACAGTGAGCCACCACCGACCGAACCGCACAGGTTTGTTGAGCAACATTGATTCACAGGCCAAAATGTTTGCTCTAGGTACCACCGTGTTTTATTGGCAGTTGTAGTAGCGTGGCTCATTCAGGTGCGTTGTTCGGTACGGACTGAAGAGGAACGATGATGCGTGGGTTCTCTGTGAGAAGCTGGCAATTATAATTATACCGCTGAGCGGTTTCAGCCAGCGGAACAATCCACAGTGGTTCTGTGAGCACATAGGGAGACCGGATGAAAACACTCAGAACTTACTTTATTGGTTGAAAAGTATCCTCGTGCCAAGATATAAGAATGCAAAAATTGTATGTTGGCTAAAAAAGCTCGTGGAAAAAACGGTGGAAACTCTGTTTCAGTAGGGCGTTAGGCTGAGAAGAAGATTGAGTGGACCTACTAATTTTAGTCTGTAAATGCTTACTCCAGGCTCAAAATGTATTGTATATGTCCTCACAAATTTGCCAACTAGACCATAGTACCACCCTGGTAGGAGCCACACTGGAGCCAAACGAATATCGCCATGCCAAGCGGAAATGCATGTCTCTCACAACGGACTGCTTGTACATCCCACTTGAAACTTTGCCACTGAATTGTTCAGAGCGACGACGATGTCATCAGCATCACTGCCGGCTTCGGGTGAGGTTGTTGCCAATTTGTATATGAACTGAACGATCCCGTTCTTGACCGCGCGCGTATCTGCATCTAGGTAAAGTTTGAACCTTTCCTGCACCGCATCATAATAAACCCGGGGGCGTCTTTGTTGTGCTGCTCTGGCACCGATGATGTTCAGGGTTATTTTTCGACCGGATAAATAAAGGTCCATTTCCCGAAATAGACGCACGGCACACCACACCAGGCTGTCGTAGGTATCGGGCGATAGGATAGAATCGCAGTCCCACAGAACTGTAACTGTCTCGTTCGCTTCCCGTCTGTCCGTGAGTAAATGTGCAATCATAAAATATGGGATGTTGTGTAAACAGCACAATCATCACCATCTTTTGCCCCGGTCGCAGTCATTTGAATAAAAATCTTGCCGTACCGATCGCTGCCCACGCCACGATGTGTTGGTCGGTGTTTTCGGAAGGCGGTTGAATGAAATATCTGTGTGCATTTGTTGAATGAAACGATAGTGGTTACGTCTGCGTTGGTAGAGAACTATTAGACACTGACACCTAACTTAAGCCACAAATTCTCTGAGCCGAATCGAGTTTCATAATCGTTAGGTTGTGTGCTATCGGACTGATTTGCAGTTTTACGTGACCAGATCCATAGTGGAATACTTATGTTGGCAGTTTCCAATATTATGGTAGTCGAATATCGTCAAATAACGTCATCTAGATCGACCTTAGGACACGGTTCAAAAAATAATGTAGAAGTGAATACTGACTTCCAACGCGTTACCAATGCAAGTGTACTTAAGTGAAATGGAATGTGTATCATCGGAGAGCTACTAAAAAGTTGATCTCATAGTTGTCGTAAGTACCGTTCCCAAAAAACACAAAAGATCGAGCATGACGTGTTGAAGGATGGAAGAGAGGTGATTGAACGGTGGAAGCAGCACTTCAACGAACATCCGACTTTTCGTCTCTTGGCATAACGTCCTCACTGGGGCAAAGACTGCTTCTCAGTTCGGTGTTCTATGAGCACTTCCACAGTTATTACCTGAGAGCTTCCTCTGCCAATGACCATTTTGCATGTCTATAACGTGTGGACACAAAAAAAACTCTATACCCAAGGAAAAGTCAAGGAAACATCCTTAACGAAAACTTCCTGGACAGACTGGGAATCGAACCTGACAGCCTCAGCATGGTTATGCTGAATACCTCGCGTACGAACGGAGGTTGATCAGTTAATGAACCATTTTACGAGACGTTTCGGATCAGCTGATCGCTCATTTCATGAATGAAAATTTGACAGGAGGTCGTGTCCTAACCCGTGAAAATGAATAACATCATCAACATTGTTGTCACTTCGTAAAATGGCTCATACGCTCGGGAAAATCAAGAATGCCACCCAGAAAGAAGTTCAAAACTCTCTATAATGTCTGTACCGAATTGCCGTAATGATTATTATCTAGAATGTAGACCATCGTACAAGAACATAAGACTAGCATAAGACTACATTATCGCCATACGACCAATTCTATCTGAAGCATTACAAGCAATAGTACCCGAGCAGAAGGGAATACCTTACAAATACCATGCGAAGAACAACCTATAGTATAAGGCCTAACATTGTATAAGGTTCTGTTGTTCTACGTAATGTTAGAAGAACCTCAAGTATTCTTTAGGAATTCCAGATGATTCCTGCAAATCTCAAAATATTGAAATTCTCCAAAAATAATCAGTAAATTTAAACAGACGCAAGCATTATTTAGAGAAAAAAAATTAAAAAAAAAAACAGAAGAACCAATAATTTTCCAGAAATTCAAATTTAAACATATTCTCTGACTCCCCTCAAAATCCCAAGAAGTGTCAACATGTTCAAGTTTTCTTCAAAAACCCCAATTATTCCTGGAATCCCAAAATCTTCACCGATTCTCCTACAATTCTGAAAAAAATCAACTTTTACCTAAACTTTCATCGAATATAGTAAACAGTAATTTTAGAATGTAACACCTGTTCGAATTGTTGGGAATGTTACCGATCGCCAACAGGATAATTTCTGGTAACCCTGAAGCCAGCCGCTTTTCGATGTGCTCCAACAACTCATCAGGATCGTGAAAAAAGAGAATGCTTTTTCTTGATATGGGGTAAATTTGAGTGATGTTACCAAAAAGCATTTCCAGCTCAAAAAAAAATCGAAAAAATACTATTTTTGAAGCGATATTTGTTTAATTTGAATTAGGTTTATTTCATGCGCTGGATAAAGGCTAATAGAACCCATTGATGTTTGGAGAACAAACCCAAATACGGTGGTTCAATTCATTCGAAGTGTGGCACCGTGTTGGGATACCGCTTCTAGTGAAAGTCTGATTATTACCAATACCAATGGTGATACATCGACTTGACAAAGCTAAACAAAAATGGGGCATATGTCACAATAGATCTATCAACTGGTCGCAGTGACTTAGATACCCAACAAGGAATAAAAAAAATGCGCTGGATTTCATGAATCATTTACTTTTGCATCAACACGGATCATGTAGACCTAAAAAATGTACATGTTACAGCATAATATTTCGTAAATCATACTTTTCTAGTCAATGAGGCTTTGGAACATTTCCAGCTCAACGTACAAATCGCGTAGACGCGATCTTTTTCAATTTAAATCCGCGAAAAGTTGGTCGGTTTCGCCTTTTTGTCTTTTTTTTTATTCAATCTACTTTCATCCTCTTGCCGAGCGTCTAAAAATAGATTTCCGAGCTGCCGCAGGAGCTGCCGTCACCAACACAATCACATTCCGGCTTTGTTAATTGCAAAAATGCAGTCATTTGAAACAAACAACCGCCAAGAATTATATAACTCTCTCGTCCTAAGCCCTTAGACATTGATTGCGACAGCACATCTCTTGTGAAACTTCAAAGACAAGTGTATCGTCGCAGCGATTGCTTTGTTGACAAGCACACATGCTCGAGGCATGACATGCGCGTTTGTCGTTTCACTTTTTTCTTATTCTAAATCTAACAGCATTCAATTCGAATAATTTTGGAGCATTCAAGATCTTTGGCTTATCGGAAAAAAATCAAGAAAACCTGCTTTAGTATGAAAAGTGAACATACGACAAGCCGCAACATCCCACAACGTGGACGTTAAACCGCATGTACACCTCATCCGAACGGAGGAGATTCATTGACGCCTCATCCGGCAGCAGATGATGGATTGAACATTGTTCGTCTGTAACCGCGGCGCAGCCGGTTCAAAAATGTAGGTACCAACCACCATCAGAGACCGCGGGAAACCAATATAACTCTCTATAAATATCGCGTACTCAGCACTCAGCGCACACAGGCTGTCTGTCTGCTGCCGAAAGTGCTCCGCAAAAATGATTGATGTTTGATTTCTTGGTTTTTATTTTCGTTTAACCATTCGGGCGGAAACGATGGTGATGATGATGTACAAAGATAACGCACCGAAAAACGTGTACAACACTGCTCACCCGGTTATTGATCTCGTGTTCCGAATATCCACTGACTTGCTTTCCTCTATGGTCATCGGAAACCTCAGCCAGTACGAAAGTGGTTTTGTGTTTCAAGTTCAATCAGCGTGTGTGTTCGATTTGTTTGTGGTCGGTCATATGTACCTACTATTTTTTAAGACAAGTGCTGGAGTAATGTTCGATTTCCTCCTTAGAAGTTCAGTTCACACGCCCTATCGGCCGATTTGTAAACCTGCGCAAATGAAATAACGTTTCCAAATCAATACTAAATCCCTACTTTATAAGAGGTTGCAATTTTCGTCTATTATATTTTTTGGCGGGTATGGCCTCTGTTCACCGACCAACTAGCAAGACCATTAGTTATACCCATTTGTGAATCGGGGTTTAAATCGACGAGGAATGTGGATTACCGTTTCTCACTCAAATTTGTTCACCGCGGCGGCGATGCAATGGTCGGGTTTAATAATTTTCGTAATTTTGTTAGTGACCTAGTTTGGAGAAAGGCGTGGAGGCTCGAACGAACCGCAAAAATATAGATGTTCAATTGAACCGGCGGTGGCGGTGAACAAATTAATAGCTTTCACTGCTTTTCCACCTAGTGTACATACATGGAAATGCTTTCATTCGTGTTTATTTTCTGGGTCTTAGATGGTAAAATTATTTATTATTAGAAAAGTATTCGATAATGATGTATGCCTAATCTATGTTTTGCTCTCTACTCACTATAAAAAGTACTTCGGGATAAACTGTCGGCTTAAAATCGACGAACTGATGTGACATTAACCCGTCAACGCCCAGTGTGTCTTACAAATCGAATCTTCATATAAATTCACTATAAACAGTCATTTCCAATAAATTATCCATGATTTCACGAAAAAATGGAAATCTATGGTGTGGTTCCAAAAAAACACCTCAACTGTGATAATTTTCTCAGCACAACTTTTATACAATTAACCGAAATATCCCAAAAAAAGCCTAAAAAAGGACAAAATCCCCGGTAAAACCCGCAAAAGCATTGCCGTCTGTTCAGCGGATATGTCGACTATTTATTGTATATTTTGACTTTTTTAGTTTGTGAAAACTTGTGTCGTCCCTCCTGTAAAAAAACGGACTAGGGTCCCTTTAGCCAAAACTGTAAAGGCGTGAGTATTCAACATGACCATGCTAAGGGTTCGCTTCTCGGTCATACTTTGTTCCAGTGAGAACGTCATGCCAAGAAGAAGAAGAAGAAGAAAACGGACTGTCAGATTACATTAAGGCATACTACAGAAATGTCTATCTCCAAAATTTATCTTATTTATTTTTCTCATACACTTCCATCTTATTCAATCTTTTTAATTTAGTAATGCCATGCTGACAGCATAAACTGTGGTGATAGTTTCTGAGTTCGATTCCCGGTTGGTCAAGAATCTTTTCGTAAGGGAGAATCCATAAATGCAACTGTGGAATCCTCTATCAGGACATATCCCGGGATAAACCATTATAGGAGTAATCCTGGGAGGAATTCCCGAAGAAATCCCGGAAGGAACCCTTGAAGGAATCGCGGGATTATTCTTGGAAGAAATTCCTGAAAAAATATCTGAAAGAATCCAGGAGGAATCCCAGCACAAATCTCTGAAGGAAGCCCGGGAGCAATCCCTGAACGATTTTCAAGAGGACTTTCAGAGTTGATGTAGGGATTCTTAAAAGAATCCCGGAAAGAATCCCAACAGAAACATAGGAAGGAATTCCAAGAGGACTCCAAGAATGAATACCGAAACGATACCTGGAGAAATCGTTGAAATAATCTCAGAAGAATTCCCTGAAAGAATCTCAGGTGAAATCCCTTAATAAATGTTGGGAAAAACCCTTGAAGAAGTCCTGAAAGCATCTCAGGAGGAATGCCCATAGAAAACCTGAAAAGAATCAATGAAAGTATCCTGGGGGGACTCAGTAAAGTAATCCTGGGAAGAAATCCATGTAGAAATTCAGGAAGGAATCCTTGAAAGAAATTCGACAGAATCTCCGGAAGAAATCCTAAAAACAATCTGGGAATAATCCTTGAAAGAAACTTCAAAGCGTTCCTTTTGAATATCTTAAAGGAATCCCTGAATCCTGGAGGAGATCTCTGTAAGAATTTTGGAGGAACCCCTGAATGAATCCCAGGAGAAATCATTGAAGGAAATCCTGGAGAAATGCCAAGAAAAAATATGTAGGAACCTCGGGAGAAATTCCAGAAGGAATCTCTGAAGAAATCTCGGAAGGAGTTTCTGAAGAAATCAGGAGCAATTCCCATAGGAATTGCTAAATATTTTTTAAGGAATATCTGCAAGAATGCCTGAAGAAATCCAGAGAGAAACCAATGAAGGAATCTGACAAAGAATTCCAGAAGAAATTCCTAAAGGAATTTCGGGAAGAATCCTGGAAAGAATTTCTGGATGAATCTGGAGAGAAATTTTTAGAGGAAACATGGGAAAAATCAATAAAGGAATCCCGAGAATTCCTGAAGGGATCTCGGGAGAAATATCTAAAGAAATACCAGGAGAAAACCCAGGAAGAATTTTGGAGGAAATTCTGGTGATGATCCCTGATGCGTCTCGGGAATAATCTTTGAAAAATCCCGGAAGGGATTCCAGAAAGAAATTTCCAAAGGAATCCCGGGAGGAATTAATGAAGGAATCCTGGGAGGAATTAATGAGGAATCCCTGACGGAATGCCGAGAAATATCCCTGAAGGAATCCCAGAAGAATTATCTGAAGGAATTCTGGAGGAAATAACTGAAAATGTCGCAAGAAATCCATAGAAGATTCTTGGAAGATATCAATGAAGAAATCCCTGGAGGAATCTCTGAAGAAATTCAAGGAGTCCCTGATGGAATCCTTGACGTAAACACAGGAGATATGTCTAACAAAATCCTCAGAATAATCATATGAGAAATTAATGAAGAAATCCCAAAAGAAGTCTCTGAAGGAATCCTTGAAAATATCTAGGTAGAATTCCTAAATGAATCTCGGGAGGAATACTTAAAAAAAACCCGGTGTGGAGCTCCGGGCGGATGAAACCTCTAAAAGAATCCCGAAGGAAATCAATGAAGAAATGTCGGAAGGAAATTTCTAAAGAAATCTTCGGGAGAATCCTTGAAAGAATCCCCAAATTCTGGAATTCTGGAAGGAATTCTTAAAGAAAGTCCGGAAGAAATCCCTGAAAACCACGGAAGAAATGCCTCAAAAAACCCCGGTAGAAAACTCAGGAAGAATCCTAGAAAAATCCCTGATGGAATCTTGAGAATAAACCGTGAAAGAACTCGGATGGAATCCCGGTAGAAACCCCTACAAGAATCCCGGAAGGGATCAGTCGAGCAGTCCCAGGGAAACACAATGAAGGTATCTCAGAAGGAATTTCGGAAGAATCCTTGAATGAATTCCTGTAGGTAGCCCGAGAGAAATATCTAAAGGAATCCCGAAAAAAAAACTATTAAGAACCCTGCTGATGCAGTCTCGGGAGTCGAGAATTATCCGTGAAAGAATCCTGGAAGAAATACCTTAATAAATTCCGGGAGGAATCGATAAAGGAATCCCTGAGAGGAATGCCTGAAAAAATGCCGAAAATATTTCTGAAGGAACCCGGGGACAATCAATTAAAGAATCTCGGGAAGAATTTCCAACGGAATTTTAAAAAATTCTGAAGGAATCCCTGATGGAATCACAGAAGAAATTCCCGGGAAACCCGGGAACGACCAATGGAATGTACCAGGAAAAGAATCCCAGCCCAAGTAACATGTTTTAGTCAAATAGGCTAGAAGAGGTTCTTAAAACCATCATAAAACCAAAATAAAAGGTATTAGGTCTTATGACGATTGTCAGAATCTCCACAAGACTAATTGGCTATCAAAATGTTACTTGGGAGGAGAAATCGTTGAAGGAATCCCGGGAAAATACCGAAAGAATTCCCTGAAAAATCCAGGGAGAAATCAATGAACACTGGAGAAAATTAAAAAAAAATCCGGGAGAAATTGATGAAGGAATCCCTGATGCAATACCGAAAATATCCAGAAAGCAATCCTGAGAGAAATCAATGAAACAACCTCGTGTGGCGTTTTCAACATAATTCCAGAAAAAAATCCTGGAGTAATCCCTGAAGAAAGCGCAAGGTGAAAACCAGGAAACGAATTCCGGGGGAAATAGTTGAAGGAATCCCGGGACAAATACCGAAAAAAAATCATGAAAGATCCCGGGTGAAATCAATGAACACTAGAGAAAATTTTGACGGATTCCCTGAAATGATTCAGAAGGAATCTCCATAGGTATACACTACAGTAATAAATTTTGGAAGGAATACTCGAAAGATTACCAGAAGAAATTCAGGGAGAATCCCAATGAGAAAGCAAGGAAGGAATCTCACAAGGAATTTCAGAAGAAATTTCTAAAGGAATCCCGGAAAGAATCCTTGAAAAAATCACTGACTGAATATCGGGAGGAATTCCTAGAGGAAACCTGGTATAGTCAATTAAGGAATCCCAAGAGGAGTTCCAGAATGAATCCCAGGAGAAATATCCAACGAAATCCCGGAAGGATCCGTAATGGAAAACCAGGAAATATTTTAAAAGAAATTCCTAAAGGAATCCCGGGAGGAATACCTGAAAGAACTCTGAAAACCCTGAAAGAATACCGGGCGTAATTCCTGGAGGAATCCCGGGAGGAATACCTGAAAGAACTCTGAAAACCCTGAAAGAATACCGGGCGTAATTCCTGGAGGAATTCTTAGAAGAATACTGAAGGATAAGGAATTCTGAGTGGACTACCGGCAGGAATTCCTAGAAAAATTACCCCTACAGGATTCTCTAGAGGAATTACAAGATGAAACCTGGTAGGAATCTTAGGAGAAACCCATGGATAATAATAGGGAGGAATTGCTCAATATTATAAACTTTTTATTATGAATCCCTGCAGGAGACCTTGTATGTAGACCGAAATATCCGATCTTTTCGAATTCTGAAGCTATTTGTTCACCGTGTATGAAGTATGGATATTCTGAACAACTTCTCCAAAGACAATATGCTGAAATATTTTGTGATTCACCTCAACAGTACTGACTATAACAGCGGAAGATAGCTGTTTATGTAAACGGCATACAAATAGATGTTTACAGCACTCTCGTGCTCTGTCAGCAACTCTCTGCTAGCGGAATTTTTACATTACCCAAAAACAATAGAACTTCAGTTTTTTAGTGTTACACCAACAACAGTACTTTTCAGCGCTAAATTTCTACCTGTAGGGCACGATCGGTGAAGTACTAGATTTGTAGTAGTTTGCTGATTTTTTGTATGATGAAAAGATTATATCTCCGTTTCTGCAATAAAATGGTGCAAACTGCGTGAGTATTATGATAAAGCTCCCTTAAGCTTAAAATAAATAACACTCTTAATAAAACTTACTCAAAAACGAGTTAAAATTTACTCAACTTAATGTTTACCCAATATATTTATACTAATTTATAACAACATGTGTTATAATTTAGTGATCATTCCAATATTTATTATATCTCACGTTGTTATAAATTTGTTAAAATTGTATCAACACCTGTTATAATTATGTTATGTCTAGAGCAATTTAAGTTAAATTTTTTTGTTATTTCAACACCTAACCGGCGAGTTTTATAGCTCATTCTGTTATGAAAAATCTTTGAAATAAATAACTCAATATGTTATAAATTTTGTTATGCCTTTCTGATCGGGTTGCATACACTTTCTAAATTATACATTTTTGCTTCAAGTTTTTACGAGCATAAATCTAGAGATCCGTCAAACGAAGCGGGCTGAAAATATGACTCAATTTTTCGAGTGAGCAAACGACAAGTATCATTTTTAGTCTTGCTGATTTGCTAGATAATCAGATTTGTGCTCTTGATAATTGGAATTAATTGCAAGGCGGCCATCTTTGTATTCTAACAACCATGTCCTTTTGGGCTTCTGGTATAATTTGATGCTGTTTGAATAAAACTTTGGATCACTGCGTTGCTGTATTTTCCATCTCTTACCTTTTCAGCAACACAGTGGTCAAGGTTTTACACTGTTTACACTGTTTGTACCATTCAATTGAAGAAACGGAGAATTTATCATCTCACCATACAAAATCTCAGCACACTATTAAAAATCTAGTACTCCACCGATAATGCCCTACAGGGAGAAATTTAGCGCTGAAAAGTGCCGTTGAGTGGACTAACCTTAAAACTTTAGAACGTTTTGGAAATCCCAGAAATATAAAAAGCTGAAGAAATATTGAAAAAATAAACATTGCAATCCAATATGTAGTAATAAACTGACAAACACATATCTGGGTAAGTTTCGTTTGAATGAACAATCATAGTATTTGTATATGTGAATAATTATTACACACTAATTGCTCGCAGATCGAAAGCGAAGGATGTACAGTACATTACAAGGTTTAGCTCGGCATTGTGTGGCGTGGATTTTTTTTTATCCTCCCCTGTTGGGGGAATTAAGCCACTGCGCCAAATAGGCTGAACTTTTGTGGCATGTCTCGTTTTGATATTCGCATCTAGCCAGCTAATTACCATGTGTCAAGTAATCAGCTACTGCCACGACGCGTCGTCTCCCAGTCAGGTGCAATGGAATTGATAAACTCCAAGACCTTCCCAGGTTTTGCAGACCAGATCTCACTGGGTGATTGTGTGATATTTGCCAGAAAACCGTTCGCCAGAAAACCATTCGCCAGAATTACAAACGCCTGAAAACCATTTGCCAGAATGTACCATTTGCCAGAATACTATTTGCCCGAAAGTACCATTTGCCAGAATGTACCAATCCCCAGAATTTAATATTAAGTATTAATTTCTGGGGATTGGTACATTCTGGAAAATGGTACCATCGGGCAAATAAAAATTTTATCCATTTTCTATAAATTAATTGAAACTATTGGTGGATACCCGAGTAACATTTTGGTGACCAATAAGTCTTCTAGAGGTTTTGAGAACCGCCATAAAACCTAATACCTTTGATATTGGTTTTATGATGGTTTTGAGAACCTCTTTTAGGCTATTTGACTAAAATATGTTACTTGGGATATATTTCAGTCCATCAACTTAAAAATGTCGTCAGTTTCAATCTTTTACAATAATTCAATATGTTCACTGCTAGAATGATCTCTTGGTTTGTTTCGATAGAGGACGACTAGGGCTAGAACAATGAAAACAACTGGAAATGATTCACCTGTAGTCATTGAGCAAAGATAAAATCGATGAAGAGAAATCGATCATTGCAGATACGCCTGTATGATACTAAGCTTGAGACTTCGATGTGACTGGGCTATAAGTACATAGGTCCACAAACATCTGGTATGGTGAAAATACTGCTGACCGAAGTCCATTAGGCCGAATGGTCAATAAGTAGAATGAAGATCACGAATCGCAGTTCAGTGATTATGAAACAGGAATCGGTTTCTTGAATTTGTTTGGGTATCAAAATCTAGTCTTACTAACTAAGAAGAACAGCCTATGTTTAAAAGAAGGCAACATTCACTAGTTGAAAATCAAGGGTTTCGGTGCAGAAAACTACTTTCCTACAACGAAACTATTCTCACTAGTTCAAATAGTGAATTTTTCCTTCTTCTAAACAAAGGCTGTTCTTTCTAGTTCCATTGTAAGACTAGTTTTTGGCATGAATTGTTGATTATGTTAGATCCATAAAACCAATATTGGTATTGAGGAACTAATAGTTCAATTATTGAAAAAAAAAAATAACGGATCTTCCTATATTTAAAAGAAGGAGAGATTCATGAGTAAAATACAGTAGCTCCAACTTCAACAATTATTTTAACAGCATGAAAGGAAAAAAAGAACAAAAAAAATGTGGCCATTCGGCAAAATAACTTGTTGACCTAATGAACTTCGACCAAATGATATTCGACCCAACGGCCTTCAGCCGAATGCCCTAACACCATGTGAGACAGATGCGATCAGCTGATTTCTTTTGTTTACCATGTATTTTTGACATTCGATGAACGGAGTGACAGTTGAACACAAAGGAATTTGTTAAGCACCGACGACACTTGATGAAACTTTGTTAAGTTGTATTTACACTGTATTTATACTTTTAGCTGTCATACCCATCGCGGTAAGTCGCCATGGATAGCCTTATTGATATTGAGATGCTATAAAAGTAGCCGGAGCTCCATTAGCCATAATACCATAAGCCCCAATTTGTTAAGCTCACATGTCGCCCCCTTAATGCTAGGTAACTCGTTTTGGCAGGTGCGGATAAAAATGGCTGGTAAAATTTGTCCTGCTATAAAACAAACTCTTTGTTGGTCTTGAAAGATGAATTAATATGTGTTTTCGTAGATTCAATTGAAAAAGTTTTGTTTCTTGTAGTGTACGTTCAGATATAAACAAATTTCTTGTGATTTCGCAAAACCAGTTACCTAGTTCTAACATTAAGGGGACGATGTTACAATCACCGTGATAAGGGAATATATTGGTTAGAAATGGCGCAAATCAACTAAGAAGTTCATCTAGAAAGAACAGCAGATGATTAAAAGAAGGAAAAAACTCTGTTGGAATTATTAGAATCAATTTCCGCAAGAACAAGCTTTTTATAACATTTGATCAAGTGTTATTCTGACTATTGGAACATTCAAGCTTGTGATATTGGGGGTACAGGCTTTCGGGCAGTCACAGTCAGGCTAATGGTATAGGTAAAACCGTCACTTAAAATATTATTTCTGTGTATTTTACTCGTTGCTTCCAAAAGGTTTATGTTTATGGTATTCGATTAACTTAAGTGTGTGATCAACTGTTCCGGGTAATTTTGCTGTTTGGCACAAAGTGATCATGATATTGTTATTGTCAAAAATAAGCTTAAAAAATGACTTTCAATTGAAAGAAACGAATCTTAGAAAAATATAAATAAAGTCAAAAATTCCATATCAGTAAAAGCTGGAAAGAGCTATGTGTTGAAGAATGGAGAAACTTTGATGAGTTTTTTTCCTTCTTCAAACTATAGGCTTTTCTTTAAAAGTTACTCTAAAACCATTTCTTGTTTGCTCTTACATCAGTTTCAATAATTTATTTAACTTTCGCATATAAATCTGAGCAAAAATAAAATTATACATTTTTACAGTCGCTATCGTGAGCTAATCGATCCCAAACAAATAAAAAACACGATTTATTTTTCAATAAGAATGTTTTGAATTATCATTAGATTGGGAACACTTCTGGATTAAAAACTTTGGAAAATTTCTGGGAAATGGTACTTTCTGGGGAATGGTACATTCTGGCAAATGGTTTTCTGGGAAATGGTTCTTTCTGGCAAACGGTTTTCTGGGAAATGGTATTTTCTGGCAAATGTCTTTCTGGCCAATGGCATTCTGGCGAATGGTTTTCTGGCAAATATCGCACAATCCACTGGGTTGCAAGCAACCACTATTTAAAAATCTTTGCCTGCGCATGTATGTGGTGCTTTAACTGCAAAGCAGATGTTCCGAGGTTTCACGTTCCGTATTACAGAAACGACAGATATCACTCTGAATATGGCCAATATTTTTCAAGTGATACCTGCTCGGGCAGTGTCCAGTTACTAGGCCAGTGTATGTCCATAGAGCTCTCTTGTTGAGCTCTAACAGCTTTTTGGTTTTATAAGCATTTGGTGTTATAAATCGTTTTGACTGATTGCAATTTTTGACATCCATCCAATTGGATATCACCCTCTGCTCAGCCCAGCGTTCCAGGTCCATTTTAATTGTACAGTTTGATATATCACAGAATGGTTCTGGGCCAGCAAACTGTAAATTGGACCCACTTTTAGCAAGCTCGTCTGCCATTTCATTCCCTTCAATGCCACAGTGACCTGGAACCCAGTATAAGTTTACTGAATTCCCTTGGCACAGCCTGCGCAGTGAAAAAATGCATTCCCAGACAAGCTTTGAAGTACATTTGTAAGCGCACAATGCTTTTAGTGCAGCTTGACTATCTGAGAAAATTGAATTGAAACACCGTAGGATAGTGTCCCATCGCCACTGAAATTTGTATTCAAGGGCCGTAGATTCCTGCTCTCGTTTTTATTCCAACTTTTGAGCCATCTGTATAGAATTTGATTGATCCTTGACGAACAGTGGGACCTCCGACTTCCCAATCTGCACGAGTTGTTTCGTGCAACTTGTAAGGAACATCATGGTTCTCCACAGGTTTCATCCAGTCTTTAATCATTTTCATTACTGGCCTATTTTGGAAGTATTGTGAAATGCTCAGGTGACCTACAAGATCACCTGGCATAAACTTTTCAACTTGTTCAAATCTCAGTAATTCCTTTTCTGCTTCTAATTGCACGTACTCGTGCAAAGGTAGCAGATTGAGAATCGCATCTAAAGCTTTTGATGGAGTGTTTCGCATCGCTCCTGTAACAGCAATGGACGCAAGACGTTGAATTTTTGCAAGCTTTGATTGCGTGGTAACCTCTTTTGTTTTTGGCCACCAGACAAACGAAGCATACGTCACTTTTGGGCGGATTATGGCAGTATAAATCCACATTATCATTTTTGGTTTCAAGCCCCACTTCCTGCCAATAGTTTTGGAGCATAACCAGAACGCACTTGTTGCCTTACCGATCACGGACTCAATTTGAGCATTCCAGTTCAGTTTAGCATCCAGTATTAAACCTAAGTATTTGACTCGATCACTAGGATGAATTTGTATCCCTCCAAGCCGAAAAGCTTTTAGGTTGATCTTCCTTCTCCTAGTGAAAGGGACAATTGCGATTTTTGACGGGTTGATGCTAAAGCCCTCCTCAATACACCATGAATGTGTATAGTTTAGGGCCCTTTGCATTCTCTCCGAAACAGTTTCGTCATACTTTCCTCTCACTATTATGACTATTATATCGTCTGCAAAGCCTACAACTTCGAAACCTTTTTCCTTCAAGCTTCTTATAAGATCGTCTACAACTAAGGACCACATTAGTGGTGAGAGGACTCCTCCTTGAGGACAACCTTTCGTTGCCCTTACTGTTATAGAAGAACTACCCAGCTCAGAGGTGATTTCTCTTTTTGCAAGCACAGTATAGATCCAATGTATGATACATTGGTCGAAGTTTTTATTCTCCATGGCACGCTTCATAGATGAATAGGAGGCATAATCAAATGCTCCTTCTATGTCTAAAAAGGCGCATAGAGCTATTTCTTTTGCTGAAAACGTTTTTTCCACCTTTGTTACTAGCGAATGAATTGCCGTAACCGTTGACTTACCAGATTGATAAGCAAACTGGAAGTCAGATAGGGGATGCTCTTTTATGTAAGAAGAATTGATAAAATCCTTCAAAACCTTTTCCATAGTCTTCAACAAAACTGAAGAAAGACTAATTGGCCTGTATGCTTTGGGATGCGTCTTGTCTCGCTTCCCCTTTTTTGGTATAAAGATAACTTTTACAAGTCTCCATTTTGATAGAAAGTAATTTTTTTTTAAGGTTCCTAGTGGCACGCCGACGGACGTAGAAACCTCTCCCATCACAGTGCGCACTATCGTCTCGCGTTTGCGCGGACAACGACAGTTCACTAGGCCTTTGGATAGGATAGAGAACGTAATCCTTCAGAAGCAGTTCACCAGCCGTGCACGGAACATGTCGTCCAGTAAGACACTGTTGCGTACTGACTCAGAAGGTTAGGGTAGAAGGTGTGAAAGTTTCGGTTTTGTCATATGGTCGATTTCGTATTTGTTTTTTTTTTGTCATGTCAAGGCTTTGAGAATGTTATTATTCAAATTTATGTTGTGCTCTATAATTCAGTAATCTTTGGTGTGCCTATGTGCCTATGATCTGTTAGATGGTCGATGTGTTCGTTATGTCCATTTTTGTTGATCCTCATTTTAGTACTGTTTTTAATATCTTTGAAAGTTGTTTTTCGTCCACATCCCTAGCACTATCAGCGCATCTGTCCAAGTAAGTCCAAATTAAAGAAAACCTTTGATACACTCAGTTGAAAAATATCTAATGTGTAATAAATAGTATACGTTAGTCAAAGTCGAAGTAGTCAGTTTTTGTCGATTTCGTCTTGATCACACGTTAGCTTCGAATCTATAAGCAAGCACTATTAAATGCTGCACTTCCCACTATTAGTTTCTTAGTTATTTTAAATTGATATTGCAAAATAACATTATTAATCATTAGGCATTCGAAACATATTAGGGTCTACTTACAAAAGTATCACTAATAAAAATAATGAAAGTGAAAATTAAATCGCGAAGGCACATCAAATGCTGAAAACTATGTATTAGCAAATGGATACTACTAATTATTTCATATTTGAATTGAATTTGTATTTGTTAAAATTAACCGAATAGTGGGAAGCCCATGTAACAGTTTAAAGTCTGCCGACTCAAAAAAGATTCCGAGACTCGTCACAAAGCACAAATATTTTCATTATGATTCACAACGACTCTCGAAGCCTTTCCAGACTCAATCGACCGGAACTGTTTCCTGGGTTTAGAAACTACTGGGCCCTAGCAGGTTCCTCCTGTTTATCGAGCATTTCTGATAAATCAGCCATACTCCATCTGTAGCAGCCGGTTCGCAATGAACCGTTGGAGGCACATTAAAGTGTTAAAGGTGATATTTTCATTACAAGAATTTAAATTAACATCCTTCACTTTAATACCGTCGAACCCTGTGATCTTGGCCAGGGATTTTGATAGAAAGTAATTCAATCTTAAACTAGCCTTGAACATCTCAATTAGTGATGGAACCAACACCGCTTTTCCATTTTGAATCAGTGCTGGAAATATTCCATCAACTCCTGCAGATTTAAAAGGCTGAAAAGATCTAACTGCATTTTTCACTCTGGCCTTCGTGAAGATTTCAACAGCTAAATCTGAGGCGGTGTTTATTGTACTAGTTGACTCCGATGAGTTTATACTAGGACATCCTTCACCTTCCAGAGGTATAGTATCATTGGAATCCGCACTTAGAAACCGAAAATGGGTTTCCATCATTAAATCCAAAGTTTCACGAGGATTTTTGGTAAAAGCTCCATCGTCGCGCTTCAGGTTTCCCAATTCATTTGAATGATCTTTTGCAAGCGTTTTCTGTAGTCTTGCAACTACAGGAGTGCTGTTTATGTTTTCACATGTCAGCATCCAAGATTTTCTTTTCGATTTTCGTATTTCGTTGTTGTAATCAGTCAGGGCTTTCCTGTATTGAGTCCAATCTCCCGTTTGTTTCGCTCCATTGAACATTTTACGAGAAAATTTTCTCAGGCGATCCAGTTTAAAGTTCCACCATGGCACGTCTCTAGTAGAAGACGATTGTATGGTGGGACAACTTCTGTTAAAGGAATTGGGGATACTTTCATTTACCCTTTGAGAAAATGATTCTAATTTTTGGGTTGAATCAATAGTTTCTCCCATTGTAAATGAATGCGTATTCAACAATTCTACATATTGATCCCAGTTTGTCCTTCTGGGATTTCTAAATGCGGTTCTAGAATAATCTCCACCACTCCAATTGAAGATTATGTGTTTATGATCAGATAGAGAAATCTCATCTGACGCGTGCCAGTTTGTGATCTTGTCAAAGATTGCAGCATTGCACAGTGTTAGATCCAAGACCTCTTGTCTGATTACATTTGAGAAAGTAGGTTTATCACCATTATTGCAAATGTCTATATTGTTGGAAGACAGATACTCTAATAGTGACTCACCTCGACTGTTTATATCCGTACTACCCCAAACCGTGTGATGCGCATTGGCGTCACAGCCAATGATAAACGATTTGTTGTTTTCTTTACAGAATTGAACAAATGATGCGATCTCAGGAGGAGGTACCTCAGGAACATCACCAGGAAAGTAAGCTGAAGCCACAGCGATCTCAGTTTACCCCTAGTGGTTGGTACCTCTACCATGACCGCAACAATGTCCTTTCTGATAAACTCTGTAATAGGATAGCATTTTAACGTTTTGCGTACTAAGACAGCGGTTCTGGGAGAATCTTGTTGCTCATCATAAAATAGTTTACTATTTTGTGTCAGAACTCCAAGAATCTTTCGTTTATTGGACCATGGCTCTTGAATAAGCGCCACTTCCAGTCCTTCTTTTTTAAACCATCGACTCAACACAGCAGAAGCACCTTTTGCGTGATGAAGGTTTACCTGTACGAACTTAATTCCTGCCATAAAATAAATCATTTACCCACTTTTATAAAGCCTCGGAATTGAGACGTAAGAAAAGTGGCCGATTATCCCGGAGACAAATAAGGTCCACTGCGTCATTGCTCCGTTTAACACAGTAAGGGCAACATACTGTGGAGGGTGCCCTGGTACTCCACAGGCTCCGTTCACGGTTAAGTTTTTATAAGACCCCCTAACCATTCATTCCTAGGCACGGTACGCTTAACACCATGAATTAGGGGTCGCTTGTTTGGTGGACTTTTACCACCGGATTAGGCAATCCATAGTGATATTCTTAGCCAGTTGAGGGAACTGCTACCGCCACTACACGGCTATCTAGGCTGATCGGGAATAGAAATTAATAATGATGATCAACTTCTTTAGAGCCCGAACAGCCGGCAACAATGATATAGGTTGGCAACTAAAAAAGTGCACATATGTAGTTGAAGTGAACACCACCAGCAGCCTGTATGAATCAACTAAATGCCGAACCCATCGACCCCATATTTCCGTTGAATTTATTAATCCTACTATTTCGAGAGAACACATCATAAAGTCAAACAGACACTCTCCCTATAACCATGCCTCCTCGGTTTTACCATTTACCTTGGTTGGGTTACAGATATTTTTCGATTTTTCATTTATATCACTCTACCCACTCTCGATTCTTATAGCGCTTGCTTGGAGCTGCTAGCTGGGTGGCGCAGCAGCTACGCCAGTTGTTTGCTTATTAGTAGGTCATTGAATTTATGAACTCGCTTGTTACCATTTTTGGAGCACCCGCGCGCCAGCCATTCCAACCATATGGGAGCGATCAGATCTTCAAGATCACTCTCACTCAACCTGTGCGCACCGCGCTGGTGCGTACGCGCGCAAATTCGCTTTCGCGCCGCAGCAGATCTCTCCATCGCTGCCGGTTGTTATTGCGTTGGCTGGATTCACGATTCGATTTTTAACCATACGAGAGTTGTGCGTTTGTTTGCCGCAACAACGGATTCGTGTAGTTTTCCTCAGCTGCTTGAGCAAATAAGTTAGACACAACAATCCAAACAAGCAAGCTGGCGCGCAACAGCAACAATGTCTCAATTGATTTGTTTTACTAGAGAGTGCAATTTGGTCGTCATTAGCGACGATGAAACGGATGCTGCGCTGTAATTATATAGGGGAAATTGGAGCACTATTCGATGGAGGTGGGATATATCGAATTCTCAGTAAACGCAGATGAAGCCACTCGTAGGTGGTGCCTAAAGATCAGGATCAGGAATCCTCTGCATCTTCAAGAGCATAAAAGGCAAGGGATAGTTTTAGCACTTTAGGGCCCATATAGCCGAAGTTGTAAACGCGTTGTCCTACAGATTTTACAGAAGTTTGTGTTCTGTAGAGTCGATAAAGTTGAAGTCTTTAAGGTTAAGTGAATCCCCTTAATATTTTGTCTTTTTTTTTCGATGACACAATTCAAAGACCGAAGTTCAAACGCCTTACCCTACTTCACGCTACGATATTAAAGTTGGTGTAGGTCGATTGTTTAATTGGCGGCGGATCCGGTTCGTATTTACTTTGTACAGTCTTTGGACTGGCATTGATCTTCGTTTCGCTGTCGATCAGGGAGACTATGGAATGGATGGGTGGAACAATCTGTCTGTGTTATTGGTTGGTGCAATCACGATCATCACGCAGGTGCAGCATTGACTATGATCGAGCAATGTGATCGCAACAACGTAGCCGGAGTGAGAGATACAATTTACACTGAATTGGACCGCGGTGAGATTACCCGTGGTACAATAAGATTGACTCATTACGGGGTGATAAATTCGTAGGCATTGTTGGTGCTCTCTATGAAGAAAATGATAAACATTCAATGATAACTCTGCACCTGTTTCAGCGAATGAGAGTGAGCTGATTTTTTTTTTGATCGATTGGTGTTTGTTCAGTCAGGATTACTCAGTGAGGTTTGAGATCATTTCTCGAAGGAACACACGAACTTTTTTACCCAGTAGGAGAAAAATGTCCGGCTCAACTTCGAATCAGACCTTTTACTTGGACATCATTGTAAATCCTGACTGAAACGGGATCAGACAATGTTGTATTTATACCGCATTTGGGTATAAATTTTGAACGGTGGTCAAATGCTTTTGCATTAGGTATATTTTAGCTAAATATTTACCTACTTATAAGTGGAATAAAAACAATGACCCCAGGAAAAAAAACCAGAGAATTATTTTGTCAAAGCAATTATCATCGCATATAGACGGTGTAGTATAGAGTACCAATTGAAGTGAGAGTAGGCTGTGCCTGAGATTGACAGGCCTGATGATGAGAATAAAGATTATTGTTGTTTGGCACTCCAAAGAGTATAGTTGCATTACTACATTGGCGACGAGGATTATCTGGATTGCAGGCATAGATTCGAGGAGAAGAAGAAATTGGTCAGTAATGAACGAGCACCGTTAACCGGACACCACTCCCAGAAGCCCAGACGAGGAAAGGTGGTTAAATAATCGACAAGAGAGGAGTCATTGTGAAGTTGAGGAGAAGCAGATATTAAGCTGGCGTGTGGATAAGTCGATCGTTTTCGGAGGTTTTAATTGGATTGAATATTAAGAGGTATGATGCACAACTTTGCTGTTTCCAGGTAAGATGGAATGAATGTATCAGTGCCTATTAATCCTCGGATGTTCGCACTGTTGTATTTTGTACAACACGTTGAAAAATCTCGCTTTTGTACTCAGAATTAGCGTGGTGCTGGCGGTGATGGCCAACGGCGCGATTGACGGAAGGTTAAAGTCTTGGTGATTTTCCGTGTTGATGATATTGTAGATTTGCGATAAGTTAGACTATTATTTGAATCTCGTTCTTTGTTTATTTCATGAATATTCTTAAATTCTGTTTGAAGTTGTGGACAAACACACGTAAAAAAAATGGTATCAATAGGATTTCCCATTGTTTCGATAAAACTGATTTTGAAAGACTATCACAGGGGTAGATGTGACAGTGTACTTAAAATTACGGTATTTTCATAATTGCTTAAAAGTAAGTGGCCTACAGATCATAAAGGAATCGTAATCAAAATAGTGTAGAGGAAAGGTGGAACCCGATATTGCTCTAAATGCATTTCATCAATATAAGACTGTATTCAGTGATTGGAAAATGAAGGGAAAGTTCCCTAATAACATGCAACTATTAAACAACCTATTAAAAAAAAAGAAAAAATAAAAGGTTGATTCGATCCGCACAAGGTAAACGGTGTGAAAATAGGTGAATAATTGCAAATTAACTTTAAAGTATGTGATTGATCTGAAACAATCGTAATGAAAATAAATTATCATGAATATTTAAAGAAATGGTTAACTATTATCGCGTGTTTTAAAAATGTACAACTGATTATTCATCACTGAAAATGTTCAAACGAGTGCATTGTCGTTACATCCAGGAAGGCGGACAGAAGCTGATTCTAGTCCGTGCACCTGAAGAGCGCAGGGAAAGTTGATTTCCAGTCCGCAAACCAAAAACCAGGATAACGAAGGGAGCCAAAAATTCCAGCCCGTACACCTGGTATTCTTGCGTAGGGAATGTAGAATTCCAGTCCGCAAATAAAACCCAGAATAACGAAGGGAACCAAGAATTCCAGTCCGTACATCTGATACACAAGCGAAGAGAATGCCGAATTCTAGTCCGGATTGAAAGAAAAGTCAAGAGACCAGATATGAATAACATGTACGGTTGGTCCATTTCTACTTTGAAATAGCATTTTTAAATATGATTTGTACATTTAAGGACAAACGTCTTGACATCCCGCTTCAACAGTGCATCAAAACTTCAAACGCACAAATCTCAAGAAACAAACGTTACACAACAAAGCAGTTTATTATTCTGTTCTTGCTCACTTGTAATAAGCTTAAAATAAGAAGATCAGGTGCGCTGGTTTTGTTTACGAAGAGATTTGTGCCCTTGAAATCGTGAGTAGGTGCCAAAGTCGGCCATTGTGGCGGCCATGTTGGGATTCTAACAAGTCTATCCTTAACAGCTCCAGTTTCTGTCGGACTTTAAATGTGGTAAATTATTTCCAAATTATCAAACGTTAATATACATTTGTTCAAATATATTGAGATTCTCATATCACGTTGGATGACTACATGTTTAAATAATGTCATAACGAATCAAAAGCATCTTACATTTGATTTTAAAAATGTTGCGGAGAACATACGGTTGTAAAAAAATAAAATACTTGGATGCTACTGAAAACAGCACGATTTAAATATAAATTTGATCAAAATTAGGACGGTTAAAGCTCTTGTTGGTCGGTTTTGATTTAAACCTTAATTTTTACAACCAATTCGATGTTTATTTTAAATAGTAAAACAGTGATTCTAGAAAATACATGGAAAAAAAGTTTTGACAAATAGACCGGAACATTTTTTTGTGAATTGTATTGATTAAAACAAATAAACAAAGGATTACCATCGTAGTTACCATAATGCAACTTGTTATGAAAGGTCATTCAATGCTCTTATTTGAAAAAAAAATTGTAAAGTAATGAGATCGACTCATTTCACTGCTATTCGTCACAGTTCGGACGTTTTCCAGTGCTACCATGGAAAGGAAAAGGTCAGGCTCTGAAAAAAAAGCACCAGCCGCTTGCTTTCTATTCATTTTAATTCAACATAAAGAAAAAAAATAAAAGCTGGATTCATATTGATTCTTTATTCATAAAAATAACAAATTTAGGTATTTTACAAACCTTGAGTGTTACTGTGAAAATGTATTTTTTTTAACATTCTACAATGATTATTATTCGATGAAAAAAGATTGTCACCAAGATTGTCACGCAGAAGAAGCTTTGAATGGCACGGTGAAGTTTATTAAGATACTGGAATATATATTCTAGTTAAGCGATAGTCGAGGAGATAATATAATTCAGGCCATATTATGGAACCATAGAAATGAACAGAACCATAGATAAATCCTCAGCAAGAAACAAACAAGAGATATCGAGCTTGAATATGGGGGGTTAATTTGTACATCCGAACCTGATTGGATGTAAACATTGAATGAAGGGGATTTTAAATTCTAGTCCATTCATGATAAGCGTGCGGTCTATTTAAAAATGCCAGTCTACATGAAGAAATTAAAGGAGGTTTATGAAACTTCAGTCTAATTTCTTGGAAGAAACGTAGGGAACCTTACGAGTTCTAGTCCGTTTCTGTATCCAAATATGGGAATACTATTCCAGCCTATTTGGAGATAAATACTCAAGACCAAATGTAGAAGAATAATCTTAGTCCATTTGGCTCAAATCCAGTCTACCATGAGATGCAGAAAATTGAATTCAGTCCATCTATGGTAAAGGGATACGCAAAGGAAACATATTGTTTCTGCAGTCGGAAAAAAAGCCGGGTGTAGAGGATTCGTCCTATCAATCCGGTAGTCTCCTACGAGATAAAGGCAGCTAGAATTCAATTTGGTTTAATGGTGAAGGGAAATGAAAGAGTTAATAAATTTTCAAATACTTAACATTAATATAAATTCAATTTAGGTACAATAACCATCCTTACAACTTTTGATCGCAGCAGCCAGTAAAAAAATACATTTGTGAAATAACGGACTATGAAGTGGTCATTCAATGAACAAAGGTAAAAAAAAAATCTTTCGCGAAAAGGAAGAGAGACACTATTACGAAGATCTAAGTATAAATAAATAGCTCTATATTTGATTATAATAATTTGAAATATATTTCCAACCATATATAGATAAACAAGGAGACTATTGGAGAATATTGGATGACGTTACTCGAGGACGGTATGTTGAATTACACCACTAATGGACGGCCAATTGGATCAAACAATTTCCATTGAAGATGTAAATATCAGACCATTCAAGGCATATGTTTTATATATAAAGAAGAAGAAATCTCAAGTCACTATGAGTAGATTTTAAGAATTATCAACAGTTTGCTCAAATATTGGAAAAAAGGAGAGATGTAGTATAGTGTACCAATTGAAGTGAGAGTAGGCTGTGCCTGAGATTGACAGGCCTGATGATGAGAATAAAGATTATTGTTGTTTGGCACTCCAAAGAGTATAGTTGCATTACTACAGACGGGGTAAAAGAAAAGAAAGGACGATTTGAGGGCTAGGAGAACCTCTGCCACACAGCACTCAGCAAAAAAAACACTCCGACATCCCACACAAACGCAGTAGAATATGCGGTCTGCCGTGGGCAAGCGATTGCAATCATCACTTCCTTCTCCTTCCCCAAATTGACCTGCAACCTGACGTAGCAGGTGCCATTGTCATTTAAATATAGAAAATCGTCAACGGTTACACACTAAAGATGCCAATTTATTAGTCTCAAGCAGCTATCGCATTTGCTTCTTCATATATCTGATCTGGCGTTACTGAAACTGAACTAGCATGTACGGGCGACCAATAAAGCTAAAGATCGTAGAAATCACAAGCCAGCAGATTAACGAAATTGGGATTTGATCCCTCAATACTCGGGTTGACAAAGGTGCTGAGCCACGTTACAAGGTAAGCTATAGATGATTAGATAATGTGCGTTAGATTTTTGATCTAGGGAATCGCGCTACTTGGGCGGTGGCTTCTATATTCGTCTGTTTTCCACTATAACTCAGTCAAATTTGAACCAATTAACACACCTTTTGGAATGTGGTGAGATAGGTATAGTATCTATCCGTGTATAACATTTCAAGTCAATTGGTTCAAAATTGACTGAGTTATAGTGGAAAACAGACGAATATAGAAGCCACCGCCCAAGTGGCGCGATACCCTATTTAAGGCTTGAATATTACACCGATTTTCGTTAGCTGAGGTTATACAGGGGATAGACAAAATGATCGGGACAGGCAAAATCTTCCCTTCTCAAAAAAAAATTCGAATAGCTGTAACTTTTCGAAAAGTGCATCAAATATTCTCAAATTTTTACTGTTAGTTCATCAACTATTTGTGTATCAGTGGACAAAATTTGGAAAAGATCGAACTATTCTGCACGAAATTATAAAGATTCCAAAAAAAGGTAGAATTATCCTATAGCCAACTTTGAGCTGTTATATCTCCGGATTCAATGAACCGAATGCAATGAAATTTTGACCATTTATGACTTACATAATGAGCTTTGAAAAACTTTTGACATAATTTAAAATTTTTAACACGGAAGAAAATTATAACGATTAGATTATTTTTCTAATAAAACACCAAATTTTCTTAAATTTCAACATCGTTTCAAAATTCAAGATGTTAATTACAGTTCATTTAAATTCCCTCCAATTGTCTTGCATACAGATATGTTTTGAAAGAAAATAACAACATAGGCGGCAATTCATTGAAAAAGTAATGTGATGCATATTAAAATTAGACCAAATTACTAAAAATCATAAAATTAATGAAATCGTTATAACTTCTTCTCTTGTTAATAATTACAAGTTTAGACAAACGTTTTTTAGAGCTCATTATATAAGTCATAAATGGACAAAATTTCATTGCATTCGGTTCATTGAATCCGGAGATATAACAGCTCAAAGTTGGCTGTCGGATAATTCTACCTTTTTCTGAAATGCTTGTAACTTCGTGCAGAATAGCCCGATCTTTTCCAAATTTTGTCCACTGATACACAATTAGTTGATCAACTCACAGTGAAAATTTGAGAATATTTGATGCACTTTTCGGAAAGTTACAGCTAATTGGACATTTTTTGAAAAGTGAAAATTTTGCCTGTCCCGATCATTTTGTCTATCCCCTGTATGTAGTGCATTAGTCGATAGGTAGTGACGAAGAAACTAGTTTTGTGTAGAAAAAAATGGGAGTGGATCAGCTGCTTCGTATCGCAAAATTCTTCGTAGTGATGCAGAACAGAGATCATTTTCATAGCATTATTCGTTATAAAGCATTGTCCATTTAGAATCCCGACGCATGGCAATGGTCACAATCTTCATTCTTTTACAGCAGTCTTATCCTACACTAGTCCTCTTTTAATGGTGAAAATTTCATCGATTTTCTTGCAACGAGTGAAAAGTTATTTTAGATTGAAGACAAGAGAAGGAAAAAAATCTTGCACAAACACGTTGAAAATTTAGCGTGGTCAGGTACGGCAGTCGCGAAAAATGTTAATATCTACAAAATCTTTATTTATGTGTTTTGTGCACAGATGTTGTTAATCATGGCATGAAGAAGTGTCCCCAGAAGATTAAAGCTTGGGTTCATTGATTAATCTGCTTGAAATTCGAAGATTTGGCGAGAAGTGCGAACTCTGGGCATCGTTTTTTTTTTAAACAAGATGATGAGAACAAATTTATACAAGGATGACAGCCTCAATAACCGCGTGCTGCTTTTCAAAAACGCACACAAGGGATATATAGAGGTTTTACCTATTTCGATGATCTGTCACGGCAGCCGGAGCCGTTCAGTGGTTTCGTCATGGATGGTTAGTATTTATCAACGAAAAAACATTTAAATTTCGCGTTCACTCTATTCACCAAATTGCCTCTCATTTCGCAAAAAGATTTTTTTTTGATTTTTTTCTTCGGAATCATAATCAGACTAATCAAGGCACTCTGGAAATTGCATAGACGACCTGATTATTTGACTAACATGTCGAAGGGGTTAATTCTAAAGTTTACCACCGTTGTGCAGATTTTTAAGGAAGTAAACACGGAAAAAATGAAAAAATGTATTTGAAATAAAAATAAATAATTTCAATGTAATTTTTCCATGAAACTATAATAAATAATCTTTGTTTTGAGGGCTTCACCTTTTATGTTTGTTATTCCATCCCTGAGATATACGTAATTTTGACCGTCCGGATTCTAAGTGGACAATGCCTTATCCGTGTTACATCAGTCAGACAACTACTTCGCCTCGTAAATTTTATTTAATTCCGGTTGTGCGGGAACTTGTGTTTCTGAATTCTTTTCTGAAACTAAACCGGAAGAGTGCACATTGACGTGATAGGATGGGTGTGAATGTGATAGATTATCCGATATTTGAAGACAGTTTCACGGTGCTCCATTTACTGTTATTATAAAATAAAGTATACCATCGAAACCTGAAACGCCATTCTCTCCATTTATCTATCCTACACCTCTGGACAAATTTTTAAAATCATCGTTGGGCGAAATTTTGAGTTAGGCTCTTTTAAAGGGCCTAACCACAGACAAACAGACGTAACATTTCGAACATTTTTCGATTCGATTCATAGTCACGGACATATATTCACCCAATGCTAGAATTGCGAGTTTGGCCGACAATCAACTAGGTGTCGGTAGTGGGCAAACGTCAAACGCCACGGGTGGACAGTCGGCCAACTATCAAATTTTTGTTCTCTTTTATATTTGACCATGACAAAGATTTGAACATCTTCATAAACAAGAGGCCAACTAAAAAGTGCTGCTTGCTCATAGAAAAAAAGGATGATGGATAGGTCCCAAAATCATAGAAACAGGCTCTGATATCACGTATTTTATTTACTTATGGTTTTAGCTTGCATCGTTTTATTAATCTAATTAAAAGCATTTGGGACCGACGACGACGGAATCATAAAAGTAATTCTTAATTTCATGAATTCTATAGCTCCATCTCCCTCAACTGTAATTTTATTAATTTGATTGAGGAGCATTTAGGTCCGACGACGACGGAATCATAAAAGTAGTTCTTAATTTCATGAATTCTATGCATTGCTCCATCTCCCTCAACCATAGTTTTATGAATTTGATTGAGAAGCATTTAGGTCCGACGACGACGTAATCATGAAAGTATTTTTTGATTCCATGAATTCTATGCATGGTTCTACCTCACCAAACCATAATTTTATGAATCTGGTGGTAAAGCATCAGGACCTGCATCCAGGTTTAGGAAAATTATTCTTAGCTTCATGAATGCTTCTCATGATCCCAGCTTATTTAATCATAGCTTCATGATTATATTTTCCATTTTTGGTAGTCGAAAGCCAAAACAATAACGGGTGCATAGCGTTATCAGGGCTGGTAGCAGGAACTGATGGTCAAAATAGTTATTTTAGTGACCAAAATCTCTGAAATAGTGACCAAATAGTGACTTTCAGATAGCAAAAAAAGTGGCTAAATAGTGACTTTTGGCACAAAAATATGCTTAGTGAGGAAACATTGTAGATCGAATTTGATTCAGAAAACCCTGGAGTACCGCATAATGAAAATGTTCAAGAAAAACTTTCATCTTCCATTCCTAAAATTGTACAAAGCTGCATGTATTTACAATTTTAAAGAATATATTGTGCAGAACTAGATGAGCATGGCATGAAAATTCTGTCAAGAAAAAATAAATAAATTATGAAGCTCTTGGAAAACTTGTTGGATGTTTTCTGTCATGAATTTCACCTTGATGGAAACTTAGACAAATGCTTAAAAATGTGCGAATGAATTTGAATAAGAATTTTTCAAATATGATTTCTTGAATATTATTGCAAAAAATCTCTCAACATAAAATAAAATGAATAACAGAAAGTAATTAAGTAATTTTGATGTAATACTTGAAATATTTCTCTACGTACCCCCTTGGAAATTTTCAGAAGAATTACAAGAAGAAAACAACGGTTTTTTTGAATAGCCTATGAAAATGTAATAGTACTCTTAATTACTTCAAAATGTCCCATATTTACTAATTTATTTGAATTGTTTCATAGTTTCTGGTTAAATTTTCATAATATGTAGTTACAAGCATTCTGGGAGAAGTTGTTAAATTTTATTTGGGGACTTGAAATAATGACCAAGCCACTAAATAGCGACTTACTATTAGGCATGCACTCTCACCGACGCACCATGGGGCGGCCCCATACAAAATATATTTGCGTTAGTTTATAAAACTCTCCAAACTTTATGGAACTCAGTCTTCCAATATACATAAAAGTTGTTTCGATACACACGTACAGTGATTGGATTCCATTGATGTTGTTTTTTTAAGGCATATGTTTTGAAGATTTCTATAACAGTTTTACTACTTTTAGTTCTACATATGATTTAGGTCGTCCCAAAATTCCATGAAATGTAGGTGCAGGATCTACAAGCAAAACTAGTATTACACGAATGACTATTCTATACGCCCCAGACCAATGACCCTTTTAACAAGTAAATGGAGTATTATATTGAACTGTATACATGGTACAGATCTTACAAGATCTCCATGGAATATAAGCCTTTGTGTCCAATCCATAAAACAACCAGTACTTGTGCAGGAATCTAGAGGTCCGCAAAGCGCTGTAATGGTCTTTAAAGATTATTTAAGGCCGTGCATGGTTCACTCTCATTATTTGAGGTGTTGTAAACATTTGAATAAACAATTTTAGCACAACAGTTTCAACACTATGAAATTACAAGGGCGTTGCTTACTTTTGGGCGTTTATCTGTGCATGAAGATGGCTGTTCCAGTTTACAAAATAGATTCAAATTCGTAAAAACACGCTTCACTAAGAAATCTAATACCAGATTTAGATTCTGCAATGATTGATCTACCGAGAAAAGCGGTCATGACGACCATATGTTTCCTCAGAGGTATTTAATGGCTAATATGGTAATTTTATGTTGGAATATTTCAATCATCGCCGACAACTTGATTGAAATTGCAGGATAGGAGCAAGTAGTAGCCAATTTTCTTTCAATGTCTCCCATGGATCCTAAAAAAAGACATAAAAGTAGTTGCGAAGCGATTTTTTTTTGTATGGAACGGTTTTATAGGGGAAATTTGACTTTTTTAATGTGGCATCATTTGATGGTTTAACATTTTTGAATATTTTTCAATCCGTATTTTATCCCAAAAAAGTTGAAAAAAGTGACTTTTTAGGTGAAAATAGTGACTTTAGTGACCTGACCTTGAAAAAGGAGACTTTTTAGTGACCAACCCAAAAAAAGTGACTAAGTCACTAAAAAGTGATTTGCTACCAGCCCTGCCCGAGCAGAAGAGAATAGCAAAATAATAACTACAAAATAACATAACCTGTTTTTATATCTTGTTTTGTTATTATTAACTTATCAAGGATTTACTTTTCCATAACATGTTTTGTTGGACAATCTTATTTTGTTATTATCTAGCTCTTGATATGCACCCATTAAACAACATTTAAAGAACATGTTTTGTTATGGAGCAAACTAAGTTATTATTGTGATGTTTAGAGTAGAGGTGTGCGCCGCCGCGCCACGCCGGCGCCGCCACCGATTTTCGGTTCACGCCGCCGCCGCCGATTATTTTTCGGCGCGCCGCCGCTAACGCCGCCGAACTCCAATTTTCTACGCCGATCTTAAAAACGCATTGATAAATTAAATTATTTCTTGATTTATTTCATTACAATATTTCAAGCAATGGAGTCATCTGCATACATAGCATTTATAAGGTTGTTTTCAACGGTGGTCCATTTTTTGGGTCCAAATTTATAACAGTTCTAAAAAAGTGAAAGGGTTTGTCCTTAGAATAAAACGAGTTTACTAAGATACCGGAGATTCCTGAAGATAACTGATGGCTGAAAAAAGAATCTAGGGATTCCAAAGATTGAAGAAAATGTTAGTGATTCTGAAAAAAAAAATATGTTGTTGTCGTGTTCATCTCCAGAAGAGATGAAATTTCTCCAGCAACTCTTTTTAGGATTCTTCCAGCAGTTTCGCCAAGCATTCCGCTAAGAGTTCCTCCGGGAACTCTAGAAGGTCCATCGGGAAATCAGAGAGCTTCCTCCGAGACATTTCACTGCGAAGTTTCACTGCGACTGTTTGAAGTACTTCCTCTAGAAACTCCTGTAAGAGTTACTCCGGGTATTCTTTTAGGAGATCCTCCAGGAATTCATCTAGAAGTCTAGAAGTTTTTCCTGGAATTTCCTTTAGGAGATCATCCGGAAATGCCTCTAGGACAGAAGGACGAATGACCACTAGGTTAAAGTCCCTCTTCAAAACGAAATACCCATCTTCCAGCAAGTTCTGTAGCAGTTCCTCCTGAAATTCTTCCGGGAGTTTCTTTAAGAGTTCGACCGGAAATTCTTCCAAAAGTTTCTCCGAACATTCCTTTAGAAGTTCCTGTGGAAATTTCTCTAGGGTTTTTTCTAGGAATTCTTCCGGGAATTCCCCCGAGTTCCTTCGGGGATTCCTCACAATTTTTTAAACCGAGAATTGCACTAAGAGTTTCACCGTGACTTTCTTTAAAAGTTCTTCAGGGAATTCGTCTAGAAGTGCTTCCGGGAGTTCGAATATCTTCGGAAACACTTTTACGAGTTTCATTGGGAAGAAGTTCCCCAGGCAATTCTTCTAGGAGTTCCATCGGGAGTTGCTCTAGAAATCCGGCTGGGAATTCCTCAAGAAATTCTTCCGGGAAATCCATTAGAGTAAGAAATCTAGCTTTGAACTAGTCGAATTATAATCTTAATTTGAACCATTTCGAATTTTATTAAAATGACACACTTTTTGGGCAAATATTGCCCCAAAAAGTTGGTAAATGGCTTTCTGTAATATCATCTGGTAGCATTGACTTTAAAAGCATTGAATGAGGGGTTTTATCATTGAAAATAAGTAATTGAAAAATCACTGCGATTTTACCCATTTATCACCCCACCTACCCAACCATCCGTACCTCCAGAGGAAGCACATTTTCGGTGCACTCGTACAGCTCACGCATTGCACAGTGGGAAAAAAATAGGTATAAAACGCGAATAAATTCAATATCTTTGCTCGGAGTGGATGGATTTGAATGAATTTTTGACACAAACTGCAAAAATTTCTATAGTTTCAGTTAAGGAGGGTGTCATCTGCCGCACGATGCTGGAAATCAGTGTATTGAGTTCGTTTTGCCCCGTACTCTCTCTCTCACACTTTTTTGAAAAAAGTTTCATCTTTTCCCGACTGGCGTGAAAATGAATGACTTTTTTTTAATTCGTATTTGTGTGGAAACTTCCATAGTAGGGGTAGGCGGGGCAATATGGACACCCGGGGCAGAATGGACACCCTCAATATTTTGAAATATGCGAACTTTTTTGAACTTTTAATGAATGGAGAATATAGTCCATTTGTCTAAAACGTAGTTTCAGGAAAGAAACATTCGAAATTAAAATTATACTTGATTTTACACGAAAAAGTTGCGTCTTCCATTTTTTGTGCATGGAAATTATAATTTTCACACCATCTAAAATAAGATTTAGTGATTAATTTATTGCAGGTCGATTAAACCTGATATTTCTAGAACACATGCAATAGGCCTGTCCAGCTTTTCAAAAATGTTCTCTGATTTTCAAGTCCACCCCCATATTTTGATTGGCATCCTAAAAGAAGTAACTGGTCAAAATTTCAGCCAAATCCATTGAAATTAAGAGGTGCATCAAATCAATTTTGTGTTTTTCGACTATTTTTGAACTTCAAAAAATCGTAACTACACTAAAACTTGTCAAAACTTAATTCTTTCGGCAGAAATTGAAAGCTATACTTGTTTGCTACAACTTCTCCGAACAACGTGTGCCAATAAAATTGGAGGAAACATGTGTAATTACCACATTTGTGATCAGAAAAACCTTAAAAAGATTATTTTTTGATAGAGTTCGTTCTGGAACACCCTCATATACGTAATAAGTTGGATTTTTCAAAATGACATCATATTCTCTCATGTTTTTTGATCATTTGCTTCTTTGTTACCAATGCTGTAGGAGTTGAGCAAAAAATATTAAAATTCGGGAAAGCCAAATGTGGCCAAATCTTATCTTGAATTGAACCATTTGTAATCTAGATTTGAGCTAGTGAATAGGAGCGAGCTTCCAGTGTTGGCCTGCAGACTGCGCTAGTGACTGCTTTGTACTCTTGAGAGGTGGAAAATTCCAAATTCAGTTTCCAAATTCCTGAAGAATTCCGAACATTCTGTGTTTCTGTGAATTTCATACTGCCTAATGAAAAATAGTTATAATAATTAGCAGATTCATGTGATTTTTAGTTGTTTAGCTGCTGCCGCCAGTAGTTTAAATCTAGATTAAAATTGGTTCAAATTTTGATTACGATGGTTCAAATTATGATTAAAATCATTATTGACAAATAATTGAATTTTTCAATAAAATTTGGTGCAAATGTAAACTTTTTACCACTTTACGAAAAGCTAATAGCCGTGGCTTTCATATACCTGAGACTTTACCGTAGTAAATTGTTTCCATGTGGGTGAAAACATCAGTTGAAATTCCCGATGCTTTAGAAAGCCGCAATTTGGTTCAACTCATGATTACTTAACCTTAGAGTTCATCCGAGAACTCATCTATGAATACCTCTGGCAATCTCTCTACGAGTTCCTCCTAGAATTCCTTTCCGAATTTCTTCGGCAATTTCTCTACGAGTTCCTCCGAAAATTTCTCCGAAAGTTCTTCTTGCAATTACTTTACTAGTTGCTCTAAAAATATTTGTGGGGGTTGCACAAGGAATGCCCGGAATTTCCTCCGAGAATTCTTCTATGAGTTCCACCGGTAATTCCCCTAGAATTCCTCCGGCAATTTCTCTAAGAGTTCTTCTAAAATTTTTTCCCGGAATTTTTCCAGGAGTTTACCCAAACGTTCCCCTAAGAGTTTTTTCTATATGCTCTTTTGGAAATTCGTTTAGAAGTTCATCCGGGAATTCCTCTAGGTGTACCTAGAGGAATGTCTCTACGAGTTCCTCCGGCAATTCCTTTAAGAATTTATTCGAAAATTCCTCTAAAGAATCCACCGGGAATTCCTCTAGAATTTCTTCCGGGAATTTCTTTAGAATGTCACCATAACAATTATTTCAATAAATTTTCAAAAAAACATGTGAAAATAAAAAAAACCGTAACTATAAACATGTTATTGCAAAAGTTACTAAAAAATAAAACACTGATATTGATTAACGGAATAGGGTCCTAAAATTAAAGACGAAATCTCGCTTATATTGAATAATACGATCAAGCATGGTATTCTAATCGGAATTGTACTTTACTCGAACTTGAAAAACAAAGGAATAATGAGAAAATTCGAAATAAGTAAAATGGTAAATAGTTCTACTTTGACATTTGAGGACAACCTTGTGTGACTGAGCTCGACATTTTTCGCACTGGGATTTCAAAAATGTTCCTATCTGACATACACGGTGAAAAAAAATCACTCAAAGTATGTGTTTTAAGCTAGGGACGAGACAAAAGGCTAAAAAAATAAAAATTATATATTTTCAACTATGGTTCATAAAAACGTCAAAAAATGAGTAAATATGTACTCTTGAACCATATATTGTGGTTTAAAACAAGAATCCCGATAGGACTTTAGGAGCCTATTAACAAAAAATTAAAAATTATGACCACGCCGCCGTTTCACGCCGCCGCCGCCGGCCAAAAAAGTGCAAAACGCCGCCGCCGACAGATTTCAAATCGGCGCACACCTCTAGTTTAGAGTGTACAAATATTTGATAAACAATATCACAACAATACCAAGTTTTTAAATTGTAACTACAACATTGGAGATTGACGTTCTTTACAGCATTCCGTACATATCATCTTATTATTCTAATTATTATTCTTGTCAGCCTAATATTCTATGAACACTTCGACAACTATGCCCTGTTTTTTATCATTTTTTGAATCCAGTTACATATAGTTGTATCCATTCCATAGAAAATCTCATAATATTGTAATACTTGGTGAATTAGTAGTTTCTCGAAAATAGTTAGGCTCTTATGTTACTCGCAATTAAAATAGCTCTATATAAAGGGTGGTCCAAAAATTTTTGCTTTTGGTTTGTTATCAATAACTTTTGAAGATCAAAATTTGTCATTGAAATATTTTCCAAATTCATTGTTATTAAGTTGTTATTTACACAAACAAAACATGTTATTAAATTGGTCTTCCAGGAACATTTTTTTGTTATGATATTTGTTATTTTGCCGCTTATGACACGCAAGTTTATAACATAATATGTTATGGTGCGTTATGGTGAAATCAGTCATAAAATCATAAATTATAATCATGGTGTATATTTATAACATAAAATCATAAAAATATCGGAAAATTATGAGTCATATTCATGATCTTGATGGATTTTTTCCGTGCAGTAATAGTTAAATTGTGCACACAGACAAAACAATTGCACAATCACAGCAAAATTCGACTGCCAGACGATACCAACCAATTGGCGTACCCGATTAGGTGAGCAATTCACCAATTCAAAACAATTGTCGATACCTACTATTGACCGAGCATGTGTAACAATCAACTCGCATAACCAAACACACACATTTCGGTACAACGAGCACGGAGCAAAACGATCGATTTTCTCAGCACGATCAAGTAGTTTAACGACGACGTAACGTACAACTCTACCGTGTTCGGAAAGGCCTCTTCTCAAAACTCAAAAAGCAAAACCCCATGAAAAGAAGTGCCATGTAACGAATCCAAACAAATCATTTGTCGTGTTTACCGCGGACACTTGCGACTTGGCGGGCCCACATAGCAATTGTACGCGACCATCATCTAATTCGCTTGTTCACCTGTTTTCGTCCAAATCGTCCACGGTCCGTCCGATGATGGCGGCGGCGATCATCGTGAAACTTCGCCGTGTGAATTATTTATATAAACAAAGCTTACACTTTCGGACCTCTTCTGAGGTCTTCTCACACGCATATTAATTCGGCGGCAATTGGCATCGCACTCATCTGCGCGGTATTTCCGCGTCAATTGTTCCGTGCGAGCGCGCGGCTTGCGAATTTGCCTTTTCTGCTGGTTGGAATTCCGTCTTTCGGTCTCTTATTTTATGCTTATTAGCATCACTCTATCTACAGTTGGTTGGTACTTATTCGCTAGTAATCTCTTGGAGAGGGGCTGCTGACTGCTTGCACCGTGTACCCCGTTTGTGTACCGTGGAAATCATTAAGTGAAATAATTTCTCAATTTCACTTCTCTTTCTTTCTTCTGTTTTTGTCGGCAGCGCGGCAGCCAGCAGCAGAAACAGCTCGTTATATTATAATTATTCGGCTAGATTTACGCCTATTTATAAAATTTACTTTCACGCGAGATGCAAAGACAGACACAGCAGCATGGTTGGACGGTGCTGTCGATGACGACAACGGCCCAACCAACGGCGACGACGACGATGAAAACGACGAAATCGACGTCAACGAGGGAATATTTTTGCACCGAGATGTGGATAAAAGGCGCGAAAAATTGGGGAAGCGTCGAGAGCGAGCCCCTGATTACGTGTGTCATCTGATGCCAATTCTCGCCGTTTGCGGAAAATTTCACGATCAACTGTGAGGATTTGTGCTCAGAGGCTAATTGGCGTTGTCTGACGTTGCTGCATTCATGTGTTGAAGGTAAATATGTTGATCTGCCCATCTATTAAAAAGTGAAATAATATCCAGGGGGATGACGAAAGGCCAGAATCAGCAACCCAGCATTCGATTCAACATGGCGTCCAATGTTTTTGGTTTTGATTGCTTTATTCATGGCAAAAATGCGCTTGAAACATCGACACTGATTCGCTGCTACATATAATATCGTGCAAAGTAATAAAGAAAGAGAAACAATCAACAAAAGCTTCAATTTCGTTTGAAATGTTTAATTTCCGAAATAAGCACTAGCAACACACGAACCACACACCCGAAAATCAGGAGCAAGTTAGGGTAAACCGACCAGACAGTGGGTACCAAAACGCGCCGTACCAAAAACGATGTTGGTTAGAGCGGCGATGTACCGAATTTGACAGCTGTGTCACCCCACTGATAATATCGAAAACGAAAAGTGAATGTTGTTGCTGACTTATTGGAGAATATTGTGCGTTTAGCACTAAATTGATTTCCGAAAAAACTTCATCGACTTCCGCTGCCTTTCCTATGCGTTAAACATAACGTCGGAAGTAGTGCGCTGTATAGAAAACCAGATTTACTGTACAGCGCACTACTTCCGACGTTATGTTTAACGCATAGGAAAGGCAGCGGAAGTCGATGAAGTTTTTTCGGAAATCAATTTAGTGCTAAACGCACAATATAATATTAAATAAGATTCATCGTGTTATATTTGATTTGAAAAACTCACCTTTGAAACCCACAATTCTTGACACAAGAACAACTTTTTAACACAAACACGTACCTGAAAATAGAAAAGGAAGGAAATATAACGATAAGGTTCAAAAAGTTCTGTTTTCAGAATAATTACTGTACTTTCTGTAATGCTGACTCCTAAAAGTGATTGAATAAAATTTAAATTAAAGATGCATGAAGATCTATGATGCAAGATCATAGATAGTAGGTTCCCGGTCATTTCAGTTTGTTTTCATGACAGGAAATAGACCTTTTGATAAAATGAACCTTCCCTACTAACAAACTATACATCCTGTGACCTTTGTGGAGACACAGAGGTAAGCACGGTCTCAGAACAGCATTATCTCAACTGACTGTCTGTAAGGACATGGCCAGCGCCCGAAGGTGCTGCCAAACACTAAACAAATAGTGATCAACAGATGGCGAAAAAAGTGGCTTACCATTGACTTTAGACTCAGAGATGGAAATGCTCTCATCGTGAAGCAACTCGCGAGTGAAAATTCAACAAAACGGTTTAGGTACTCACGGTTCCGAGAGTAAGCCGTGTGTGAGTTTATTCGCACCCGCTTGCTTCATGAGTATGAAGCAAAACAAAAACAAAAACACGCATGAGTTTTTATTCGCGAAGAACTAGTGGAGGTGCGGGAAGTGCATTTAAGTGCTGTAGCAAAATAAGTAATTATCCATCAGAAAGTAATGTTTTATGCTACATTATTCCCGAAAAGCAGATCTGTCAGTCGTGTAAATGCGTTTTGCATTAAAATTAAAAGTGCTCAGGGCGGCTTCGCGAATCAAAGACAGGTGCGTACCAGCTTCGTTAGCTCGCGAGTGACGAAGTGCGCATATATTCAGGCCTCTGTTGTTCACGAGTACGTTTGCTTTGCGTTTGTGTCTGCTCAGCTGCAATCCTCACTATTTTCCATCCCTGCTTTAGACATTTAAACAAATCTTTTTGGCGGATTTCAAAAATCGTTGTCTGCCATTTCCAGCCCAAAACACGAAAAAAATATGCAATTTTTACTTGACATTTTTCAATTTGAATGAGCTTTTGTTCATGCTCTGACACACCGAGGGTGCAAATGGTCTCTCGAGCAACCGATTTGGCTTCCGGAAGGGGAGGTCGATCGTAGACCGTAGACCGTAGACTGTCGGTTACAATAACCGCCGAGAAAGCGCTCCAGCGTAAGAGAAGGGGGATACGCTACTGTGCAGTATTTACTCTGGATGTAAGGAACGCGTTCAATAGCGCCAGTTGGGTGGCTATTGCCGATGCGCTGCTGCGTCTGGGGATACCTGTACAAGATTCTCGGAAGTTACTTCCAGAATCGAGTACTAGTTTACGACTCAGAGGTGGGTCTTTCACATAACCCCAGGAGTCCCGCAAGGTTCCATCATGGGTCCGGTGTTATGGAATGTCATGTACGACGAGGTGTTGAGCTAAGGGTTCTCGGTGGGTGTGGAGATCGTCGGCTTCGCTGACGACATAACGCTGGAAGTCTACGGTAAATCGATCGAAGGAGTGGAGTTGACTACTGCCCACACGATCTAGATTGTGGAGGCGTAGATGATATCCTGGAAACAGGAGTTGGCTCACCACAAAACTGAGGTGGTGGTTGTGAACATCCGAAAATCGGAGCAGCAAGCGGTGATCAGTGTGTAGGCGATTGCACTATCACTTCGAAGCGCCCCGTCAAACACTTGGGGGTGATGATCGACGATAAACTGTCCCGGGTGATGTCCAATAGCTCTGCGGTATATGCCAGTAAGCGCAAGCTTCTGGCTAGGTTCGCTGCGTCCATACTAAAGTATGGCGGCCCGGCGTAGGGCATGGTGCTAAGTACTGAAAGCTACCATACCTAGCTTGATACCTTGTTGGCTACAAAGTAACTTTACTCCAACGCCGAGCGTATAGTAGAGCACCATCTTCGTCGGTCTTGGGCGATGTTCCTCCAGTTTCCCCGAACGTGTAGGGATCGTAGATCTTCTTCAACCGCATGCAGCCAGCGAGTTCTCGGCCGCCCACGAAGTCGCCTACCTCTACCGGGTTCTCTGCGGAATATTGTTTTCGCTATTCTTTCTTCCGACATTCGCACTACGTGTCCAGCCCACTGAAGTTTGCCGTATTTTATACGTTTCACAATATTCGCATCTTCGTACACTTGGTACAACTCGTGATTCATGCGTCTGCGCCACACTCCATTTTCCTGTTTCCCACCGAGAATTGTCCGCAGCACTTTGCGCTCAAAAACTCCAAAAGCTTTTCGGTCTACCTCCTTTAACGTCCACGCTTCGTGACCGTAGAGGGCAACCGCAAGAATCAGCGTCTTATACAGAGCGAATTTTGTTTGCGTTTGCAAGTTACGGTACCTAAGCTGGCTACGCAATCCGTAAAATGCCCTATTCGCAGCTACAATACGCCTTTTCACTTCACGGGAAACGTCATTGTCACATGTCACAAGCGTTCCAAGATAAACAAATTCTTCAACAACTTCAAACACTTCCCCATCAATCACTACCTCAGTACTAACACCACTAGGCCTGCTTCTGTCTCTACCCGCTATCATGTACTTCGTCTTGGTAGAGTTAATCGTCAATCCTCGCTGTCTCTCTCTTCAGAGGAGCATAAGCTTCCTCCACTGCCCTACGATCGATGCCGATGAGATCAATATCGTCCGCAAAACCGAGGAGCATGTGCGACCGTGTGATGATAGAGCCATTCCTCTGCACGCCTGACCTCCTAATCGCTCCTTCGAGTGCAATGTTAAACAATAAATTTGAAAGAGTATCCCCCTGCTTCAATCCATCCAAGGTCACAAACGACGTAGACACTTCGTCCGCGATCCGAATACTTGATTTTGATCCATCCAGCGTTGCGCTTATCAGCCTAATTAGTTTCGCCAGAAAACCATGTTCTGACATTATCTGCCAAAGCTCATTTCTTTTCACTGAATCGTACGCTGCTTTAAAATCAATGACAGATGATGAGTCTGCAAGTTATATTCCCGAAATTTATCTAGGATCAACCGCAGGATAAACATTTGATCCGTCGTTGATCGGCCCTCACGAAAACCAGCCTGGTATTTGCCGACGAAGGACTCCTCAAGAGGTCGCAGTCTGTTGAACAGAACACGCGACAGTATCTTATACGCCGAATTTAAAAGGGTAATCCCTCTGTAATTGGCACACTCCAGTCTGTGCCTCTTCTTGTAGATTGGGCATATGAGGCCATCCAACCAGCTGGTGGGCAATTCTTCATCCTCCCAAATCTTTATAATAATCTGGTGAATTGATTGATGTAGCTGCTCGCTTCCGTGCTTAAGAAGTTCGACCGGGATCTCGTCCTTCCCAGCAGCCTTGCTGTTTTTCAGCTCCTTTAAGGGCCTTCTTAACCTCATCCAGTGTTGGTGGTTCCACTGCTTGACCGTCATCCATTATGTTAATCCTGTTCCTGGGTGCTCCTTCGCTGCTACCATTCAACAAATCTTCGAAGTGCTCCTTCCACCTGGCTGCCACCATTGTTTTGTCTGTCAGCAAATTTCCTTCCCGGTCATTGCATAAAACCTCCGCATATTGTTCCTGTCCATACTTTCCTGCGCTTCAGCAATAACAATCTCTTCGTGTTGCCGATTTTTCTGCGGTGGATTCGTTTCTCTTCTACTCTTGCCACCCTGTACCGCTCCCTGTTCTGCCGGGTACCGGCCACTATCATTCGACTTCTGGCGGCATTCTTTTCGTTCGTCACTCGTTGGCAGTCCTCGTCAAACCAACCATTACATTGGCGTCGCTGAGCGGTACCTATCACCTCTTGCGCTGTTGTTGTCACTGCTTCGTGGATAACTCCCCATAAGCTGTTGACATCTCCAGATCCGTTGGTCTCTCCTATCCACTCGTCTAGCTTCTGATGGTACTGTGCAGCAACCCCTTCGGCTGACAAGCGCTGGATATTGAAACACATCGTCCTGTTGTTTCTTGAACTCGTCACGTTGGATAATCACGCCCGAATTTTTGCGGCTACAAGATAATGATCCGAGCCAATGTTCGGGCCTCTGTAGGACCTCACATCTATGACGTCAGAAAAATGTCGCCCGTCGACCAGCACGTGGTCTATCTGGGAGCAAGTGTCACCGCTCGGGTGTCGCCAGGTGTGTTTTCGGATATTCTTACATGCGAAGTAAGTACTGCTTATTGCCATCCCTCTAGCAGCAGCGAATGTCACAAGGCGCAGACCACTATCGTTGGTAACAGAGTGAAGGCTTTCCGTTGCAATGACAGGTCGAAAGAAACTTTCTCTGCCGATCTGCGCATTTGCATCTCCGATGACTTTTGACATCTTGTTTTGGGCACCCTCCGTAGGCCTTATCTAGGCTCTCATAGAACTCATCCTCCATGTCATCGGGTTTGTCGTTCGTTGGCGCATAGATGCTGATCAGGCTGTAGTTGAAGAATTTGCCCTTCATCCTCAACACTGAATTTAAAAGTAGTTGGTAAGAAAATTTAGATGCCATAGGTTGTTGGTTAAACATATCTAACCGTATCTAACCGTATCTGTGGGAATTTATTTCTAAATAGGATTGGCTGACGCTCTTCAGGGAGCAGTGAGTTATAGATTTCACCTTAAGAGCGTCTGGAAAAAATATCAGGTAAATTGAGTCGATTCCCTTTTGAATGACATCGGTCACCAGATTCTTACTAAAATTAAGTCGTTCATTCACCTACACAATAGCTTAATATATTTGTCTGTAAGACAATCGAGATCTTTCGAATTTTGTATCGGATTAGTTCTGAAAATGGGAGACTAGATGTAAGTTACGCAATCATTTCCTCTATGACATTACTCTGTAACTGATAACTGAATATATTAATTCTAGCTTTGAGCTGCTCATTGAAGAAAAGCTGTCCAAGGAACCCTACCACCTATCCGAACAGTGTTGTTTTATGTGTTTCTCTTTTTTCTCTTCATAAATGTTCAAAACTTAATACAAGAAGCTACATATGTAAACAGCGGCAAGAGATGAAAACGTAGAACGGTAGACAGTGTATGTTACACAAATATAATGTTTTATGGTATGTTCAGTGTTCAGTGCCAAATACAACATCGGGCTGAAACGTCAGGTAGAATAAAAGTATCCGTTTTGATCACCTAGACGGCGAAAGTCAGTAAAAAAAAGTCAAGAAACTATTCAGTAGAATCATTACGTTAACCGAAAGAATTAAGTTTCATAAATGAATAAGTTAGCCGACGCGGGAGTGAGGGGGATGGATTTGATTCTCGGTCGGTCCAGAAGCATTTCGTAATGGAAATTTCTTGTGAATAACTGTAGAAGTGTTCATAGAAGGCTATGTCCTAGTTGGACGAATAAGAAGAAGATAGTGGTGATAATTTTAGCTCTTGATATATTGCGACATTTGCATCCATTAGACTCTATGGTAAAATCAAAAATATATTAAGTAAATTCAAACAAATTGTCAATATGTTCGGGCTACAAAAATAAAACTGTTTAAAACAAATCAAACGTCAGATTTAAAGTAAATGCAATCCATGTTTGGAATAAACATGCATTTTTTATTCATTTCTGACAGGTTATGTTAGAAATGAATGTAGAAATTTTTTTTTGTGTGGCAGGTCGGCCCTACGGAAATCTTTGTTTTCCCATTCAATTTACTAATTCTTTCCCTTTGCTGGGAAATCCCACCTCTTCCATAGAACTTGCAATGCCAGCATCATGTAGATCTCATACTCTCCCGAAAACAACGGAGTTTCATGGGAACTTTTGGGTAGATTTGACTTTTTTGCAGGAAGAACGATCATGCAGCTGTAGAAATTGTCATTTTGAAACTGCAAAAATGGCGCTCTAATTAATTTGTTGAAATTCAGCAGCATTAGACATGGTTACACATTACATAAGTGCTTCCAGAAATACCCTTAGGGTGATCGGCAACTCTACTGCGTAGTGTCCTTGCATTTAACCCTCTAATACCCAATCCCGCCTTTAGACGGGGTATAGTTTGAGCATTTTTGTAATTTTTGTTTCGTGGAAAATCAAAATTTTTATATTTTTGGCTGATATTTAGGGCTGTTCTGTATATCTCAAAATATTTTTTGGTGTATTTTAAAGCGTGTTCACATTTTTTAAAAATCATTGAAAAAATGATGTTTTAGTCACCTTTTAGAAGTCATTGTTTATTTTGTATTGAATCGCTACAATTAACATATTTTAAATTTTTCCCAAATCATTCTATCCTTGTTTAATAGTTTAAGGGAATCGAATACACACTAAAATTATTTTCCTTAAAATTACACGGAAAATAAAATTGTCTGTGAAAAAAAATTAAAATAATAATATTTCAACAATTATCATAAAATCTCAAAATGTTTTCATCTCAAAAAATCCGTTCCCCAAATAGGCTTCCAGGAAAAATATAAAAGTGTGGGGATGTTCAAAAATAAAAATTAGAAAAATCAAAAACTGAAATTCACGAAATCGAGAATTAAAAAGAATCATCTTCCAGAACATGTTCAAATCGATTTTAGATGACGAAAAATGATATTTAGATCAAAATCAAAAATTTGGGTATTAGAGGGTTAAGTATCCTCACATGTGAAATCCTCGCGAAGGATAACACGCAGATTCTGCTTCTCGCGAAAATGTTACCTTCACTGATTTCCCTCTAACGACCATGAGAGTAAATGCACATCCTCCAAAACCACTCAGCGCACAAAAAGGTTGGGCCATCATAAAACATGTAGGTAATGTCGTTGGCTCAGTTGGGTCTCATTCAGCCCGAAGGCTGAGTGAAGCAGACAATTAGGTGTAGTGTTCGCTTCGCTACTGGGGTGTATAATTCTTCCTGCCCTACAGCTTTGTGCGAGATCTCTCTTGACCGTGAGTCGACAGTAAGTTGCAAAATGTTGCTTTTTGAACTTGTTTTGTGGATTTTCCTAACTTTTAACCTGCATAAATACCTGTCAGACAAAAAGTAACAATTGAGACAGCAAAAATTGCAAACCGCTACATTCTAGGATAACAATGATGACGTCGGGTTAATAATGCCCAAGTGTAGCCTCCGGACTGCTGAGAACAATGTTCTATCTCTCCATGCACCCTAACAAAAGTAAACTGAGCTTTTATTATCAACAGAACTTGGGTGAAAAACACAAAACCCAACTGAGCCACCACCGCAACAGCACCATTCAGTGAATGAAATCCGCACAACAGAAGCCCCAGCCGAAGGAAGCGGCATCATAATTATCTAACCGAGAAAGAAAAAGAGAGAAATTTATCGATCCATCTCCATTCATTCATGCTTTGCTTGCCGCGCCGTTGCTGCCTTACGTTGAGCACATAGTGGGTGAGGTGCGATGCAAAGAGATAAGAGATCGGATAAGCGTCGAAGCACACTCTGTGGAAACTATATGCAGAACGCATGAACCGTACATAGTAGATGAGTTGCGATGAGTGCGGAGATGCGATGGAGCTGTTTCGACGCATGTGATCGCAAGAGAACGCAAGAGAATGCTTGTCGGGTATGGATTTTATGATTGCGCTCGTTGTGTATGTAAAGCAATGCGGATTTAATGTGTTGGGAATGCTAGTAGGTAATATAAAATGCGTTAATATGTTGTTTTTAAACATAACTCAATGCTTTTTCACATTACATGCATTTTGATGGACCGGACGTAATAAAAATTTATCATATTGTCTATCGATCACTATGTAAAATAACATATTTCATTGCATATAAAATAGTATTCCATCAAATCGTTTAAGTTTTTTACAGCATAATTTTGTTATTATATGTGTATAAGAAAACATTTTATTTTCTCTGTTCGGGATTTGAATAAAGTGATCAATGTTTGATATGGTCGTTTGTTCAGTGCATGTTATTCATGTGCAAGTTAGAAAGTTTAAGGTTTTATGGTATTCAACTTAATTGCTAAAAGGATTCTGATTGAAAAGTTCTGCGTTTTTCTTTGTCAGGCAAAACTAGATCCCTTAACGAAAATAGTAAGACATCAATTTCGATTGATACTCTTTTACCTAATATACTTATGATGAATATTTTGTACTTATTAGAGACATCTTTTCTCGTAGATATTGCCGAAAATTTTGAAATAAAAAAACCTATACCCTTAAATAATACATACTTGCCGAATTTTTGTTTCTTTTTGCCGAGGTCAGCACAATCAAGTAATGTTTTAATGCCGAAAATCAGTATAACAGTCTCATATTGATTTATTGCTGTGTGCGTTCAAGATGCAAACGGTGCCCAAATGCGCTTCAAACGCGGTCACACATGTTACCAAAGGCAACGTAGCAACCATAGCCAATATCACCGCCAACCTAGGATTCGAAAGCTCCCACTGACATCGGGTTAGGGAATCGCGCTACTTGGGCGGTGGTTTCTATATTTGTCTGTTTCCACTATAACTCAGTCAAATTTGAACCAATTGACACAAGTTTTGGAATGTGGTGAGATAGGTATAGTATCTACCCGTGTACAACATTTCAAGTCAATTGGTTCTAAATTGACTGAGTTATAGTGGAAAACAGACGAATATAGAAGCCACCGCCCAAGTGGAGCGATACCCTACTTGTCAGAAAATCTTACCGCATTTAGTGCTACCGCATTTGATATTTGCATTTTGAATGCACACAGCAATAAATTGAAATCAACACTCAGATGTCAGATAGCCCAGTTCGGAAAGTAAAAATATGTGTATACATAAAGATATCGCTCACGCGGATATGATTACATGTTGTACATTCTTTTCTCAAATAATAAATTCAATAATCTCAATTTTGTACAGTTACACCAGATTTTTTTTTGAACTGGTCGGTTTTTGCTATTGCAACAGGATCAAAACTGACTAAGTTATAGAAAAAAACGACCCGCGCAAAACAAAAAGCGGGTGCATTTTATCTTTCCGCTCTTATAGATGAAACGATCATTTCACTACCCACATCCAAAGAAGCGCTTCAACATACAAGCGACTTCATCGATCAAATCACGCGAGTCGTTGATGCGCACGAAACAGGCGAAAACGGATGTGAAAACAACATGCGCACCCTCATTGAAAACCTCATGCACTATGGCCTATCAAACATCCCTCTTCTCATCTCATAACTTATCGCATCCGATCGCATCTCACCTTACCCACTATGGTCACAGCCTTATGTGTTGGTTTGGTTGGATGGTTGACTGTTTTGTAGCGTGCGAGTTTGGCGTTCGCATGAGGTATCAGTGCCATCCCGTGGCATGCCACCCAACGTTACCGCCAAACCGTGCAGACCTGAGCATGGTGCGGTAACAAAATATTACTAACATGATGGTAGTGCTTTAATATGAGAAACAGCAGAAATATTGTAAACACTTCTTCTTCTTCTTGTCATTACATTATTACTGCAACACAGCCTTCTCGCAGCTTCAATAATTGCGGGCTTTTGGTACGAACGAAATGATAGTAGTGACATCAGTTCAGGCAGTATGAATTATAACATCTAGCTTTCGCTGTCAACGAATGAAATTGGTCCAACATAGCATCCAATCTACAAGTACGCTATAACCCATATAACCGAACCAGCTCAGTTTTCGCACACGTGATACTGGGAGCGATGATACCTGGAATTATTGGAAAGGTTCGTGGAGATCCCTCGAGGGGTTCCTGTAGGGTACCATTAAGGAATTTTTGGGAGAATCCCAGCCGAAGTTACTCAAGGAAGGAGGAATATCAAGTGGACCCATAATACATAGCCCATATAGCCGATGCGGTAAGCGCACGACCATGCTGTTGGATTCTATTTCCGGTCAGTCCAGGAACTTTTCATAAAATAAATTTCTTTGATTTTCTGAGCATAGAGTACCTTCGTGCCTGTCACACGATATACACATGCAAAATGGTCATTGGCAGAGGAAGCTTTCAGTTAAGAAGTGCCCATAGAAAACTAAGCTGAGAAGCAGTTTTTGTCCCAAATAGGACATACGCCAAGCAAAAGAGAAATAAGAAAGGGATTAAGTGAAATTCCTGGACCTTGGGTAAATTCCTGACGATATTTCTGGAGGAATTCCAAAAGGCATGCCAGGAGAAATCATCCACAGGAAGAATTCTGGATAAATCCCAGAATGAATGTCAAAAGTAATTCCTAAAGGAATCTTTGGAGAAATTACTGTATGAATAATTGGAGGCATTTGTGGAGGAATCCCAGCAGTAATTTCTAAAGGATTTCTTAGAAAGAACTTTCTGATTGTATTGCTTACAAGCTTGAAGCTTCTCAGCGGATTATTGCTCAGGTCATTGAAGGATCCCTCGAAATCTGATTCGAGTACTGGTTGAGTACTGGTGGTAAGGAACTTGGTACTGGAACCTTTACTTGGTAGTTTTCTGACGACGAAACATGGCTAGGTTTATTTCAAGATCCCTGTTTAAAGAGTTCAGCGATTGCTGCGTTGCGTACAGGAAGCATCTCCAGGCAAACTTACTAGTTGATGAAGAGTTCCCTGTCTAGGACTGCTAGAGCACTATAAAAATAGTCATAGTGGCTCTTATCTCTTTTATCAGGAGAAAATGGATATTTTATTGAAACTGTATACGTATCAACGGCGATAAATGCGGCAATCGAAGAGTCCACACAAAGGAGAAACGAATCTCACTTGCCCGAGTCTCTTCTTCGCTCTCCAAATAGTATGTCGAGAAATTGAACTTGTACCGACTTAAAAAAAAAAAAAAAAAGACACGGACACGTTTAATACTTCCAGTGAGCTATTCGCTCTTTGAAGGAAGCACGATACTAGACAACGGACTAGCATGCAACGCCCAGTGGCGCAGCCGAAAACTTTTCCTGACAGCTGCGGCGGGAATCGAACCCGCGCTCCTAGCACGATGCGACTAAATGCTTGGTGACACTATCCGCACGACCACGAAGCCACACAAAACTTTTTCGAACCCTCTAAGCAGAATGCCCTCTTCGAATGAGTGTAATCAGTGAATGTACCATTACGAAAGAGTACGAAAGAGGGCGGAATTAAATGGTACAATAACTGATTACACTCATTCGAAGAGAAATTGAAGACAAATAATGCGAAGTGGAATGAAATGCAGCAGTAAGATACGCGATAGCATAGCATAGCATGAATACTTGCACAAATCTTGGATGGAGTTGCAAAGTTGAATATATCCATTGACATTGCTGATGTCGCTACTATCTACAATGTCATAGACTCACTCAGCTCCACACACCTGGCCAAGTCCTTGCAAGCATTTATAAATCCCTTCATCAACTTAGAAAGAGCTCAGAACTGAAGCAGCTTCCAATAGATGAAAAGATGTTGAAAATAGCGAATTTTCAACTTATATAACAATTTAGAGTACAAAGAGTAATTAGAAAGACCTCACCTAGTTTCGCGTAGTCCACTGACTCTGAGCGTTGCGTTGCACCTGTATTGATCATGCAGCAGTAAGATCCGCGATAATCAAAAAAAAATCTTCTATATATATAAGAATGCAGTGGCATTAGACCGGCCCACATTTGTATGGCGAGAAAGAAAAGTTGGAACCCTCTAGAATCGTGCCTTTGGGTGAGAAGAACAATCTGTGAAAGATTCAGCTCTATCGGTTTAAAACTGAGCTGGCGCAAATGAGTTGAAGGTTTGTGTGAGATTTTCAGCCCAAATATATAGGAAATTGGATGACCTCCAGTCTCTCACTCAGTACGCCGGTTCAGCGAGTTCGATTTAGCAAGAATGGTAGTTGATACCATAAGTAACAACTTTGTAGAAGACCATATCATGATAAAACTTAATTTAGTTGCGGTTTCAGCTAACAAAGCAGGATGAGGACATCTTCCCCTGTTTACTCTCGGTTGTTACATGCAGCACGTGTTTGCTGTTTCAAACTTGCGCTCTACATCATAGGCGGCTATGTTGTCCTTCATTTCAATTGCTCACGCACTTGGGCGGGTATCGAAACAATGAAGAATTACATAGCTGCCTATGATGTAGTGCGCAAGCTTCGACCGACAAACACGTGCTACATGTAACAACTGAGAGTAAACAGGGGAAGATGTCCTCATCCTGCTTTCGTTAGCTGAAACTGCAACTAAATTAAGTTTTATCATGATATGGTCTTCTACAAAGTTGTTACTTAGGGTATCAACTATTATTTTTTCAATTATGAGCTAAATCAAACTTTTTCAATCAGCGTGCTGAATGAGAGACTGGAGGTCATCCAATTTCCCATATATTTGGACTGAAGATCCCATACAAACCTTCAACTCATTTGCGCCAGCCAGTGTTGAGAATACTCACTTGCAAAAATGATACTCATTTGCTTCTATCTCAGTCCAGAAGCATGCTATCAAAAAATGATGTTTGAAGGGCTTTTAGATTGTGGTTTAATCTAAAAATTTGCCAAATAAAGTAAAGGTCGCAGACGCATACCATAGTTGTGAGAGAGCTGTGAGTACGAGGTGAGTAAAATTCGTGTAATTTATACTCACCGTGTGCTCACAGCTCTTTCACGGTTTTGGTATGCGTCTGTGACCTTTACTTTACTCGGCAAACTTTTAGATTGAATTACAATCTAAAAGCCCTTCAAACATCATTTTTTGATAGCATGCTTCTGGACTGAGATAGAAGCAAATGAGTATAACTTTTCCCTAGTGAGTATTCTCAACACTGGCGCCAGCTCAGTTTTAAACCGATTGAGCTGAAATTTTCACAGATTGCTCTTCTCATCCAAAGGCACGATTCTAGAGGGTGCTCCGTGGAATTTTTCGACATTTCTGTATTTGGGCCAGTCTAAGTGGCATATGTCGGACCCAGAGCAGTAGCGTGGTCCCACGGCGCCCCACAGTGCTGCGAATGTATGGGACTGCAGGGCAAAATTCATAACTAACGTACCATACATTTTTTCTCAATGGTGTCTTCGGTGAAGTTGACAAACTTGATAAAAGCTACAATTTGCATAAATGATCTATGTATAATTCATAATCGCTTAAGTGTCTTAAACGCCAATTTATTTTAATCTTGCAGTTTTTTTTTCTAGAATGCATTTTACGCAACTGTATAAACATATAGATCATAATAAAACGGTATCTGCAAGAATGACATATTCACCCTACTTTATTCTCACCGAACATTTTATTTCTTGAAGGTCGTGCGTTTAGCCATTTCTTCGTTGAAGTTTACCGTCAAATTCTTCGTAGAAATCAACAGTTTCATAAGGAAACGTGGGAACAATATAAACTGATACATTTTATCGTTTGAATGGATCAGAAAAGAACACTTGATCAAAAATATCTTCGATTTTGACTATAAATACATCACTCGGAAAAATCTCGATTACTAACAAATTAGCAAATAAAAGCAGCTGGAGTCGAATTCAGTATTCAGCGGACACTATAAAGAAAACATGGTGAAAAATTCAGAGAGGTCTTTTGAGGACATGTTTTGTTTCATCAATTTGAATTTCGGGGTCGTCTTTCCTCTACGCCATATAGTACTTACATTATGACATTTTATTTTCATAAATATCAAAACATGTTGCCATGCTAAACGAAAAAATAGATTGTAGACCTTCCATTTTGATTTTCACTGAAAACTTAAACGTTTAATAATGTTGAGCTAGATCAAAAATGAATCTGTTTTATAAAATATTATTTTTCTACGAACAACGAAAACACTGTTTGGTAATCTAGGTTTTTTTTGGTATAATAAACACGATCTTCAAGCTTATAATGGTCGAGCAACATACTTCAAGCATGTATGAACAGCATACTAGATTGAACAAAATTTTAAAGTCGATTTTTTCACTTTTGTCTATGGGGCGCAGCACTGTGCGCCCTTGGCAAGCATCCAGATTGGCGCCCCACGACAATTAGACATTATTAATTTGCTAAATTTGTTTTTTCAAAGTTATAAGTACGATTTCGAAGTTTTCAAAGGGTACAAGTACGAACACTGCATTTCAAGAATCATACTTAGACCAGCGCAATAGTTAGAAATGACATTTCAGATTCCTAACTTAAATGATGCATACATTTCTTAGGGAAATTTAAGTTTTTTTTTGATTTTTTTCAAAAATACTGAATTGAATTTCAGGAGTTTTCAGAAATCCTCAAACGATTTTTTTTACTAATTTTTGGCTATAGCTTCAATTGGTTTCACCCACTCCGTAGTACTTATGGGAGTGTCACTGAGTCGGAGGCCTCTTTAATAAGTGCTACATCAACATTTCCTTCCCCTATCCCAAGTTACGGTAAAGATGGGCGTGGCCGGGAATAGTGACATTTGTGCTTTTGGTATTCTTGCATAAGTACTGACCAAAGAAATACATCTTGGCTTCCGAAACATTCTAACGGAAGGTACCTGGACTATACGTCCAAAAGCCCGTTCCAACATAAACAAAATACCGCGATCGCGCTAATTGATCGCGCCATTAAGTTAACATGTGGGGCGAAGCGGGAAGAAACGTTAAAACAAGCAACACAAATCCTAGAAAGAAACAACTATCCCTCCTGGTTCATACAGAAACTAAAAAGACTCCGCATACACAAACACTACAACACCTTGGAGGCCGACAACCGAATTACACTCCCACAGAAATATGTTTCCGCCCCTTATGTGCCTGGTCTTAGCGAAAAGTTGAGAATAGTCTTAAGAAAAAAAACTCTTGCTTCTAGACCGCAAAACAAAATAAAAAACCAAATATTCAGCAAACTAAAGGACCCTATACCACCAGGGAAACAGAAGAACGTGGTGTACTGTATACCATGTGGGGCTGACGAGAAGGTGTACATCGGCCAAACGAAAAGGATGCTAGAAGTAAAAGTGGCGGAACACAAGAATGACTGCCGAGGTAGAAACCCGAAATCGGGCCTGGCAGTCCACAAAATGGAAGAAGGACATATCTTCAACTTCGATCAAGTGAAGATTTTGGATCGAATCCAAGACCAGGCAACCATGAACATAGCAGAGGTGTTTCATATTAAGAAGAGAGGAGAAGATCTCACTGTGAACCTACAGAGTGAGTGTGGGAACTTCAACTCGGCTTACAACGGGCTTTTAGCTCAGTTGCGAAGACAACCGTGAGAGGAAAACTGCGTGTATGAGAGAATGAGTGAAACAGCATAATGGGTGAAAGTTGGGTGAAAGTAGGCATGAGATGGGTGTTACAAATTAGTATTATATAACTGACGAAGTTGAAGGGGTGATTCCAGCTGAATGTAAGTGTTTTGTGCTTTGTAAATTGTATTGTATTTGTACTTGAATCAATGTATTAAATAAATGTATAATGTTTTAGGCGTCTGATGATGACCGAAGAATAGTAGGTCGAAACGCGTCACGCAAAATAAGCTGTTTTCGTTATTTTTCACCGATAATTGCCAATAAAACCACATAATAATTCTTGCATAAGATTGGAGCGAAGTTAACTCCCCAGCTTTGTTCCGAAAAGCAATCCGAGCAAGATTAGCAAAAGGTACATGAATGTTGTTAGTATCCAATCTACGAAGTATACCGTAACTATGTACGCTATAGCTTCAATTGGTTTTACCAGAATTTTCTAATAACTTTACCAAAATTTTCTTCTGAAGTTCAATCAAAATATTTATTAGAAGATCTGTAAGAAAATTTTCAGAAATCGTTAGACAAACCATGGAAATGAAGGAATACCAGGAGAAATCCCTGAAGGAATCTCTATAAGAGTTTTTGTTGGAATCTCTGGAAGAATTTCTGCTGGAATCATTGAACGAAATTATGAAAGAGTTTGTGCAGGAATTCCTGCATTTATCCGGAGGAATAAATGATCAAAACCTTCAAGAAAATTAAGCAAGCATTCTATATGGAATTCATGGAGTATTTCTTGCAGGAATTCCAGGAGCAATTCGCGAAGAAATGCCTGATGAAATGCCCGTAATAGTTTGTAGAGGACCATTGGAAGAATTAAAAAAAACTTGGCCGAATTTTTGAAGGGATCTCTGAAAAAGTTTCTTAATGAATTTCTGGAGGAATTTCTGAAGGAATCTCTGAATGGCTTCCAGAAGAAAGCTTTGGAGAAATAATGGCAGATTTTCTAACGGAATATCTGGAGAAATTTCTGAATGACTTCCAAATTTATAATTTTATGGAGGAATTTATGAAGACATTTATGAAAAGTTTTCTAGTGAATTTCTAGCAGAAATTTATGGATCAATCTCTAGTGAGCATGGAACTGTTTCGGAAGGTATCAATGGAAGATTTTCTAATTGATGTGCAAGATTTCTTCTTTATATTGAAATCTATAGATGAATTTCTGATGGAAACTTTGGTCGAATTTCTAGAAGATTTTCTTCCAAAACTCCTTAGAAGAATTTATGGAAGAATTCTCAGAGGCACTTCTGAAGAAAACCCTGGAGTGATTTCAAAAGGAATCTCTGCAGGATTTTTCATAGGAATCTATGAAGGAATTACTAAAAAAATCTATTGAAGGGTTTCTTAGTAATCCTTATAGATATTTTTTGCAGGAATCTATTGAGGGAAATTATTGAATATCGATGTAGAAATATCGAGAGGAATCCTTTGACTAATTTCTGAATAAATTCCTAGATAACTTCCTGAAAACCTCCCTGAAGGCATTTCTAAAGGGATTCTTTGAGAATTTTTAGTCAGAAACTCCAGAAGAATTTTTTATTTGTTTTTTTTTAATAATCCCTGGAGGAGATTTTTGAATTCTTTGAACATTTTTCATATAAATCCCTTGAGAAATTTTTGAAATATTTTTTGAAAGATTTTCTTAAAGAAACCCAGTAAAAAATCCGAAGAAATACATGGTGAAATTTATGAAGAAATTCTCGAAATATTTCATTTGTTTTGAGAGAATGAACATAAAAAATATCAATAATTGTTTTGTGGGTGGATACGACTTGAATGATTTCTGTTAGATTTACAAGAGTTTAAGCCCAAAGAAACATTCAATGGTAATAACAATTAGACGATCAGAAAAAGCATCGTTCGAATATTTTTCATTTAAAATACTTGTTGCAAACACTCTAAAATATGTCAATAAATAAATCTCCAGTAATTTTCAGAGAAAAACGTTCACTAGAATTTCGAAAACTTAGTGATTGTTTTGCTCGTCAAAAAACAACTAAAACAGCTTCTCAAAATAAAAAACGAGCTAAATTCCCAGGTAACATCATGATAAACAATCTAGAGAACGAATTTTTGAGAATAACGTAACGTAAAAAACACTCGATCAATCTTATAAATTTTGAAGCCATGATAACATACAAGCAAACAATAGCATCATGCAGTTCCTTCTAGCCTTAGACCTTTTTGGCGCCCCTTAGAGGCTGGCGCCCTTGGCGGGGGCCAACCTGGCCAAGAGCACGCTACGGCTCTGGTCGGACCACGCATAACTTGCGAACGGAAGGTCTGTTTTGAGTCGTCTTAGTTTTGTTCTGTTAGTTTTCGCCCAAGGAAGGTTTTTAAGGCAAAATATAGAAGTAGAATCAGTAGATAGAAGTAAAATCAGTTTACTGAAGAGATCGTAGTGTACTTTGCTAGCGACAGGATGCAAATTTTTGCCTGTCACGAATTTCCCCGTGGAGCTTTTATTTAATTCTACCGTAGATCTTGCCCCACCTGGACCGCGGGGACGCTATTCCGCCAAACCGCTATAGGTGCCGACCCCGCTGCTTTTTGGCCTTCCGTTGGACATTCCGTCAAAGGATTTGGTCTGTTCGTCGAACCGGACCTTTTACGTCACCAGTAATGGACGGCGATAAGAAGGAGGAGAAGGAAGCTCCGAGAGCCGAAGAAGATGCGGCTCAAGGAGGAACAGTGACAAAAGCTTAAAAGCAAGGTTATCATGTTGGAGTGAGTCGAGCGAGAGAACGTCCGACGGATCATCGTGACGCTGAACATTGCAGGGGAATTGATCCCGACGCACTTCTTTCCGGCGCTTCCACATATCAAGAAAGAATTGCCTGGTCTTCCGTGGAAATTACATTGAAATTGGTGAGATTGTTTCTTTTATATGTACTACTTTCATTTATCGACATAACGTACATAATCAATTCTGGGGAAGGAGGGTAATCAGAGCCGCCAGTCGATACATTATATATGGTTGGAAGAGTGGAGATGTCAACTTTCCTTTAAAACCATTGTTGTGGTGACTTCACTACTGTTTGGTGAAACTGGCAGCACTGGATAATAGTTGGCATAATGTCGGGCATAGAAAGCCGATAATAGTTTATAAGGTAGTTGTTAAGTTATGGTGTTGAGGAATCGAATCATCGTGGATGTAAATACTAAAATGTAAGTTTTATATTATACTAGCTGTCCCGGCAAACTTTGTCTTGCCAAGTTGTGCTGCTTTGACAATTGTTAAGGTCATTGCATCATGGCACCCTAGATTGGTTTCATTTCGATTGTGTTGATTTTCTTCCCAGGTTATAAAAAATCAGCATTTTGTCTATTTTCTTACATTTTTAGTTCATTTTCCTAACTTTTTTTACATATAAACACAGCCACCATGAATACGAATCAAACCATGCAAGAGTCATCCCGATCGGTTCAGCCGTTCTTGAGTTTTGTTGCCTCAAAGGGGCTCTAAACTCATTTTTATATATATAGATTATAATCAAATGTATTAATTGAAATTATAATAAAATTGCAGCTTTGAAGCTGATTGCAATGTAATCTGCTGTCGAGAGGTATTCAGTCATTCCGGTAAAGATTGCCCCAACAACCATTATGTTGTAGAGAATGGCAGGGCCCATATAGCCGAGGCGGTAAACGCACGGGTATTCAGCATGACCATGCTGAGGGTGACGGGTTCGATTCCCGGTCGGTCCAGGATCTTTTCGTAAAGGAAATTTCCTTGACTTCCTTGGGCATAGAGTATCTTCGTGCCTGCCACACGATATACACATGCAAAATGGTCATTGGCAGAGGAAGCTCTCAGTTAATAACTGTGGAAGTGCTCATAGAACACTAAGCTGAGAAGCAGGCTTTGTCCCAATGAGGACGTTACGCCAAAAAGAGAGAGAGTTGTAGAGAATGGCGTGCTCTTTTTATTCACATTCATTGTAGCAGTTCGAAGGCTTGCACTATATATAATAGTATGATCTTGATTTAAAAAAATCGAGTTGAGTATAATTATAATGTTTTGCTTGATCAAATCACATTGGATGGACAGCCCACTGCTATCGGGCTTAGTTACCGTGCTACAATGAATGGAGACCTTATCATCATCATCATCATCATCATCATCAGGAAGGTTTTTGAGGCAAAAAAAATGGAGAAATCGAGAGCGTTTGAAAATCAATTTTTCACACATTTTGAACGGGGACTTGGACATGTCTAGGAACTTGAAACGCCAACAAACGCAGTGGGCAAGAGTAAATAAGTAAAAAGCTGATTAATTTCTTCTACATTCTTTTAACAGTATGCAGCACACATTCCGCAGAGTTGGATGGCAGACGGCGAGACGTGATCGAAAGCATTGCTACGGAAAACATTGCCTGCCAAAGAGAAAACAAGGCAATGGGGATAATGATTTCGTTAGCACAGCGGACGATGTGTAGCAAGTCACGGTCGCCATATAGTATGTCTAGCGCGTCGTGCCTTTACTCAACATTCGATAGTTGGCCTTCTTTTTCTATTGCAGCAGATAATCAGACACTAAAATATGGGACAGCTATAGAAGGAGTTCATGGTTTTTTACAGATTTAAGGAGAAACATCAGAGAGTACAAATATGATTGCCACAATGGTCGACTTGGACCCCTACTCACGTTTTCAAGAGCACTAATCTTAAAAAATCGTAAACAAATGCGCTCGATTTGGAAAAGCTGTCTCCTTTTGCAAGTGAGCAAAGCCAGGATAAACAAGTGCGGCTTGGTTCGATGCTTCGTTCGTCAGATTTGTGCCTCTAACTAAAGTTTGTATGCAAAATTGCAATGGAATTTCTTGATCTTTCACCTTTCTAATTTGCAATCACTGACAGTTCGAGTTCTGGTTGAAGCACGGCTTTCGTTGCGTGGTTCCAACTGACGAGACGAACAGCAATTTGCGTGCACCACCGAAAGCCCATGCATTAGATTTTAGCCCTGGAGCTCGGTAGATACCGAGAAACTGGAGGTGGTTATGACCGGGTCGGACACTCGCATATCATACCCAACAGCGCTCGAGGAACCTTAACCGCTCCGGTCGATATGGATTTTTGCCCACCACGGCCTGAATCGTTGCGGTTGGCGGTGCAGAGCAGCAAGCATGATCGCCGTCGTCGTCGCAGTGGTTCGTTATGGAACCCTGCCACAGAGTCGCGTCGCTCCGCAAGCCACAATCATTGCACGCTAAAACCGCTCAGCACATAAAACGTGTAAGCCCTACTCATAAGTGCATAATTTCCAGACCACACAAAAATGTGTAACAGTTACACATTCACAAAAAACAGCTCGTACACTTGTCTAGATGCGAAATACCGATTTTTTTTTTGTTTTCCAAGGTCACTAGTAAACCTAGCTAGATTGCCGTACAAAATTGTTTGCGAATTTAACGATTTTGCAGACACAGGAGCTGATTTAGTGAATGTGTAAGTGTTACACATTTTTGGTGTAGTCTGGAAATTATGCACTTCAGTGCTGACCGGCGTTAGCGTGTGTGCTAGGAATGCTGGAACTAATGATGGAAGGAAAATGCGTCCGATGCCATGTGTGCACGGTTGAAGAATTTTTAAATTAATAGGTTCACTGGACCTAAAGTGGAGCGCGCACCACCGGTTTGATAGTGTAGGTAGAGAGTGATCGGCCGACGAACATGACATTTATCGAAGACGTAATCTGCCGTTGTGCATCACGATTGAGGTTACGTAAAAATGTTCGCATGTAGGGTTACAGTTTATGCTGGTCAGCAATGGGCTAGCAATGAATTGCTTGTCCACTCCTCCACTCTCACACGAAACTTGTAACACGGTTTAATGACAAAAGGTCGAAAATGAGTTACTTTGAAAAAATTTATCCCTTCAAAGTAGACGTTCTTGAGATTTTCTCTTGAATATATACTCTTCACCCTTTTGTACTTTCAATCCTCTGTCTTTCGACTTTTTGTCGAAGTTTTTTTTTCAACCTGTGACCTTTTTACACATATAAAAAATATTATTATAAAAAATTAACATAACACGATACTTAGAACCTTATAAATGTACCAATAAGAAACGACGTCACAAATTGACATCTACAACTTAAATTTGACACAATACTACACTAAACATAAATATGCCCGCGCCCGGTTATCCCATTGGATAACACCTTCCGATCACAGGATGACGAGGTTTCATTAATTGATTGAGGTCCATCAACCATCCTGGAATTGTGTTTTGTTTGGCATTTAGCCTTTTAATTAACAGTCATTGCTGCTGCTTTCATAGCTTGATTTTGTCCAGGAAAACTAATCCTAATCGGGCATTCAAATTCGGGTTTCATCACTAGAGCTCTATAACTTGAAGTCCGTACTAGGGACTCTAGTACTTTAACCGCTACCTGAAATGGCCTGAAAGTTGGAAATTAAAATAGGACTGCATTTCATTGGCCTCTATTCTGCCTGAACCCTATAAATGTGCATTAAAATTCGGGTAATATTTACAAGTTAAAATAAAACATATAACACAAAGAACGCATGAATATTAGCCTGGTACACGGTTTATATGGGAAAATACAAAAAATGGAAAAACTCAAGTTCCTGTATACTTTTTGAGTTCCACTTTGGTTCCATATCAACTGTGCAAAATTTCGGATAGATCGGAAAAACTATATTTTAGTGCCCGCCATTCTTAGTTTTTCATACGATTTACTATGGGGAAATTTTACTCCTGCAAAGAAAAATCAGTAGGAGTCACCCCTAGATCCCAAAAAATAAGTCGATGAATGATTTCTGTAGAATACTTTACTAGGAATCAGACCTCCGAAGACAGCAAATTGATGCGGCGTTCGTGGAAAAAAGTTATTATGCCTTACCCGATCGATAAAATAACGAGATTTTATTGTTTATTGTTATTCCTTGCATGTTAAACAGCGTTTACATGTCATTCGGTTTTCAGTCAATAACTTTTTCCACATGCCTCAGATCGCTTTGCGGTCCTCAGAGGGTTGGTTCCTCGTAAAATTTCCAACAGAAATCATTCATCGATTTATTTTTAGGGGCTAAGGAGCAACCTGTGGCGATTTTTCTTTGAAAAAGTGATTTTCCCCATACTAAAACGTATGAAAACTTAAAATGGCTGGCGCTAAAATATAGTTTCTCCGATCGATCTAAAATTTTGCACAGTTGATATGGGACCAAAATGGAACTCAAAAAGTGTACAGGAGTAAAATGTCTTTTTGTGTCCCACGCTAATGAATATTTAACTTAAAACACATTGATCAATTATTCTGTCTTATTAATGTAACAAATATTTATACCCGTACCAACCTTTGTGGAGACGCAGAGGTAAATAAGGTCACTGAGGAGCTAGGGTTGCCTAGTAAATCTACATTATAGAGATATGCGAAGGCGGCCATTGTAAGCCAATCATGCAGAGAGAACTGTCAAAGTGTGAGCCAAATGAACAAGTCCCGCGTTACATTTGAAAAGGGCCTATCCCTAGAACGTAAACATTGAGAAAATCAATGCAAACATTTTCCACCACATTTCATATTCGTATTTCACAGTTTGAGAATTTTTCAACATGCTATCCGTTCTAATGACACAAGATTTGTATCTGTGCATCAATAATCAAGATTGCATTAAAAATTATCAAAAAAGTATGAAAAATTATAGATAAACATGTTAAGCTAATTTGGAAAGTTTCACCCGGTGTAGGCCTTATTGCGAGTCTTTCTAAAATTTTCTTAGCGTGGCCAACCCGAGTGAGTCTGTTGTTGACATCGAATCAAGGCTCGGCCCATTTTGAGAGAGAGAATTCTTTCTCTCGGCGCTCGGGCCGGGAACCGTTCGGAAATTTTTCGGTTGTCGGCCCTTTACACGACAATGCCTACCAATGTAAACAAAATGTTTACCGTTACTGGCCCATTTGGAGCACGGCCTTATGAATGAATGGGAAAAAAGCAGTGATTGGCCGTTTTGAAGATGGGGTTTATGCTGATAAGGTCTACGATTATGCGGGTGATGTTTGCACAGTAAATTACTGTTGGGGGATGCTATGGAATGGTATCAAAATCGATTTGTTTACATTTTAAAGATAGGCCCTTTTCAAATGTAACGCGAGAAGTTTATCGTTTGTAGGAAAGCGTCGTTTGAACGGTATTGCAATCGGAACTAAATAAATTAAAATTGAACAATTTTAAAATTGACGGCATATGTAAGTTTAGTAAAAAGATAAAATTTAATTAATTTTGCGCACTTGAAGCACGACGAAACTTTTGTTGCTGCACTTCTCGAAAAAACTTCCATTGCTGCTTTTTGCTTCACTTCTGCCGATATTATTAGCGTAACACTTTGCAATGCATTTCAGTTCGCTTCGATTGCTCCGCAATTCTTTTCAAAATTTTGAAAAAAATCTACCATAATTAGCAAATGTAAACAAAACAACTTGAACCACAACAAAGTCGCCGCACAAAGTTTGAACATCTAGCTTTGTGACAAGTGCTGGCAGCGACAAACAGTGTGCCGAATCGACATTTGTAACATCCGCTCATCTCTATGTAGAGGATTTCTAGGGTTGCCTACCAATATTGTTCCTATATTTATCAAGATTAAAATGCATATGTATAAAGCAAGAACGCATGGTAATGATTAGATGGAAAATATGAAATTAGTCTTAAATATTTGTAAATAAAATAATCATTCAAATATTTATGTTTTCTCTTCTTACGCTACGAAGGAATTGTTGATGACGTTAATTCCAGTGACAAGTTTCCAGTCATTCTCGGTTCTGACTCATGATTCGAAGTCAATTGAAAACGGGCGTGGTGATTTAGTGGCTACCGCTTTTGATCAATCATACTATCTACTTTATCTATAAAACTTACTCATGTAAATTTTTGTATGATCATAGCCATAGAACCAGAAACGGGTTAGAAAAGCCGTTTCCCCTCCTTGCTAATTCACAGCACAGTTTTAATCTACAGCTGAATTTCGTTCGTTGGGCTACGTATCGATTGCATAATTTGTGGGCGTAATATAATAAGTCAACTTTCGTTCGTTGCACCAAGCTCTTAGCCCAGTTAGTGAAAGACCCAGGTGGGTTACGATAGGTAGGCTTTAGCCCAGTTAAAACGAAGTCAAACGTCACTTTTTGACGTGCAGCACGATTTGTCGAGGTTGCTAGCCCTTAATCTCTATTGCTAGAGATTGTTTGACAGCTGAAAACTCAGCCCACCTAGTGAAAGTCTTTCACTAACTGGGCTAAGAGCTCGATCGATACGTAATCTATAACCTAGCGCCTGGCATCCACGCACCAACGTGAACCGTCAGCCACACAAACATGTCCCAAAAACACCACGACATGCTAACATGTCGAATGTCGGTAGCCTAAATGTCGACTACAAAGTGCTCACCAGTCGAGATACAAGCTTCACGAAATCTGGCCAATCTGTCTGTTATGCGGATGGCAAGGATATCATGAGGATACAGGGCATCGAGTATCTTCGTGTCTGCCACACGATATTCAAATGCAAAATGGTCATTGCAAGACGAAGCCTTCAATCTGTGGAAGAGCTCATAGAACATAAGGCTGAGAAGCAGGCTTTGTCTCAGTGAACTGAAAAATTTGAAGCGAAGACAGAAATGTAACACTTGCTTAACATGTAGAGCAGCAAAACCCTGACTGAATGTAACGTTATTTTCATTCCACGTCCTGTTTATTTCACAGTTCGCGTGGTTGCAATGCGAATACAAGCACTGCCTTAGATCGACGACATCAGGATCATTATAGAAGAACTGAACGCTGAGGTCGCTAGAAGCAGGAGCTGTCAAATTGCGCTTTCTGAGTGGCTCTGTCTACAGTCGCTAACACCAGGAAAGACTGAAACCCACACACGTCATCCGCCACCCTTTTTTGCGACCATCGCCACTGACATGAATATGATAATCATGACTTCCCCCTTCAACACTTGCTGTAGGGAGCAGAGGCTCGAACATCGATACGCGAAAAAATGCACATGGATTAGTACAAGCGCGGTACGGCGTTACAAATTCCATTCGTTGCGCACAAAACTAGTTAATTCGTGTCACTTTGAAAGGGATAGATCAGAACTCGTGCCTAATGATCATATCATGAGGGTCACGATGATTCACACCACTGACATCGCTTGAAATTTTCCGTCATCAACAATGTACGTCACTGACAGCTATTTTAGTACGACCGAGAACGACTTATGCCGTTTTTCTTTATTATCCAGTTCCAACCTGGGTTGGAACTGGATCAGATCACAGTTTCAACCCCAACCCGATTTCGGTTTCGCTTGTACTAAAGTTTGTTTGACGTTGTTTGTTTACACATTTTCCGCCAATCCAGTTCCAACCCAGGTTAAAAAAGAAAAACGGCATTAGACAATAGGAAGCCACTGTTTCATAACAACGACAAAAAAAGCATAGGGAGAGCTCGATGATGCCTCTCCAGAGGACTACTGGGATACATTCAACAATAAGCAACGCAGCCGTGAGCATCGCCAGGCACATAAAATACAGCCGACTTACATATTACAACAGAAAACAACAACAGCACAGAGAAACCGACGTAACACTTAAAACAAATTTCAATAAAAAACATCGTCACGAAAATGTAAACGCCCATACTAAACATGTTGTGTTTGGCCGGGCATCAACTAGATAGCGGTAGTGAGTAAATGTCAAACAGGAGTAGAAACGATACGAGCGCCGCCAATAATCAATCGACCAACTACAGAATATTTGAATTAACCGTTAAAAAGGCAATCTTTCATTTCATTCATCCATTTATTTAGCATTACATTACAATCATAATAAAACTAAATCAACAATTCTTCCAACAATACCAGATCGCCTAGACCAGTAGTATGCAGCATGTTACGGCGAGCATGAATTGCTCATGCATGCTAGCATTATTCTTGACTTTAGCAACCCTCCTCTTCCCCATATGTGGGAATGCTCCAAAGAATTCTAAGTGCTCCAATTTGAATTGCACAAAGCACAATTGAATTTTCCTCGCTGTCGCCCTCGCTCTATTCCTGTTGCATGCATATCAGAACGATCCACACACCGACATATCCCCTTCAACTTTGCCAGTAAGGGGCTGTTCATAAACCACGTAGACCAAAATTTTGCCATCTCAGACCCCCCCCTCCCCCCTCGTAGACTTTTGTTCATACAAAAATTTTGAAATTTGTATGGAGCGTAGACTTTGACCAGACCCCCCCTCCCCCCAAAAAGTCTACGTGGTTTATGAACGGCCCCTAAGTGCATCTAGGACGTGGCCCCGTCGTCGTCGCTTGTGCAATTGCACACTGAAGTTACAATCATGATGACGACGACGCCACCGCCGGCCATCATCGTCATCGGTGGCTGTGCTGTGCCACCTCCGCCGTCGCCGGTCGACCGTCCTCTCATGGTCACGGCTTGTGATCACGTTTTTCAACATTCATTCATGGATACACACACATAACATGTGCATCTTACATCCTACGGCTACTGCCGCTAGTGCAGCAGCGATTGAGTAGGGGGAGATCACATGTTTAGGTCGTCCCAGCCTGAGACTAACTTCTAGCAGTGGTTCTCAATTTTTTCCAGGACAAATGTTCAACACAAGGTGCTATATTCATAGCTTTCCCAAAAATCAACATTCCAAGTTCCTACGAGGGTTGATAACGGACTTTGAACAACACCATCGAAAGGTTGTAGTTCAATAAAATTGTAGAAACCTAAAAACTTCTACTTCACATAAGACCGCAACAAATTAGGCAGGGTGAATCGCATCCTAAAGATTGAAAAACACTGTTCTAGATCGTTTGAAATTCCTGATCGTACTAGCAGTAACGTCAGCTTTCAGCTCGTGCGAAAAACATTACAACATCCGACGAATACCACCATCATTTTGCATTGATTCAAATGCTTGCGAGGAAATAACTACCATCATTAGTAGTAGCAGGTACATAAGTAGAGTTGGTAGCATCTTCCCACGATTATCAACACCACTTCACAGGTAAGGTATCATCTCGCGCACGATGCTGCTACGGCGATCGATCGTTCGATGGCGATAGCACATCAACAAGTTTTGTTATTGAGTGAGCGTATAAACACGAGATCAGATGATCAGGATTGTGAAGTCACAACACTCGGTCGAAGCCGCTCTAGCAGCGAACGAATACGAATGGTGAAGAAATTGCAGAGCACATCAAAATCAAAAGTGAAAATTGAGTTGAAGGGTTTACTGAGATGCATGGACTCGATGTTCACTTTCTACAAAGCATTTATTGATCTCAATAAACTTCGTGATTGTAAACTGCATTTACGGTATCTAGCTATACTGACAACTTGTTAACAATCCCCCTTCGGATCCTATGAAGCTTACATACTTTTGGAAGATAGATTCAATTATTTTGTTAGCTATTACAAACCCAGTATAAAAGCATTTCTTTATAACATCTCACTAAATAGGCCCTCCTTTGTTTCTACCACAATCATGTGCTATGTTATTGGTAGCTTAAATACATTAGTAACCCGATTTTGTCAGCCCCATTTCAAAACACCTTTTTTGCTCTCCCCATAAAGCTAAACAGTTTTTCAAGCTTTTTATCCCTCTATGTTCTGCATTTAAGCTGTAATTTGATGATAAACATGAATTAAATGGTTGAAGTTTGGCCGTAAGATAACGAAAGTCAAAAGTTTGTCGCAAAATGGGGCTGACAAAATCGGGTCCTTACTGTAATCCTTTTCAGAGCAACAATCTTCTTCTTCTTTATGGCACGACGTCCCCACTGGGACTTGACCTGCCTCGCTTCAACTTAGTGTTATTTGAGCACTTCCACAGTTATTAATTGAAGAGCTTTCTTTGCCTGCCATTGCATGAATTTGTATATTGTGAGGCAAGTACAATGATACACTAAGTATGCCCAGGGAGTCGAGTAAATTTTCCCGACCGGAACGGGAATCGAACCCGCCGTCTCCGGATTGGCGATCCATAGCCTTAACCACTAGGCTAACTGGAGACCTCAGAGTAACAATGCTCAAATTTTATTTCCTAATGCTGCTAGTTTTTGGTATCCATGGTAATTGGTATTGGCATTTTTCTACTTTGTATCTTTCTATTTACTTTCTCCCTTTTCTCTACATATACAACTCATATGTTCATAACCATCGCTAGAAACAAAAACATGTTGAAAAACTAGGAGTGTGTAATGTCTGAGACATAACCGCAATGTTGACGTAGGACTAATTTTTAACGCATAATAAAGAATTTGGGGCTCACAGATGAAGTAAACGTGTATCTATTCAGCATAAATCGTCGGTTTCCTGCAATAGGGGCACAACTCAAAAAATGTGAATTTTCAGAATGAGCGTTTGAAAATTGGCAATCTTGAAGCACATCCTACAAGTTCACTTATTTCTCTCATTATTAGACAAAAGTATACGAATTTTGATTGTTGTATCATGGAAAGGGACTGAAGGACTATCTCTTTCATAAATTTTAGATTACTATTTTTCATCGACTATTGAAAAAGTTGACTGATTTTGAGTTGTGCCTTTACTGCAGAAAATTGGTGAAAATGCAAAAATCTCGCGTTTCTCATCGAATTTCGGAACGGGTCTTTGTCAGATGAAAGTTTGCATGGTTTTTCATCATTTGTCATCAAAACCTCAAAAATGACAAATTTTGAGTTGTGCCCCTATTGCAGGAAACCGACGAAATAACGGCCAGAGTAAAATCACTATATGCTAAAGACTCGAAATCTGGCGATTGTTGCTGGTAATGATGATTCCCGTATCATGACGATGATGCTGCCGAGCAATGCCTTTAAAGTTGAAGGATTCGTCATTGACATAATCGTCATCATTGAAAATTCGAAAGCAGTTTTCTCGTACAAAGCTGAAATTTCCGCAGTGAAAATGTATTCACTGTATTGCGGCTGAAGATTGGAGTACAGTGAACTTATTTTCACTGCAGAAATTTCAGTTTAGAATGAGAAAACTGCTTTCGAACTTTCAATGATGACGATTATGTCAATGACGAATCCTTCAACCTTAAAGCGCATTAGACAGGTATCCTACTCGATTGGAATGACATTGACAGTAAATTTGGAATTTCAAATACCAAATATACAGCGGTGTATATTTAGTATAAAAATTAAACTTTATCGATAAACTAAACTATAAAAATTAGAACTAGTTGAATTTTTAGAAATAATTGAATAATGCTCCAAATAACTCTTTCGGAAGCTTTGGGGCCCTTAAAAGAACCATTTTGGTATAATTCATTGCAACCCATGCCGCCACCACCGATTGATCCGAAAAGAATCGAGGCTTCATTGGACAGAGGGCGGTGCCACCCGCTTGCTCATCCGTTGAAGCAGATCTTTTTTGGGATCTTGCTGCTGCTGCCACCGACAATCCATGAAAGAATCGGGGCCCCGGCAAACAAAAAGTGACGCCAATCGAATTTTCGTTTGCCGAGGCGGATTTTTCTTTGGATGTTGCTTCCGCTGTTGCCTCCACCGCCGATGGATCCGAAAAGAATCGAGGCTTCGTTGGACAGAGGGCGGTGCCACCCGCTTGCTCATCCGTTGAAGCGGATCTTTTTTGGGATCTTGCTGCCGCTCGGTGCTGTCCGTCCGCTGCTGTGTGTGCCGATGAAATGATCGAAATGAGTGTGTGCACCACTTATATAAGTTTCGTCGTGTCGCCTCACAGAACTATGCTTGATTGTGATTGGTTGGGTAAGACTGATCTCGAGCTTTTACTAATTTTCAGCTCCAGCCTCAGTCAAGGCACATCATTCAATTGAGCCCCAGCTAGGAAGCATAAATCGTCGGTTTCCTGCAATAGGGGCACAACTCAAAATTTGTCATTTTTGAGATTTTGATGGCAAATGATGAAAAACTATGTAAAATTTCATCTCACAAAGACCCGTTCCAAAATTCGTTGTGAAACGCGAGATTTGGGCATTTTCACCAATTTTCCGCAGTAAGGGCACAACTCAAAATCAGTCAACTTTTTCAATAGTCGTTGAAAAATAGTTGTCAAAAATTCATGAAACAGATAGTCCTTCAGCCCCTTTCAATGATACAACAATCAAAATTTGTTTACTTTTGTCAAATGATGAGAGAAATAAGTGAATTTGCAGGAGGTGCTTCATGATTGCCAATTTTCAAACGCTTATTCTGAAAATTCACATTTTTTGAGTTGTGCCCCTATTGCAGGAAACCGACGAAATTTGTGGTGTTGTGTTGCCCCGCCTGCTTCAGACGCTTCAAACGATTAATCAACCCAGAAATGGAAAAAAATTTCATTAAGCGTTAAAGTAAACAAAATATTGGATGATTTAGATCATTTTAATTCGAAAATTGTTAGAGTTAAACAATGTTTTACGGAAAATAGTTCTGATAGGGTAATGCGTTGCTGAATTCTGGGTGGAACCATTAGTGGCCGGAATTCAATCATTCATTTTTCGGGTGAACCACACTTTTCTCGATTGATGGAGTAAAATTATCTGATTTACAACTCTTGAAGAATCATTTTTTGGTGATCCTGATAAGGACCGTTTGATAAAGTAACGATTTCAGGAAGAAAATGGCATGAAACCGCCTTGCCACGCAATGCGTGTTGGTTTTCTCCGTGCTAATCCTGCAGGATGCCACCGAAAATTGGTAGGCCGCTTTCTGCCGTGGATAAGATTCATGACGCTATCAGCACGATAGCCGAGAGTCGCCGATGGGTAGTGCTCAGGTGTGGAGGTGACATCCACCCTGCTTGACTGATCCAACGAAAATGACGAAAGAAATCAGAGGGAGCAGCTTTTATGCCCTAGATTAGCAGATGAAGCTCCTCCCATTCGGCTGGCTTTTCAGTAAATTTTATTTGCATGACCCGCCCCGCATGCACCAGACGCTTGAAACGGTTAATCAACCGAGAAATGAGAAAAATTTCCATTTAACGAATAAAGTAATCAAAATATTGTAAGGTTAAGATCATTTTAACTCGAACAACGTTATAATTTATCGATGTTTCACGAAAAATGGTTCGGATAGGGTTGATAAATTCCGGATGGAACCATTAGTGGCCGGCATCATCATGCGGGGCCACCAAGCATTCAATCTTTCACTTTTCGGTTGCACCACACTTTTACCGATCCATGATGGAATGAAATAATTATCTGATTCACAACTCTTGATGAATAATTTTCTATGGTCCTGAAAAGAACCGATTGAATATTGAAAGATTTTAGACAAAAAATGACATGAATTTATCATGCCACGCAATGCGTGTTGGATTCCTCCGTGCTGAATGCTGAACGCCGTCGAAAATTGGCCCGCCGCTTGTTGCCCTGGATGTTCCTGATGCTATCATCAATGCGCCACCGCCAATCAATCGGCGAAAGGACCGAGCCCCGAGGACAGCGACGCAACTCGCAAATTCGTATGTCGCTGATCTTTCTGTGGATTTTGCTGCCTCTGCCACCACCGCCGAGCAATCGATGAAACGTATTCTTTCCTTCGTCTGCCGCGTTAGACGGTTAGAAGGCGAATGTGCAACAGCACCCTTGCCGACAACCACCGACGCCGAGCCAACACGCAGGGTTGCCATTATGCCAGATTTATCTGGCACTGCCAGATTTTCAGGAGGCAAAAAGACAAAAAGAGAAACCAGCGATTTTGCCAGATTTTTATTTTCGAGACAGATTATTGATCAATGAAATTTCCCCCTTGATGTTTTGAAAATTTATCTTATCGACCTAGGGAAACACAAAATTATGCGTCTTTCATCATGATCGTTGCGCCAAAAACTCGAACAGATGCGCTGATGTTTTCCGTGCTTCTTTTGTCGTTAACTTTCTTGCACATTCAAGGTCGATTGCCTGATACTCGTTTTTCAGTAGAAGAAGGCTCAATAAATATTTGTATAATTATAATATACATTTAAAGATGTGTTACTCAGCTTTTGTACTATTGATTACTTTGTAGTGTTTTTGGTGGAAATTATAGCTATAATCGTAGCTGAGTGAAACGGAGAATCGACAATGTCATTTTGTTTTTAATATTCAATGCAGTAATAGTAAAGCTAGCACTACCGTTTCTCAATAACTGTGAACATTTTGCACCTTGAACACAATACTAACACTATGAATATTTATTTATGTAAACTATTATTTTTGTTTATCATATTACACATGAAAGTGTTGTTGACAACATCTCATTTTGTCACTAAATGTTTTGGAGAATATCTAATAAAAAAATATTATTGAAAAACAACTCTGTTTTATAATTCAAATTATGCATTTAGTATAAATGCTATCAAAGTTTGAGATTTCCAAAGTTACGAGTAGCGCCAGATTTTGCCAGATTTTTTATTACTGATTTGCCAGATAAGTTCGAAAAAATAGTGGCAGCCCTGCCAACACGGCCGTCAAAGAATAATGAGCGAAAACGCAAACGATGAAAGTGGGCAGCTCTCGTTCGATGCGTTCACCTCGAGACGACAAAGGCAAATGAGGGAAGATGCGAAGAAGCAGTAGCTTTTATATTCGACGGGAGCATCCAAAATGTGCTCCAAAATGTGCTCGATCGTGATTGGCTGGAATAAACATGGGTTCACTTTTCCCAATTTTTCAATAATTTGTTATTGAAAAACAGCAAATATTATTATTGGACATAATTGGTGTAAAGATTTGCATTCGATTGGTGCCAAAATTTTGAAAATTCAACTAGAAATGGCTGAGCTATTAACGCTCAAAATCTCCACTTTAAACGTAACGCGGCTGATTTCTGAAAATTTAGAATGACACCCGGTATAGAAAAGAGAGACGTAGTCCTACGTCAAAACTGTGTCCCGTTCTGCATATAAAGTTGTAAGCACAGTGTCTATCACGCCTACAAGTTATGTAATCAAAGAAGAGTGCCACATCATCTGCAGTATAGTCAACACACCATCTATCACCTCACGCCGGGCATCCACACACCAACGTGAACTCTCCGGCATACAACCAGTTCCCAAAAACACTCCCACATCCTGACGTAGCAGACGCCATTCCATTCTCGCCTTGAAAATATAAGATCAACACTCACACACTGCAAATACCTATTAGCCCTAAGCAGCTTTCTCAATGGTTCCTTGTGTAAGTGTGGCTGATCTGAAGATACTGGATCTATGGGCGGTCAATCAAGCTGAAGCGCAATATGCTTAGCGAAATAAAATTTTGATTTTTTTGTTGTTGTGAATTTCAATTATTTCAAAGTTTTTTGATCCCGTCATTCGCAAATAAGCATGAGCATTGAGCAACTTGAAAGACCAGTAACGAATTTCCGACATGATTCCGACAAATTCTTAAGAAATTCTCAAAAGATTCCGAATAAGATTTCCAGTAAAAATACGAAGAGGAAATCCTGAGGAAGAGGAATTCCTAGAGGAATTCAGAAGGAATCCCTGGAAAAAATCTCTGGGTGAATTTCTGGAGGAATCCATAGAGAAGTTACAGCAGCGATTGCCGGATGAATCCCATCTAGAATAATTGGAGGAATTTCAGCAGGAATTTCTAGAGTCAATCCCAGAGGAATTCTGGGATGAATTCCAAGAGGAATTCCTGGGAGGAAATCTTGATAGAATTTTTGGATAAACCACATGAGGAATTCCTGCAGGAAACCCAAGAGAAGTTTGAGGAGGAATCTTTTGAAACCCGGAGGTATCACAGGAGGAATCTTTTGAAACCCGGAGGTATCACAGGAGGAATTCCTGAAACATCCTGGGCTAAAATCTGTAAGAATTGCTTGAGGAATTCCACTAAAAATCTCTCGAGAATCCCCAAAATGGATTTCTGGAAGAATTTCAAGAGGAATACCAAGAGAAATTCTGGTGGAATTCCAAGTGGCACTTATGAAGAAAATCCTGGAAAAAATCTCTGGACGAATTCCTGGAGAAATCTCTGCAGGTATTCCCGGAACCATCCCAGCAGGCTTTTCTGCAGGAATCCTTGAAGCATCTTTGGAGAGAAGACATGATTGTTGCATTTTCCTAAATTCAGTTAATGAAATAATTTATGGAAGATTTCATTCCAAAAGGGACTATCACAGTATTTTTATTGCACTTGTAATGTGTATTTACTTGTGTTTCTTACTTATAATTACTTCAACAGACACCTTTGGACGTTTGATCTATCCCAGGTGTTGGAACTGGTTGAAAAAACGAACAAAGACATAAGACTTTCATTGGTTCAATAATCTTTGAAGGAATACCTCACGGATTCTTGTCCTGATGCTTCCTCAGACTGCACTTTCAAATAGAAGTTCGAATGGGGCATTAGTTGAAAATTTCCGGTGATTGATAAGAATTCCTGACGTTTTCCCGATTTTTTTCCGGTGGTTTTAGATTCCACTAAACTAGTGAGTGAGAATTACATATGCATTTTAAATTGTTGAAAAATTTGTTCAGCTAGAAGATGCTGACTGTCGTCAAAATTGCTAAGCTTTCCACGGAATCCAATAATCTAAGTTACTTAGTTGATGCTTAAAAAGTTTGTTTGACATGTTTGATTTATTTTTTCACAGTTTCAACCAATAGGGTCTTGTACCATTTGGGCAGGTTTACCTATTTTGGGCACATGCCGCTATAACTAAGTCAATTTCAAACCGATTGATTTGAGTTTTTGTGTAGAATTAGATACTGTACGTGCCTGACTCTATACAAAAATCCAAATCTATCCGTTTGAAATTGACTTAGTTATAGCGGCAAGTGCCCAAAATAGGTACACCTGCCCAAATGGTACAAGACCCTATGTTGCCGGATGACGCACCCAACTTAAACAATAGCCAATAATTGGCACTCGAGCTGGTCCAACTCAAAGACAAAAATCTAAAGTTTTCTCGCGGCACCACGTCAGCCTCGCTCCCGCAAATAGAATCCGTAGCACGTTGCAGCTATAATACCAATTGATTCGTATATGCATTGCATGTCTCAAATCACACACTTGCCCAGTAGTGCACCAATGCATCAACGATCCTAATTGTGGAAACTAGAGATGCACAAACGATCCACCCGGCGATGATTACTGATGATGCAGATGTTTATCGATCAGTGATGATGGTAGTTTAGTTATACACCGTATCCAATAAGTTCTCATACAAAATCAAATTGAATTAATTTCACATTTGCAATTAGGATTTTCATAGTAAACTTATTTATTGAAAGGCCAACTAACACTGATCAAATACAGCATATGTTTTGGAATTAATTGTCCTTTATCCTTCTTTGCTGATCGATTATGTGTCGTTAGTCCATTTCAGCTGGCACGCACGCCATGTCATTGATATTTCGTCTCATTTCAACGAGTAAAGGTTTTAAGTTGAAACAAATTAGGTTACTGCCCTCACCATTGCTAGTAGCAACTATGACCAGAAGAGAAAAAATATCAGGTTCTGTTTTTGTGAGGAGCGAAGCCGTTTTATGTTGTACAAAATAAAACGTAAATTAAACAAAAATGTTAAATTACGTGTGTTAATGAAATTTGTTGTGTTAAAGAAGTATGGCTGCATCTTATCTTGTTCATTCACATCATTCTCACTTCTAAAACATGCTTGTGTCCCTATTATGGTGGATTTTGTTCAAAATTTATGTTTTATGATGTTTATCTTTAATATAACGGTCATTTTCAAGGAAATCAGTACTAGTTGAGCATACTTGCTAATTTCTTACCATATGATTACTAAAATTGTATTGTTTTAGCCTGAGTATATCCATTTGGTGCAATACTTGGGATAAAAACTCAAAATTCTACCTTATGAACTTTATTTAACTACCGTTGAATTAGAATCGTTTGGAACATTTTTATTGCGTGCCGGAGCAAACGGATTTCAGAAAACGGAAGTGTACTGCTTGGCTCACACAAACAAATAGAAAATAACGTTATTTTAAACCATATGCTTTATTCAATCAGTATTTTGTGGGCTTTCAATACATACATTCATTTTGAAAATATGAATCACAGATGTGAAATAAAATTATATTTTCTAAATTTGTATTTTGTATGAGAACTTATTGGACACGGTGTAAGAGATAGTACGTCGCGTGTGCGGCCGGCCGGCTTCCTTAGAGAAATTAGCCCTATTTAACCATGGAAGATGGACGGACACTGCCAATAGCGACTATTACAAGGGAGGCACTTTTTGACCACGTAACGCAGCAGTTGGTAATGGTGATGATCGATAAATTATTAAGGGGTAATTAATTTCAATTGATTCCGAGTGCGCATTGTTTATGGTGCGGAAAAGGAGTGAGAGGCTGAACGATGATGGGTCGGATGCACGTGCCACGTTGCGTTGGTTGGCAGATAAGTGCTTCATATTCTGACCCGCCCATCAATTGTTGCAAAAAAAACAAGAAGCAATTATGGGGGGTCGTGTGTAGGCCGATATTCAAACGTATGCTTCTCAAGCTTGGCGCAAGGTGTAGTTATCAGTGGAGAAGTAATAAAGTTTCGTTTTTTTCGCCTCACCGGTTAACTTACATCGGATAAAATTTTCATGAGAATGTGATTGCTGAAGCGCAAAAAGCATAGGCTTAGAACTAAGAGAGAGCAGAGAAAATAGTTAGAGAAGTGAAGAGTGAACAGCCGTCTGAACGGCAACACTTTTTCTGTTTTGATTTCATCACACGGATTTTGGCAACTGCCGCAAAGCAGATTAATCCACCCATCAAAGGTAGTGTCTATCTCGTATAATGCAATAAAAAAAGGATTAAACCGTTGATTTATTAACAAGGAATCATCTAACGGATATTCCAAAATTGAACAATTTTCGTTATTTTTTTGCCCTTTTGGTTAAAATTTGTTTGAAATGATTGCAATACTTATCTTGACTTTTGCGGCAATCGTCAGTGTTTGTTGATTTTGTCTATTAGGATATCAGTTTGACGGTTCGATAAGGTATTTTTGGCTTCACACTATTCGCTTCTCTACCTATTTTCTCTGGAGACAGCTCACTGCCAGCCACGATGTTTACATTTTTCTTCTTTCATTTTGCAGCATTTGGTGGGGCAATGAGAGCACAAGTCAGTCCGAAGCCGATGATAAGGAGGGGTAATGGCTGAATAGTCTTTGCTGACCACACAAACGCCATGGGATAGGAAAAGGGTATTTTGGTGTGGGATTAGGGTGTTGGTACAGACTTGACAATATCAATGCTATTAGGATGCAAAATAATTTTAAGGCTCAATAGTGAATCGCATACCTTCCAAAACCAAAAAAAAAACAATCTACAAAATGCCAAGCAAGTCATAGAAAGAAAAAGCGCCCGATTGTTTATTTAGTCAATTTTCCCGTCACATAAATGACTTCGATAAATGTTCGATATACTATGCAGCAGCATGATCAGTATAACTATATCAGATGACTTGAAGATCTGATTTTTACAGAACTGTATGCCATTGCTTATATATTCAGCTATTCCAATCATTACTGCAAACTACATCCGCTACATGCCCGAGATCAAAGCTTCCTGGAAGATAGAATCCAAGCCCAGGGATGTTTACATTGCTTCTTCTTGCTTCTTTGTACAATTTTGTTCGCCGCACAATGGCTTGAAAGTATATTATTGGTCAAAAATGATTTGCATGTTGAGTTCGCTGCGACAGAGTTATCTTTTTTAATTACGAAAAACGGAGCGAAATTTTAATAAGATCTTTTAGATATTTTGCCACTCCACATCAATGTGCGATTTTCAGCTCGGTTTGCGGTGACAGTTTGTGACAGGTCCTCCTTGACATTAGGTACCATGCAATCAAAGCCAGCTGTCTCCTCTCTCTCAGGTTTAGAAGTATATGCGGAGGTTTTGTGCAACTCTCAATAGTGCGCGGTGTAAGATTGCGTTGCGCTTATAAGAGAAGGAACCAAGTTTTTAAGATTTGACAGTATTTCAAGAAATCATATACATATTTTGAAAAAGAAACAACAAAGTGCGGAGAGGTCTCATGAACGACTCGACGAGACAAATACAAGTGGCAGTAGAGTACTCAACTTTTCATAAAAAATACATTCAAAATTCTAAGAATTGAAAGGGTATTGGAAGCAAGCCAGAAAGGCAGTGAAATTATTATTTTTTGATCGCAACATCAAGGTTGCGACAATAATAATTACAAGTTCAATATAATAGAGATATTAATTCCAAGTTGGATATGGCGAGACAGAAGCATCATCCATCATAGGTGTTTGAATTTCGAACTTTTCCTCCGCATCTCCGGCCACCGATCGATCGATAATGCCAAAGTGTTGATTGCAAAAGCTGATGGACAGCTAAGTGGTTTGTAAACGGTTCATTATTGTTGTGCTGGTCATGGGCAAATTAAGTGAACCAACAATTTGCGGGAACCATACCACCATTCAGCAGCAAGTGCATCCATTTCGCCGGCTGCTGCTTGGCCGGCTCATTCTCAATGGAATCTGCCGTAATTGCCATCTCAGCAGTTCAGTTCCCATGGTCCACCACCAGCATCCGGCATTAGCATTAGGCAGAAGGATCACTTTTCCCGGAAAACAACAACAGCGACAGCAACACAAACGTAGATACCCCCTAAGGTCAGTGTGGATGTTTTCTTTCTATATCGAATGTCGTTGGGCTTCTCACAGTAGTACTACGAACTCAATGTTGCTTATTTATTTATTTTCATTGTAAATTGGTTCCGCTGATATGGAAAACAGACAGACAATAAAAGAAAGTATGTCACGTTACTGTCCAGTGATTGCATGAAATATATTTGCAACTGATGGAAAATGAAGAAATCCAGGAATAAAACATACAAAACAACGACAAATCAAATAATTCCTATTCAACACGTTTTAATACTACACTTTTTAATTCAAATCCCACTTATTCGACATTTGTCGAATTATTATCGTCGCACCACCAAATCGAAGTCGTTGCTTGAAGCACATGCGAAGTTGCAGCTGCGAAGTAAATTTGAATCATTTTTTTCTGTTGCGCATCATTAAGCTAATTAAGAGCTACAATATACACTAATCCAAATTGAGTTGCGACGTTTCTAAGTAAGCTAAAAATCAATTATCGCACCGCCGATCACTTCGGATAGAGTGTAGAATTAGCAACTAGTTAAAATACACATAAAAAAAAAAAAAAAAAAAAATCACTTCGGATTTCTTCTTCTTGCTTCTGGTTGCTCTTGTATTTAACAAAGAGCGAAAAATGGCGCAGCGAATAAGCGCTATATTGCCAGTAAATTTTTGGCTTATACTCAATTAGAGTTTACTTTCATCCAAAAGCATAATAAGAAGTGATCAAATGTCACAGCGATGTACACTGTAAATGCGGAACGTTCCGATATTGTGCTTATACTCGCACCCGCAGCCGCTTCCACGATCAACCAGGATGAACTTCGGAAACCAACAATCGTAGAAAGAACGAGTGTTTCATTCGCACTACCACAATATTTCACGCAGAAAAATCTATGGTAAAATCAAAAATATTTGAGGTAAACTCAAACAAATTGTTAATTTGTTCAGGCCACAAAAATAAAACTGTTTGAAACATATCAAACGTCAGATTTGAAGTAAGTGCAATCCATGTTTGAAATAAACATGCATTCTTTATTCATTTCTGACAGGTTATGTTATACAGGAAAATTTAATAAAAATGAAAAAAAATAGTGAAAAATTGAGCCAACACTTGAAGTGACGAACTTTGCAGTTCTTGTTGAGTAAATATATGAAGGATGATTTTAAACTAATACTGCGTTTTTTTAAAGAAAAACAAGAAACAAGCTCACCGATTATCAATCATTCACACGAGCCCCCGTCGACCTATCGTGAAAAACGATACGATCGTGCGTCACTATTTCTGGAGCAACATTTGAAAAGGGAATACAAGCATTGGTAAACAATGACTTCACACGTCGCTCCTGAGCCCCCATTATAGCTTATTCACTTAAACTAAGGCCGTTATCAGATAGAGCATCTTTCGAATAACAGCTATCTTTCGAATAACGGTGTTCATTTTCGTGGGCGAGCTGCTGTTGGGCCCTACGGAGCGTTTTCGAAAAAAGGCACAAGACCTCTTGTGCCCTTTTTAAATGTTGCTCCAGATTTTCCGACACTCGCAGGCACAGCAAGGAACAATACAATACTAAATACTAAACATCCACGCGTCTATAGCTTTCGTTTTCGCACGAGACAATAGCGAACGCGATCGATTATGCTGCGATACTCACCCCATACAGGAGCGATGCATAAACAGCAAGGAACAACACAATACTCATTTCCAAAATACAAAGAATTTGTAACGAAAAGTAATTCTGTTAGTTGATATACAGGGGGTGGCCAAAATGTTTGGGATAGGCAACTTTTTTTTTTCTCTCACAAAAAAGTTCAACGTGCTGTAACTTTTCATAGAGTACATCAAAAATTCTCACATTTCGACTGTTCGTCAACCTATTATATGTGCGTTATTGGTTCAAAGTTGAGCCCGGTTGGTCAATCTTTCGCGAAGTTAGAACCGACCTGGTAAAACACTATTTTTCAGACAACTTATTTTTAAACTACCATATCTCCGAAACCACTGAATCGAATTGAATGAAATTTTGAACGTTTATCAACAATATATTAATGCTTCAAAAGGGGTCGTCCATAAATGACGTAGCTTTTTGGGGGGGAGGGGGGTGTTTGTGATTTTGTGACGAAATGTGACGATAGGGGGGTAGGGGTTTGTGATATGGTACGTAGCATTCTACTAGGTCTATAGAAAAAAAAATCATAATTAATAAACTTTTTACTTGCATTAAGTATTATTATCCAGTAAATAAAAAAAATATCCATGATTTTTTTCCATTTAGGGAATCGCGCCACTTGGGCGGTGGCTTCTATATTCGTCTGTTTTCCACTATAACTCAGTCAAATTTGAACCAATTGACACAACTTTTGGAATGTGGTGAGATAGGTATAGTATCTACCAGTGTACAACATTTCTAGTCAATTGGATCAAAAATGACTGAGTTATAGTGGAAAACAGACGAATATAGAAGCCACCGCCCAAGTGGCGCGATATCCTACATTATTATTAATAACAAGTAATGGAAATAAATGCCGGCTTCATTTCATAAGACATGCAGCTATCGGACGCAACAACTGTATCTGAGAAAGTGGTTTAGAAATCCTGCTAAAGAAAAATATAAAACAGGAAAAGGATAACATTTCCACAGGAATTCCTACTGGGAATCCCAGAAAAAAAAACCTCTGCAAACATTTCAAAATCTGGAGGAATCTCAGAAGGAATCCTTGAAGGAACTTCCAGAAGAATTTCAGAAGGAACTCCTGGAACAATCATGAAAGGAAATAGAGAAATTTCAAAAGAAATTCCGTGAGGAGTACCTAGAGCAATTTAGATGAAGCTTTCGGAGAAACATTGAATAAACTTCTGCAAGAATCTTAGATGGAGATATTTGTAGATTGTCAGAAGGAACTCCTGGTTTAATTTCTGAAGAAAGCACGGAAGAAATAATTGAAAGAATCCCGTAAGGAATTTCTGAAGCAATCCCGGAAATTACTTTTGGGAAATCACAAAAGATTATCTGGATATAACTCCTGGTGAAATCTAAAACAGAAAATCCTGAGGAATTCCAGAAGCAACTATGGGAGGAATCCGTAAAATATCCTGGATGGAGTGAATGGAGAGATGCTGGAAAAAGTTACTGAAGGAGTCCCAGGAAAAAAATCCTGGATAAATCCTAGAAGGAAGTCCTCGAGGAATCCCAGAAGAATCCAGGAAGGAAATCCTGAAGGAATCCAAAAAGGAACACCTGGAGGAATCACAGAAGTAACTCCTGGGAAGGTTTTGAAAGAATTCCGGAGGGGTTACCTACCGAGATCTTGGAATGCATATCTGAGTGAATTCCTGAAGGAAGCCAAAAAGGAACTCCTGGAGGAATCCCGAAAGGAACTTTTTTAGGAAACACAGAAAGAAGTTTTGGTGGAATCTCAAAAGAAATTCCGTTTAAAATCCCTGTAGAGATGTCTAAAGAAACTGCTGGTGGAAGAGAGGAGAAAAAACTTAAAAGAACTCCTGAAGGAAACCATGGATAAACTTTTAGAAAAACCTTAGAAAAAAAAACTTCTGGAGAAATCTCAGAAGGAGCTTTTGGAGGAATCTAAGAAGGAACTCCGGAATGAATTATTGGAGGGATCTATGAAGGAACCCCTGAAAGAATACAATAAGGAGGAATTTTCTAATGGAATACAAAAAAAAATCCTTGGAGAAATCCCAGAAGGAAGTGCTGGAGGAACTAATAAGGGAGACATTCTCAAAAATGGGAATCCCAAAATAAACTTCTCTAGGAATTCCAAAATGAACTGCTGTAAGAATTTTAGAAGAAACTCCTGCAGGGTCCTTCGAATGTCGTAATGAATTTTATTCAAATAAAATCAATTTGATATTCTTAAATGTTTTATTAGTGAACAAACTAATATCTTCGGAAGAGCTTGTAGGCTAATATGGTAGCAGAACGATGGGTGGTTTATTGAGTCATTAGCTTTGGTGATAATCTCCACTGGTTGTTTCTTGCTATTGTTGTTTTTTATAATATTCTATTAGCATACAAGTTAAAATTGAAATCAGAGCTAAGTTCGAGTTTTTTTTACATGAAAATTTTGTTGAGGGGGGGGGGGGGGGGTGTTTAACAAGCTACGTCATTTATAGAGGGGGGTGTCTGAATTTGTGACGAAATGCTACGAGGGGGGAGGGGGGTATTAAAAATCGCTCAAAAAAAGCTACGTCATTTATGGACGCCCCCAAAGTCTTCAAAACATAGGTACTTTTTGAACGGTGAAAAAAGTTATCATGCATTGACACTTTTTGGGTTTTTCTCGAAAAAGTGTATTTTTTTACAACAATGGCATTAAATTTTAGTTTTGATATCCAAAGATTTCTACTTCTATTTTCGTAATATCTCTAATAATATATATTAGAGCCTATTTGGATTAACGGAAAAACACATTTAGTAATTTTTGTGTGGTATTGTAAACTTTACTCATTTTCCTCTATATGGGCGAAAATGTTAAACCGATATAACTTCATTCGTCGTAAAAAAAATATATATATTTGAAAACGTCGTATCAAGTATCAATATATTGTTGATTAACGTTCCAAATTTCATTCAATTCGGTTCAATGGTTTCAGAGATATGACAGTTCAAAAATTAGTTGTCTAAAAAATAGTGTTTTACCAGAACGGTTCTAATTTCGCGAAAGATTAACCAATCGGGCTCCAATTTGTATCAATAATGCACATAAATATAGGTCGACAAACAGTCAAAATTTGAGATTTTTTGATGTACTCTATGTAAAGCTACAGCATGTTGAACTTGTTTGTGAAGGAATAAAAAGTTGCCTATCCCAAACATTTTGGCCAAAAGAGATAACATATGAGACTCAAATTGTACAAAATAAAACGTGAATTAAACAAAAATGTTCATTTACCTGTTTTAATGAGATTTGTTGTGTTAAAGAAGCATGGTTATACATTATCTTGTTGATTCACACCATTCTCACTTCTAAAACGTACTTGTATTCCTATTATGTTAAATTTTGACTAAAATTTACGTTTTATGATGTTTATCTTTAATATAACGATCATTTTTAAGGTAATCAGCTCAAGTGAAGCCTACTAGCAAATTTCCTACCATATCATCACCAAAATTGTATTGTTTCAGTCTTAGTATATCCATTTTTTACAATACTTGGGATAAAAACTCAAAATTTAACCTTATGGACTCTATTCAGCTACCGTAGAATGAAAAACTTTACGAACATTTTTCTTGCGTGCCGGAGCAAACGGATTTCAGAAAACGGAAGTGTACTGCTAGGCTTATAAAAACAAATACAAAATAAAGTTATTCTAATCTGTATGCTTTAAATCAGTATTATGTGGTCCTTCAATACATGCATTCATTTTGAAATCACAGATGTGAAATAAAAATATATTTTCCAAATTTGTATTTTGTATGAGAACTTATTGGACACGGTGTAAATGAAAACGTTAGGTTAGGTCGTAATTGGGGCAGTAAAATCTTTCCATAAAAAGGAAAAAAATATCACTCGAAAATTACGCCTATATTAATTGTTTGACCTGAAACTGATGCTGCCTTCAAAAACATGACCGAATCGCAACCGGCCGGTATTGCTCTACTAAACATTATATGTAATTCTGTCACCGTGTTTATCACGTCGTTACGATCAATGCTATAAATAATAATGTTCGAAGCGCCATTGAAAATTTTCCCCACGCAATTTTCCATTAAAATCAATTCCATTCTCGGAAACAACAAACATCTTCTTGCCCGACCGCTCAGCTCTGCTTACTGCACACTCCACAGCAGATCGACTCGACGGTGCACCAAGATGGTTCCACGTGCCTCGTTAGTTTTGTTTTTTTTCGCATGACGACTGCATTGCATGTTGTCATGATAAGGTGCATGCATGCGTACATTTTTTTTTCTGAGGAATGCACTGCAGGGGACCAGACATAATACGTCATATTTGAATATTTTTGCAGTCATTGATTCCATGCACGTTTTAATTATTTCCAAACCAATGGGTAATTGAATTTTTATAACTGATTGTGGAATTACTATAATAATGAGCTCACGTGAGATGGACACGTTGACACTGAACACTATGGTGAACCCAGTATCCAGAAGGTAGCAAGAAGTTTTGGCACCCAAAACTACCACGCCACCATCTTGAATATTCCATAGATACCAATTTTGGACTCCGGACATCTTACCCATACTCCATGTCCATATTTCAGGATTTTAGAGCCAAAGCCTCGTAAAACTTCGCGCCTATATGAATTTTGGGCCCCGTCTTGGACTTCCTGATCACCAATGTTAAACTCTCATAGAAAATATACCCATTTGAGGATTTTTTTTGGACAGCCCAGTGTATATGTAACTTGGCCTTCCGAGCCTTCTATCAAAAATTCGATTTAGAGTGAACATTTTCAGCATACTTTAGTGTGCAAAAAAGTAAAACGAATTGCTTAGGTTTATTATCGACTGTGTTCTGTGATGAATTTTGCATACAAGTTGTGCAAAACCGGCGCTGGAGCAACAGACGGATGCACATAAACGGGTGAGCTCGTTCCATGTTATTGTTTTATTGTCAAGTCACTTCAAGTTAACAGCTAATTCACAGCTTCAATGTTCAATTGATTACGTTCAGCAGTTACGGAAATCTGAATGATTATTGATGTTCAACGAAGTTTTGTCACATGACTTTTCTTATTGGCGTGCTAGCTTTTTGAAATGGGTTAGCCGCTAACCTTCGCACAGAACGTAGCGATTGCTAAAATTGAAGTTTCAGTTATCAACAGCTAGAAAACATTTTGTCCCGTAACGTGGGTAGATCACCTTATAATGGTGCGTTACGGTGTAAGATCTAGCATAACAAATTCTGATCTTGTAATTTTTTAGCTTTGTTAATTTCAATGCAGGAAAATTCCAAGATCATAATTTGTTCGACTTTTTTTTGTTTGTTTGTATTATACTTTTCATTGTTAATAAACCATTTGTTTCAGGAGTGTAACAAATGTCTTTGTAACATGTGCTTGTTATTATTAAAACAATTTTAAAATTCTTTAAATAATTCTTTTTTTTAATCTGTTCAATTTTGGTTTACCGTGTATGCCCAACAGTTTGATCGTTTTATCGTTGTGGCGTTTAGAGACACCTAGTGGTAGGAATCGGTATGTCTGCTCGAGTACTAAAACGATAACCTTTAAAAAGCACGTACATTGCATACCTGCAGGCGAAATTCTTTATGCGCTTTTCTTTCGTACTCGAATAATTTGGAAATTCGAGAAGAAGTGCTAGACTGTGGAAAGACAACCCGAAACCGGAAACCCTTTTTCCAGCCAATCAAAATTCACTATAAATTTCAAAAAAAAAACCGGAAACCATATTTGGACCAATCAGAAATCAGGAAAGTAGACAGTACTGATCAGTGGGCTGAACCTATAAAAGGGGTTGGGGCACTCATATCAAACTCTCTTTACTCTGGTGGAAACCGTTGTTCAAGGTGGTTGATTTGAAAACGTAAAAGTGTTAGTTGTTGAATCTTAAAACGGTTAAGTGAGTTGAACTTAATGTTAAGTGTTAGTTAATTTTAATTCTAATTGTTTTCCCAAAGTTGATTTTTTGAATAGTTTATTCGGAAGTGGTTCAATAACGTCAAAAAGAGTGTGAAGTAAAATCGGCCGTACTTAAAGGTAATTTTTTATTGAAATAGTGATGAGTGCTTGGGCTGAAATTGTATGCGTTGATTAGGTGGCTAAACCCATTCAACGTGGGTGTTTGTCTGGAGCCCAAAGTACGTGGCCGTCCCACGCTCGGTCGTCGCTAACTGGCAAGCAGCTGTCCACCACCCACGATTCCGGGACAATTTTCCCGAAGAATCTGCTGTGCGGCCTCTTAGAATACGGCGATTCCCGAACCGCTCCGAGGAACAGAAGTGCGTCGACGCCACGTGAAGCCATCCTTCGTTGGAACCCCAAGCCAGCTGGCCAGCAAGTAAGCCCGTTTTAGTTTTGTGCACTCGAAGAAGAATGAGCTCTGAAAAAAGTTGGGGGAATTTGTAAAATATTGTAAATACACGTAGTAGTTAAATACCTTAGTTCCTAGTTTTTGCTTTCACACTTTTTCGCGAATTAAATTTTAAAAATTGAACTTGAATTTTCTTTAGTTTTTCTTTATTTTCTTTGGGAAGCGTTTTAGAATTAAGTTTTCAAGTTGAATTTCTTTCAATTGCCTGAGTTAATTCTTTTTTTGTAAATATTATTTCAATCATTTTAAGTAACCATGCGTCTCCATCAGTGCTCGAGTTTTTTGATATGAAGTGCGATGATTTGATAGTATTTTAGGTCTCAGTTCTAGCTTCGGTTTTCTGATTGGTTTAAGATTGGTTGGGTTTGGAAAGGGAGATTAAGTGAATTTACGGTGATTGGGAACAACAACCTGCCCTCAGAGAAGAGTCTTTGGCCGGACATAAACAGTGCTAGTGGCCCTTCTGTTGAAGGTGGCGCTTAAGTCACTAGCTACGGGTAACCAGACACGTGGATCGCGGATACTTTCGACCCGAATCCAAGCAATTAGGTTACATTTTGGCGCCCAACGTGGGGCCGGTTAAATTAGTTAGAATTTGTTTCAATTTCTTTTTTGGAAACGTGTAATATTTCTGAATTTAGGGTATTTTTTTTAAATTACTTTTATTTAAAATTATTTTTGGAGTTTTTTTTTCTTTTTGAGAGTGGGACGTGAGAAGAAACCTCTGGTCAATATGGCCAAGTTTACAGCGAACCTTTATCGTATGAATGCGTCACATTTGGAAGAGTGTGAGTTGGAGTATGAGTTGATTTTGCGGGGATTATCGATTTCGGAACACAGACAGGACAATGAGCGTCGTCTTCGGTCTGCCCTAAGGGATGACGAGAAAGGAAATCGCGATTACTTATCATGGCGAGGAATCTCTGAGGAATGTGCGTTCATAGGGAATCGTTTAAAGGAAATCGAAGATAGTATCATATACCAGGCAAACCTCAAATCAAAATCTAGGTTGTACCATTATTATCTCAGGCTCAGACGATGCCAGGTACAGACTCCGCGCGAAGAAGAGAACCGTTACGTCTTAGTAGACGCCATCAAGGACATGTTGTTGAAGTATTTCAATGAACTGATCGAAAATAAGGACGAATTGTACATGCAAATGCCTTTGGACTCTAGTGGCACCGCGGGTAGAAATGAGATAGGACAGACTCGCGCTGAAAGCGTATCGGTTTCAGGTATTAATCAGAGATCGACAGGGGCAATACCTAAGTCAAACGAGCAAGCGCGTCGCGTTGCATTTTTGTCTTCGACTAGGGACGATGAAGAAAGTTTAGAATCAAATGGTGACATTATTGATGATTTAGTAGTCTTGAACTCACCAGTCACAGAAGCGGTAAATCCTTTAATTAGCCCAGAGCGGGTACAGAATACCACTCCGGTCAATATGTCACGCAGGCTAAGAACTGAGGAGGTTCAAACAGGTAATTTCCAACAAGAGGCACGGGGAGGTCAGACGTCCCAAACCTCGCGACCCCCGGTGTTTGTGAGTGCTTTTAGACCAAATTCACAATTGACCAATAATTTTGGACAATCGTCCAGAGATGATTTTGTACATGTGTCACAAATCGAAACTTACGTCCAAAAATGCGTTAGTACAATTTTGGAAAACCAACGAACAGATCGAGTAGGCTCCGATCGGATCAATTTACTCACTGATCAATTACAAAATGCCAATATTCGTGGGGAAGAAAGTCGCTACACTCCGACATTCCAACGAACCCCAGGATCGACACCGTATTCGACTTCCTTCAGAAGGCAAAATGACGTTCAACATTATTCAGTTATCCCAGGTAATTTGAACATTCCTCCCTCACTAACGAGCACGCAGCGATCCTCAAACGTGATTTTCAATCGATCTTTGCCTCATCAACCAGAAAGGATTTACTCTGATAGGACTTCCTTGACTAGCGGCCCAAATGCTTTGCGAAACCCCTTCGATCCGCCTCAAACACCGAATATAAGAAACGTTCGGAACCCACCGCACCATTTGTGTAAAATCATTGGCACATGGCCAAAATTCTGTGGCGATAACAATATTGTTCCTTTGGTGTCCTTTTTAAGGACAATTGATATGCTCTGCAGGTCTTATGAAATCGATAAGGAAGAACTTAAACCCCATGCTCACCTTTTGTTTACAGGGGATGCATATACTTGGTATACGACCTACGTTGAACGTTTCGTAGATTGGGACACACTGTTGTACTACCTCTCCATTAGATACGACAACCCTAATAGGGATAGGTACATTAAAGAAGAATGCGAAACCGCAAGCAAAAGCCTAATGAGCTTTTCAGCGCTTTTCTTACTGAAATCGAGTCCTTATCGCAACGTTTGATTAACCCATTGCCAGATATCGAAAAATTCGATTTAGTGGTAGAAAATATGAAGATTTCATACAAGAGAAGGCTGGCTCTTGAAGACATTCGGTCGATTGAAGATTTAGCACAAAAGTGTTATCGATTTGATGCCTTGGAATCAAATCTTTTCAGTCCAAAGTCAAGAGGCACTAACGCCGATATTCATGCTTTAAGTGCTGATGAAGAAGAAAGTGATGAGGAGTACGTCAATGCGCTAAATGCCAAAGTTGGTCGTAGAACTAATAGGCAAAATGGAAATAAGTACACAAGCGAGCAAAACAATGAGGAAACGGGAATAATTTGTTGGAATTGCCGTGGAAATGATCATATTTGGAAATATTGTCCTGAAGAAAAAAGGATCTTTTGCCATGTTTGTGGACATAGTGGAAGAACTTCTTTCAACTGTCCTAACAACCATCCAACTAACGCAACATTCGCTAAAGTTCCAAAAAACGAGTTACCGTGATTTCGGGTGAAATTGATCACTTTTCACAGTTTTTGGATTCTAATTTTCGAATAGTTATCGATATGGTCAAACTCAATGCTTTAAAACAAGTACGACCACGGGTTTCATCAGTCAACGAGGTTTAAACTTTTACTGCAAATCATTTCATTGCAATAAATATCATTTAAAATGAAAAATCGGAAATTTTAGTTTCGGGGTGAAATTGATCAGGCAGTGAAATGTCTTTGTAAGTGCTGGAAATACATTTTCAATCTGAATTATCAACCCCAGAATGCGAAACGCTTTGTAAAACTTATACAAGTGTAGTAAATTCTCAATTATTTAACTTTAAAGTTTAATAAATCTAACGAAAACGCCTAAAAGTATGCAATTTCCATACTAGACATGTTATTACATTAGAAAAAGTACAATTTTATGCATAAATATCAATATTTATAGAACTTTTGATGACGAAATTGGGTTAAGCGAACACTTGGCAGCTATAAACATTCATTCGAATATTTATTCCATGTGCGATACAGCTACGGTAACATAAGTTTGAAAGTGTCTTTGAAAATCGCCAAACACACAGTATCGGAAAATATTAAATTTAATACAGAAACATGTGACTAATTATCTGTTAAACATGTAAACTCATCATTCAATAACCCTTGAGCCAGATGATGGTCATTTTCTGCAAATTGTTTTAAGTTCAAAGCTTCATTTTTGACAAATAAAAATTGACCTCACGTCGATCAATTTCACCCCACTGATCAATTTCACCCGAAATCACGGTACAGGAGAATGTTTAAGGAACCAATCTTCTCCTTCTGATTCAACAGTGGTTCCCAAAGCTGATCTGACCAATCCTTTTCCTACGTTTTCCGAAGTTTTCGAAATTAAAGTTAAGCCACATCGATGTCCAAAGATCAAGGTTCAGGTCTTAGGTTATGAAGTTGAGGCTTTGGCAGACACTGGGGCAGCTATGTCCATCATAAATTCCAGAGATCTTATTGATCAATTGGGACTGACAGTTCACAACATTAACCTTAAAATTAAAACTGCGGATGGTACTGCTCATCAATGTCTCGGAGGTGTACAGATGCCCTACACATACGGTAACGTTACGAAAGTCGTCCCTACTGTAATCGTAGTGGGAATATCCCAACCTTTGATACTGGGAATGAACTTCCTAGACCAGTTTGGTTTTGAGTTACGTAGCCCTTATGATCCACAACCCTTAAATAGTGATTCAACTGAGGGTACCGTGAACACGATCGACTTGTTTTTTGTTGAAAACTATTTCGAAAATAGTCTCGAATCAATAGTTTTCCAATTGGTACCTAACGAGATGTTAGAACAGGAAGTCACGCAAAAATCATCGGTGGAGTATGAAAATGACCCCAGTTTGGAACTTCCCACATTAGATTTCCCTCAAAACTCTTTTAACCATCCAGATGAAATTATCACCGAACATAATCTCAGTTCAAGTCAACGGTTAGAGCTATTTGAGGCGGTTAAGACATTGCCTTGCACTCAAGATGGTTATTTGGGGAAAACAGATCTTATCAAACACAGTATAGAAATACTTCCTGAGGCACACCTAAGAAGAAAGCAGCCAATGTATAAATATTCCCCGACTGTAGAACGTGAAGTTGACAGTGAAGTCGAAAGAATGAAAAAACTAGGAGTAATTGAAGAGTGTAGTGGGCCTGTAGACTTCCTTAACCCAATTTTGCCGGTCAAGAAGGCCAGTGGAAAATGGCGAATATGCTTAGATTCACGAGGCTTAAACCAAATAACCAAGCCGGATGATTTTCCTTTTCCGAGCATGACGAACATACTCCATAGGATTAAAAAGTCAAAATACTTTTCGATAATAGATTTATCTGAATCTTATTATCAAGTTCCCCTCGAAGAATCCTCCAAAAACAAAACTGGGTTCCGGACAAATAAGGGATTATACAGGTTTACTGTAATGCCTTTCGGCTTAACAAATGCCCCCGCCACAATGGCCCGGTTAATGAGTGAAGTTTTAGGACATGATTTAGAGCCATATGTCCATGTTTATCTGGACGACACTATAATTGCGACCGATGATTTTGAAACCCACATGTATTACCTGAGAATTGTGGCTGAAAGATTTAGGAAGGCGGGATTGACCATAAATGTCCAGAAATCCAGTTTTTGTCAACGGAAAATAAAGTACTTAGGCTACATTATTACCGAGGATGGGTTGTCAATCGACCCCGAAAAGATAAAAGCTGTGCTGGATTACCCCATACCAAAATCTGTTAAAGATATCCGTCGATTGCTAGGCATAGCAGGTTTTTATCAAAAATTTATTAATCAATATTCCGACATAACAGCTCCAATCTCGGACCATCTTAAAAAGGGTAAAAAGGTTTTATGGACAGAGGATGCAAACTGTGCTTTCCTCAAATTAAAATCTGCACTGGTTACCGCGCCCATTTTAGCCAACCCTGATTTTGAGATGCCATTTATTATTGAGACAGATAGCTCTGATCAGGCTATCGGAGCTGTCCTAACCCAAATACAGAACGGCGAGCGTAAATGTTTGGCCTATTATTCAAAAAAACTTTCCAGCACTCAACGACGCTATAGTGCAACAGAAAGGGAGTGCTTGGCGGTGTTACTAAGCATCGAAAATTTTAGGCACTTTGTAGAAGGAACCAGATTTGTAGTTCAAACTGACGCAATGAGTTTGACATTTTTAAAGTCCATGTCCATTGAGTCAAAATCCCCAAGAATTGCCAGATGGGCTCTTAAATTGTCGAAGTATGACGTCAACTTTGAATACAAGAAGGGAAGCGAAAACATTTCTGCGGATTTTCTTTCTAGATGCGTCAACTCATTGTCGGTTGAAATGCCTGATGCTTACTTGAACGGTCTACGGGATCAAATTCAAAAAAACCCTGAACGCTTCAAGGATTTCAAAGTCCATGAAGGGAACGTCTACAAATTCATCTCAAATACCACAGAGCTCGAAGATTCTTGCTTTAAGTGGAAGTATGTAGTACCTGCGGCAGAAAGAAGAGGCGTGGTGACGCAAATCCATACCGAAGCACATCTAGGGTTTGCTAAGACTTTAGCGAAAATCCGTGAAAAATTCTATTGGCCTAAAATGGCCGTGGACGTAAAGCGATTTTGTAACACGTGTGAGGTTTGCAAAGAGTCCAAAACGGACAATGTTAATGTTACACCTCCTTGCGGCAAACGCAAGCTGTGTTCCAGACCGTGGGAGATGATCTCCCTAGATTTTTTAGGGCCATACCCCCGATCCAAACGAGGAAACATATGGTGCTTAGTCGTCTCAGATTTTTATTCAAAATTTGTGATGGTTCAGTGTATGAGGTCGGCTACGTCACAAGCGGTTTGCACTTTTCTGGAAAACATGGTTTTCCTAGTATTTGGAGTACCGTCGATTTGCATTTCAGACAATGCTACCGTTTTCACCTCCAAACTATTTGAAAGTTTGTTGCATCAATACCAAGTGACACACTGGAACCTTGCCGTGTATCACCCTGGGCCCAATCCTACTGAGCGTATTAACAGAGTGATCGTAACTGCAATACGGTGTTCGCTTAATGACAAATCCTCCCATAAAGACTGGGACGAGGACGTTAACAAAATTGCAATGGCAATTCGAACCTCGGTTCATGAAAGTACGGGTTTCACCCCTTATTTTCTCAATTTTGGTAGACATATGATCAGCAACGGACAAGAGTATGAAGCACTCTTGACCAGTAACCCTAACGCAGACTATCGCCCTGCAATCCTACCAGAAGACCAGAAAAAACTTCACGAAATTGTCCAACGAAATATCAAGAAAGCCTATGATAAGTACTCTCACCATTACAACCTGAGAAGCAATCCTACAAGACAGTTCACTGAAGGTGAAGTTGTCTACAAAAAGAATATTCACCAGTCGGACAAGTCGAAGAACTTTGTGGGAAAATTTGCCAATTTATACACAAAAGTGAAAATACACAAAGTGGTCGGATCAAATACTTTTATATTGGCAAATTTGAACGGGCAACGCATTCCCGGTACCTATCACTCCTCATTCTTAAAGAAAATCAAAGTCTAAGTCCCTAAAGCTATGTCGGTACACACTAAGTTACATAAACCATCACTCACCAAGAGATTAAAAACACACGTAGTGGTCATCACAATCCAAGGCGTCGCATCCATGCCGCGTCCTGCAGTAGAGCCTCCGGGTAGAAAATGGTCCATCTAGAGGAAGAGAAATAGATTAGAAGACGGAACAATTCAAACAACCCCTGTAGTCGACGAAAAGGCTCCAATCGCGACACCTAGCTCAAAGAAAAAAAAAAGAAAATAGGTTAATATCATCATAAACAAAAATCAGAATTATGTCAGTAAGTTAGTTTAGGTTATTAAAGATAAAATATACATAAAAACTGAATACTTATCTTAATCAAATATCCCGCGTAGATCTACATAGAATCTGCACATAGTAGCATAAGTTGTTTTCCAATAGTTTCGTCAATCGATTCGAGCCACCGCAGTAGTTTTCTGCATTTTTCCACATCAATGAAAGATCAGCTTCCGTATCACCTCCATGCAATTGAACAAATTCTCCATCTCTCCTAAACGCGAAGTCCGTATCGTTCCTCCAATAGATAAGTACACCCATGCTGTAGCACCAGCGATTCAGTTCTATTCGTATTCCAAATCTGTCCATCACCACCAGCTGTCAAAAAGTCCGATTCGTTCCTTCTAGTTGAACCATATAAATTTGCAAATATCTCCGTTAAAAACATTCTAATTGTGCCGGTTCCACCTATTACAGATGCAGTAAATAAACTAGTTTTAGATTATTTTCATCACTTAATAAATTTTGATTTCCTTACCTCTTAAATAATCAAAAAACGCTGCCAAATACGTGGTTTCCGTTTCAATATTCTAACTATTATCTTATATAACCGGTACATAAGGAAAATCTCATTCTTTCACTTCTGACAGTTCAATGTAAATAAACCACCCGTTACCACCCCACCCGTTTTGCGATACGAATACTACCACCCATTCCAATAGATTCCAATAAGATACGAAGTTCGAAAACATCCAGTAAACCCAGAAGTTATGCAATAGCCCATGTGATTTCCGAAACGATAATAATGAATGCGTTTAGTAATGTGTGCATGAAATGGGTTAGAATTGGTTAGAAAATAAGTTGAGATTATTTCTTTCATATTTTTATGAAGTTATGCTGGAAAAGCAACAGTCGGTAATTATTTCTTTCATATATTTATGAAGTTATTGGATAATAATTTCCATGTCGGTCATTCATTTTCTTCCATTATGTATGGAGTAATTCAAAATTGGGTAAGGGGGGAATCGCCTATTGCGTAGCAATTGAGGCAATCTTAGTAAAGTTGTATGAATGTGAGATGGAATGTTTGCGATTTGAGTTGAGGAATCACCAATTAATCTCCAAGACAAGATAGCTACAAGTTGAAACGATTGACACTTGTAAATAGTTTTTTTTTTCCAACCAGTTAAATGTAGGTCCGTAGTTGTCACATAAAGATTGTAAATATAGATATACATTCTAATAAAGAAAAGGTCAATATTCACTTCATAGTTATTGCGTGAGAGTGTGTAGCGTATTTTTAAATTTGGAAAAATTAGTATGGGCGAATGTAACAAATGTCTTTGTAACATGTGCTTGTTATTATTAAAACAATTTTAAAATTGTTTAAATAATTCTTTTTTTTAATCTGTTCAATTTTGGTTTACCGTGTATGCCCAACAGTTTGATCGTTTTATCGTTGTGGCGTTTAGAGACACCTAGTGGTAGGAATCGGTATGTCTGCTCGAGTACTAAAACGATAACCTTTAAAAAGCACGTACATTGCATACCTGCAGGCGAAATTCTTTATGCGCTTTTCTTTCGTACTCGAATAATTTGGAAATTCGAGAAGAAGTGCTAGACTGTGGAAAGACAACCCGAAACCGGAAACCCTTTTTCCAGCCAATCAAAATTCACTATAAATTTCAAAAGAAAAACCGGAAACCATATTTGGACCAATCAGAAATCAGGAAAGTAGACAGTACTGATCAGTGGGCTGAACCTATAAAAGGGGTTGGGGCACTCATATCAAACTCTCTTTACTCTGGTGGAAACCGTTGTTCAAGGTGGTTGATTTGAAAACGTAAAAGTGTTAGTTGTTGAATCTTAAAACGGTTAAGTGAGTTGAACTTAATGTTAAGTGTTAGTTAATTTTAATTCTAATTGTTTTCCCAAAGTTGATTTTTTGAATAGTTTATTCGGAAGTGGTTCAATAACGTCAAAAAGAGTGTGAAGTAAAATCGGCCGTACTTAAAGGTAATTTTTTATTGAAATAGTGATGAGTGCTTGGGCTGAAATTGTATGCGTTGATTAGGTGGCTAAACCCATTCAACGTGGGTGTTTGTCTGGAGCCCAAAGTACGTGGCCGTCCCACGCTCGGTCGTCGCTAACTGGCAAGCAGCTGTCCACCACCCACGATTCCGGGACAATTTTCCCGAAGAATCTGCTGTGCGGCCTCTTAGAATACGGCGATTCCCGAACCGCTCCGAGGAACAGAAGTGCGTCGACGCCACGTGAAGCCATCCTTCGTTGGAACCCCAAGCCAGCTGGCCAGCAAGTAAGCCCGTTTTAGTTTTGTGCACTCGAAGAAGAATGAGCTCTGAAAAAAGTTGGGGGAATTTGTAAAATATTGTAAATACACGTAGTAGTTAAATACCTTAGTTCCTAGTTTTTGCTTTCACACTTTTTCGCGAATTAAATTTTAAAAATTGAACTTGAATTTTCTTTAGTTTTTCTTTATTTTCTTTGGGAAGCGTTTTAGAATTAAGTTTTCAAGTTGAATTTCTTTCAATTGCCTGAGTTAATTCTTTTTTTGTAAATATTATTTCAATCATTTTAAGTAACCATGCGTCTCCATCAGTGCTCGAGTTTTTTGATATGAAGTGCGATGATTTGATAGTATTTTAGGTCTCAGTTCTAGCTTCGGTTTTCTGATTGGTTTAAGATTGGTTGGGTTTGGAAAGGGAGATTAAGTGAATTTACGGTGATTGGGAACAACAACCTGCCCTCAGAGAAGAGTCTTTGGCCGGACATAAACAGTGCTAGTGGCCCTTCTGTTGAAGGTGGCGCTTAAGTCACTAGCTACGGGTAACCAGACACGTGGATCGCGGATACTTTCGACCCGAATCCAAGCAATTAGGTTACAGGAGGATTCAGGTAATTTTTGTCTATGTATAGAGTAGAGAGATTTATTTCCGTAAATTATGTAACTGTTGTGAGCCTATCACCATTTAATACTATTTTCTATTTCAGATGTACAAGCGGGCAACCCTGCAGTCGGGAAGACGAAACACCCTTCTTATTTTTTGAAGCTACGTTATCATTCGGTGGCGGGTAGACCACGTTGTCCGCGTCGTTTTTATTCGAGCCGAGTGTCGTAATGTCGCGGGTGTGGATGCGTTTTTTTTTAGAAAAAGTGATTTTTTTTCGGATCGCCAACCATGGTTTTTTACTCGTTTTACGCGATCTTTTTTTATTTTTTTAGATAAACTGAGATTTTTTTTTTGTTTATTTTATTTTATTTTATTTTTTTTTATTTTGTTATTTTTCGAGTCACCAATTTTTTTTTCCTTGCGTGTTAAACTTTTATTGCAAAGTTCCGATGACCCTGGAGGGATCGGTTCTGTTTGGGCCTCTTACTGAGCAGAAACATAATTATTTAAACAATAAATAGAAAAAAAAAATCTCTTTTGATTGCCGGCTTTCAAAAGATTAAATTTTAACCAACTAAACAACCAATGCCGTGGGTCCATCGCCAGCTTTTCAGGCGAATCCTTGACCTACATAATACATCTCCCAACCACTCACTCCGTAGTACTTATGGGAGTGTCACTGAGTCGGAGGCCTCTTAAATAAGTGCTACATCATCATTTCCTTCCCCTATCCCAAGTTACGGTAAAGATGGGCGTGGCCGGGAATAATGACATTTGTGCTTTTGGTATTCTTGCATAAGATTGGAGCGAAGTTAACTCCCCAGCTTTGTTCCGAAAAGCAATCCGAGCAAGATTAGCAAAAGGTACATGAATGTTGTTAGTATCCAATCTACGAAATATACCGTAAGGGAGCGTCCATAAATTACGTCACGCAAAAATTGCCCATTTTCAACCCCCCCTCCCCCTATGTCACACTTTTTGTATGAAACCTCAGAAATTTTTGTATGGGTTGTCACACTTTACTAAACCCCCCCTCCCCCCTAAAAGCGTGACGTAATTTATGGACGTTCCCTAACTACGCTAACGCTAACGCTAACGCAAATAGCTAGAAAACATTTTCTAGCGATTGGATCCAATTTTTGGATGGCAGCATTCGGTCGGTGAAATATTAAATTTCCGACTGCGCGTCGAACTGGGAGCAAGCTAATCACTTCTCAGTCGTTCCCAGGATGGAGTTTGAATGCAATCCGGGAAAACCACTAGGGACACAAAATTGGGAATGTTCTAAATCAAACAGAAATAAGCCATGGGAAGTATAGGTACGCACTTTTGAAATGCAAGATAGGAATAAGCCAGAGCTGATCTGCACCAGTTGCATCTGCATGACTTTGATGTGTAGGTACGCTTGTGCCATATCCCTTTTGTAATGACAATTTCAGGAACCAGTGCAATAAAGCCGGCAGTAATATCCCACTTTTTATGGGCTGAATAGCTGCTTCTGGTTCGGTATTGTCTCTTCTTAACACTAACGGCTAATATAAGGTACACCAGAGCAAATGAAATGTATGAGAAAAGAATGAAGGATTAGGTATAAGCAACTATTAAACAGCTCCCAAATTAATGGACAACCATTGATGGAAATGGAAATTTCTCCCTTAACTCGGTAATTCCTAACCTGCCCCAGTCTACCTCACAAAGCTCATCCGTCGTCACCATGGCATACGACCGAGGCTGCCGTATTGCCTGTGAAGAAGCCTATGGGGTACGTGCCGGTGATATTATCATGTCAGGCATTTGTCTGTCTAGCCTGACGTGATTGATGCGAGTTGGTTCGCTTTTTGCCGTTTTGAACAATACGGTGTGCTACACACTACACGGATGCAGCGCCAGTGCGACAAAAGCAGCCTCGGTCGCAAAGCTATCAAAAAGAACTAGGCTGGCCGGCCGGTGGCCACCTGACTGTGCTCGAATTGTAATGATGAATGTACGCCACCGTCGTCCCAATCGCGAGGAGGTTTATTAGAAAGTTCGGAGGGAAACGGCAGTGATGGTACAGACAGACAGACACACGAATAGTGTCGTAAGAGCGGCCAGTAGCTCAAAAGAAATGCAACCGGCAGATTACAATGCAATCGGTGAGGTATGCTGGAGTGATGGCTTTTTGCATTTTTCGGTGATAGAAAGGGCCAACTTTCTATTCCATTTCGTGTTTCATTGTTGGTTAAAAAAAGTTTTCTGATGGCGGCTCCCTTTGCTCAGATGAATAACGCACAGACATCAGAGTTGGAATTCCGTGAATATTGCTGCTGAGCACACGCAGAAGCAAAATAAACCTACTTGTGAACAACAGGGGTCCGAATATACTCACATTTCTTCATTCACGAACAAGCAAAGGATGCACACAGTCGACTATGAATCAGAATCGCAAAGCAACTCTAACCTTTTTGCAGTTTGTTGAAAATAGTTATTTATGCAACATGTTGCAAAATGATGATTTTTTCAGCACGAGTCGTACATTTATTCAATGAGGCTTGTCGAGTTGGATAAATATGGCGAATGCTGAAAAAATCGAGTTTTGCAACGAGTTGCATACAACATATTTTGCTATTGCGAGAAATGCTGTTTGAATGGGATCTTTTAGGTAACATACTTCTACAGAACGAGCTATGAATGAGTATCATGTCTGATCAACTATATTTAACATGTACAGGGGGTGGCCAAAATGTTTGGGATAGGCAACTTTTTTTTCTCTCACAAAAATGTTCAACATGCTGTAACTTTTCATAGAGTGCATCAAAAATTCTCAAATTTTGACTGTTTGTCAACCTATTATATGTATAATATTTGTACTAATTTGAGCTCAATTGGTTAATATTTCGCGAAGCTATAACAGTTCTCGTAAAACACTATTTTTTAGACAACTTATTTTTGAACTGTCATATCTCGGAAACCAGTGAACCGAATTGAATGAAATTTTGAAGGTTTATCAACAATATATAAATGCTTCACAAGTTATTAAAACATAGGTACTTTTTGAACGTTGAAAAAAGTTATCATGGCTTGACACTTTTTGGATCTTTTTCGAAAAAATGTTAATTTTTTACATCAATTTCATTAAATTTTAGTTTTGATATCTAAAGATTTTCTACTTCTGTTCTCAAGATATCTCCAATAAGATATAATAGAGCCTATTTGGATTGAAGAAAGAACACATTTAGTAATTTTTGTGTGGTATTGTAAATTGGAATAAATAAATAAATAAATAAATAAATATTGTAAATTTGACTTATTTTCCTCTATATGGGTGAAAATATCAAACCGATATAACTTCCAATATGGAATACCAAAAGTATCTTGGAAATCCAAGAAAACACCCAAACAAAACTGCTTTTGAGTGAATGCTTTATCGATATCGTTAACAACATTGTGTAAACGAATCACAATAGACTTTCCACTTTGGTAAGCATGTTGGTTCCCCCTAACCATTCATTCCTTGGCACGGTAAGCATAAAGCCGCATAACACCGTGAATTAGAAGTCACCTGTTTAGTGGACTCTTACCACAGGAACAAGCGGTCCGTAGTGTTATTCTTAGCCAATTGAGACAACCGGTACCGACACTACACAGGTATCTAGGGTGATCGGGAAAAGAAGTTAACATTGATGGTCAACTTCCAACGAGCCCGAACTGCCCCAGAGAAATGTTTGCCTGTCTGTCCCCTTTATAGCTGTATGTTTCATAGAAAAAAATATATCTGTTAACTCCAATTAGCAGTTCAGCATTAATTATTTCATGAACTATGTGTAGGCAAACACATTGACAGCTATGCACTGAAACATGAATCGGCCATAGAAAACTTTTCTCCAATACCGGATATGCAATCCAATTATGCAGCGATAATCAACATCGGACAATGATTGCTGCTGCTGCTGTTGCAGCAGCACCAGACCAGAGATGTCTATAACCAATTCGAGCCAGTTTTTTTATCTCCGGGCCGAGGACAAACCCCCGGGCGCACCGGTTACATACTGCAATAGCATAGTCTATTTAACATTCCATATCATTTCTACGTCTGCTATTTCCAAGACCTGGGCGGCATCAGGTATCAGGTATCAGTAGGTCGGCTCCAGAGGCACGTTCTCCTCAATTTGGGAAATTTGCGCCATCGCCATGAATACGAGCCAATTCATCATTTACCTGAGGGAGATGGAAGGGAGGAATAAGGAATGGGATAGGGAAAAGGAAGGTAAGGGAATAGGATCGACATAATCGCATAAGCGTACCACAACGGGATCAAGCGGTGCCCTGAAAAGGGCACAGGAGAAAACGCATAAAGCGTAAAGTAAGCCTATAGCTACTTACCAAAACGGGCTCAGAACAATAGAACGTCCTGAAGATTCAGGCTTCTTAGGTCAGTTTCACTTAATTAAGTGTTTACCGAGTACTCGGAAACGCAGTTGCGTAAAATCTCGATAGTTACATATCAAATGATAAGAAATTCCATAGTCGGATTCTCAGCTAAGACATACAAATGAAGCAGCATGTTGAGGCTTGTCGTGGGCAAAATCATAAATAGGAAAACCACATTAAGTTATCTCAATTGCGTTTCTGCTACGAGATTCCTTAAAAGTGGCGACAAGACTCCCGCATGGGGGCATCCACAAACACTCAATTTCCTTATCGCTGCTTGACGTAATGCCGAGAAGAGATGCCGGTTTTTGAGCTTTTGTTAAAACCAGTTGGAAATCATTGAAGATAAACAGGAAGATCCGCGCGGCTTCCAATATGGAATACCAAAAGTATCTTGGAAATCCAAGAAAACACCCAAACAAAACTGCTTTTGAGTGAATGCTTTATCAATATCGTTAACAACATTGTGTAAACGAATCACAATAGACTTTCCACTTTGGTAAGCATGTTGGTTCCCCCTAACCATTCATTCCTTGGCACGGTAAGCATAAAGCCGCATAATACCGTGAATTAGAAGTCACCTGTTTAGTGGACTCTTACCACAGGAACAGGCGGTCCGTAGTGTTATTCTTAGCCAATTGAGACAACCGGTACCGACACTACACAGTTATCTAGGGTGATCGGGAAAAGAAGTTAACATTGATGGTCAACTTCCAACGAGCCCGAACAGCCCCAGAGAAATGTTTGCCTGTCTGTCCCCTTTATAGCTGTATGTTTCATAGAAAAAAATATATCTGTTAACTCCAATTAGTAGTTCAGCATTAATTATTTCATGAACTATGTGTAGGCAAACACATTGACAGCTATGCACTGAAACATGAATCGGCCATAGAAAACTTTTCTCCAATACCGGGTATGCAATCCAATTATGCAGCGATAATCAACATCGGACAATAATTGCTGCTGCTGCTATTGCAGCAGCACCAGAGCTGTCTATAACCAATTCGAGCCAGTTTTTTTTATCTCCGGGCCGAGGACAAACCCCCGGGCGCACCGGTTACATACTGCAATAGCATAGTCTATTTAACATTCCATATCATTTCTACGTCTGCTATTTCCAAAACCTGGGCGGCATACTGGGCTGCGCTGGGCTGACCGCGTGCGACCAACCAAGCTGAACCGGTTCACTCCTCTCAAAATAACCTCATAGATAAACTTCCACGAGGTATGTGCAGAGGTACCTTATGCTTTATTTTCCCTTATGTACACACTCGGCCAGCGGGCGATGATGGCAGTCACTGGATGGTATGGCATGTCCGTGTTTTCACATCCGTAAACATGAAAGCATTGAATTAGGTACCGTAAACCGTGGTCAAATTGATCTCCGGGTCGAAATTGATCGGACGTTTTTCCGTGAGATTGAGCATACTTTTAGTATCCTGCTGTTGTAATCAAATACTATACGATGTTTGTAAGGAAACTATTTAAAGTATGCTTTATCTAACGAAAAAACGTCTGATCAATTTCGACCCAGAAATTATTTTGACCCCGGTTTACGGTACCGTTAATTGGTGGCACATTTGTATTTGTCAGTGTCGCCTATATCGCCACCAGCGAGAATTACCTTGGTGAGCTGCGCAGTGTACCACAGACAAGATCACGGATGACACCTGGAGGAAGATAGAGGAGCGAAGATACGCCAAAGCCGCGATTGGGCGAGCAAAAACACGAGGAGCCACAGCCGCAGCCAGTCTCGTTATTCATGAAAGAAGTGAAACGTAAAAGTGATTGCCCGTTAGAGACATGTTTGTACTGTTGTTAACCGACCCAACTAATCAGCTATAAATACAGGAGAAGATTGATGCAACTCTCCGACGACAGCAGACTGGATTCCTTACGCTACTGTCACGGATATTGTCACGCTCTGTATCATCTTGGAGCAAATCAATGAATCTCGTGAGTCTCTCTACCTGGTATTCATTGATAACGAAAAAGCTTTCAAACGTCTCAATCACGAAAAATTGAGAGAAAGTCCTGAGACACGAGAGCTCATTGAAGCACAGTATCCCCAGTTTACGGTATCATATCCGCCGATACCCAGACAAACAGTCTCACTCTACTTCGTTGACTGGAGTCGGGCGAGGTCGTCGATGACTAGTGACTGCCGAGTGACGACAGCAGCATATCAGAACTACTAGCATTACCGGGTGGCTTGATTTTAACCCCTTGCCAATACAAATGCCAATGTTTTTTTTTACCAACGGATTCTTTTTCCCTTCCCCGAGCATAAAAAATGTACGTACCGTACATACATAGATGCAGAAAAGTCGGAACATTTCCAAGCTTATAGGCATGATTGCTTCACTCACATACTAGCTCTTGGTAATCTGCTCTCCTCTACGGCATAATGGATATCTGCAGCTTGCAGAAATAGCAGCAGCAGCAGTCCAGTAGTAGAGCTTTGGTATTTCCGTGACCGATGGTATAGCTTACCCTGAAAGGAGAAAAAAAGAGCACAGAATAGAAAAAAGGTGAATCATTTTGAGTCTTTGATGGTCGACTGGTTAAAAATACGTGTGTAGGGTAGTATGGGACACGCTTGTATGGAAAAAATAAATCCTCGCTCCAGTAGACTTTTTAGATCCCATTTAGGTCCCATATGAACTGTACAACATTTCAGCGCAATCGGTGAAACTATAATTTAGCGCAAGCGGTTCAAAGTTTTCATAGGATTTACTATGGGAAAAGTTACACATTCAAACAAAACATCCCAGAGGTCGCCCCTTGGCTCCTTAATTCAAATCGATCAATGTTTCTTGTAGAAAAATCATTTATGAAAATTTCCTTCGAAGACCGCAAAACAATTGGATGCTTGTGGAAAAAGTTATTGATTTATTACCGATTAGTGATCCGACGAACGGCTTTTTGTTTTGTTTTATCAGCAGCACTGTAACTGCTGCCTTGGCTGCTGCTGTTTCTGGGGGTGGTGATGCCACCCGCCACCCCATGCAGCAACGGCAGCAGCAGTGCTGCTGATAAAACAAAACAAAAAGCCGTTCGTTGGATCACTAATAGGAAATAAATCAATAACTTTTTCCACAAGCATCCAATTCTTTTGCGGTCTTCGAAGGAAAGTTTCATAAATGATTTTTCTACAAGAAACATTGATCGATTTGAATTATGGAGAAAAGGGGCGACCTCTGGGAATTTTTATCTGAAAGTGTAACTTTTCCCATAGTAAATCCTATGAAAACTTTGAACCGCTTGCGCTAAATTATAGTTTCACCGATTGCGCTGAAATTTTGCACAGTTCATATGAGACCTAAATGGAATCGAAAAAGTCAACTGGAGCGATAATTTGATGTTTGTCCCATCCCGAGCAGGAGAAAATAGCTGAAGAATTACAAACTTAGGTATGGAAAAACGAATACCTAAAACCTGAATGAGGTATTAAGAAGCCTTGCATAAGAGGTAAAATACCTAAAATAATAACTAATGTGTTTCCTGTGCATAACACGTGAATAATGACTTCAGGTATGGCAATACCTAAATAATAATCGGCGATTTTTCTATACAAATAGTGATTTTTCCATAATTGAATAATACCTCAATCAGTCCTCAAAACCAAAATAATAACTCGTTGAGGTATTCTATCAATACATACAAAATACCAAAATAAGTTATTTTCAATACCTAGACAACCGACCAATACCTTGTTTTGGTATGATACCTGACTTTGGTATGCTCCAGTTATGTGTCAGTTATTCATTCCTGCTCGGGATACTAGTGTAGGGCTCTGAGAGATATAGGAATAAGTCGGCTATCCATGAATGGGAAAATTTATAAGCTGCTCTCACATGTGTGAATTTCAACCGAGTGGAACACGGTGTTTGCAATATAGAGGAGCTTACAGTCTTTGACCAGATGATGTAAAAGATTCGACCTATTAAGTGATCAAAGGACTTCATGCTACGTCGTTAGGCGGTAAGTTAACCTAGGATGAAAATCTTTGAGATACATAAATACTAAGAGGTGTATACTGGCCCCACTCGCATATCAGTCCCATTTCACTTTTCACCGCAATAAAAATTGCGCATTTTTATATCAATGTGTGAAAAATCAATACCAAATCATGAGTGTCCCATATTGAAAGTACTCACATAACAGTTCCATCATGAATTTGTGTATCGTGTAACACTAAATTTAACAATTATTTAGTAAACGTAATATTTTTTATAGTTACGTATTGAAAGGCAAAGCAATCTGTGTAAATTTCGAGATAATCGAAATGTTTTTCTAATTATGGTGAATTTTGCAAAAATAGTTATTGTTACTGTTACAGATTTGAAGGACTGAACTCCATGACAGTTTGGACAACCTAATAACACCCCACAACATAGCGTTTGCGTTAACGTAGTTGCGGTATACCTCGTAGTTTACATACTAACAATTTTCATGTAGCTTGATGCAGCTGGCGATGGACTCAGCGCAGTTGTTGTTTAATTTGATAAAATTCATTTAGAAAAATGTCAATCAACAAAACAAACAACAAATTTATTTATTTATTTATTTAAATGGTTAAACATCAACAGGCTACGTATGAGCCCAAATGATGATACTTAATCCTAAATGTCCTAGTTCTAAAATACATGGTCAAATCTACATAAAACATCAAACACAAAACAAAAAAAAACACGGTTAATCTGGTCTAGAGAAAAACAAACTGAACATTCTGCGAAGAATGGTACGGGTTAGGTTAAAATCGAAAAGTGACGCGACCCTATTGAAAATTCTCTGCAGTCCGTTGACACCTCCAAACATGCTAAAGTTGGACCGATGTATTGGTAACCGTAACATATAGTTGTTCCTAAGAGCTCGTGGCTGAACGTTGAGGTTTATGCGTTCCAAAATGGCCGGGCAATCTATATTCCCCTGCAGGGCATCCGAGATAAGTAGTGCTCTAGCAGTATCTCTGCGAACCGTTAGTGGCTCCAGGTTTATAAGCTGGCATCGGCTTTCGTAGCTTGGTAGTCGGTACGGATCCGACCATGGTAACCGCCGTAGTGCATACCTTAAAAACCGTCGTTGCACAGACTCGATCCTTTGGACAGCATTGTTGTACTGGGGTGCCCAAACAACCGAGCAGTACTCTAATATAGAGCGAGAGAGAGCACAGTAGAGAGATTTTAGGCAGTAGATATCCGTGAACTCTTTGGTAATCCTGAAGATAAATCCAAGTATTCCGGAGGCTTTTCCGATAACGTAGTTGACGTGCTGTTTGAAGTAGAGCTCAGAATCCAGAATAACTCCCAGGTCCTTTATTTGGCTAACACGACCAATTTCAGTACCGTGCAAAACATACTTATGCAGGATCGGACGTTTTTTATGTGAGTATGAAATTACAGAGCACTTAGACGGATTAACATCCATCCGATTTAGAGTACACCAATCAGCAAATGCAATCACCTGACGTTGCAGAGAATCGCAGTCTTCAAGCGAGCGAATTCGAAGGAACATTTTTAGATCGTCCGCATATGACAGTCGAGGCCCTTCGATCACCGAGTTAACATCATTGAAATAAATTAGAAAAATCAACGGTCCCAGGTGGCTGCCTTGTGGGATGCCGGACGTAGCAGCAAACGAACAAGATTGACAGTCGCCTATGACGACAGACAAACAGCGACCGGTGAGATACGATTGAAACCATTGCAAAAGGCTGCCATGTATTCCGAGCCTATCGAGTTTTGCAACAGCGATGCGGTGGTTCAGTTTATCGAAAGCGGCAGTCAAATCGGTGTAAATAGCATCTGTTTGAGCGTGTTCGGACAAAGTCTCGAAGATATAGGAGGTGAAACACAGCAAATTAGTGGTCGTTGAGCGGCCCGGCAAGAATCCATGTTGATCGGTGCTGATGTACGGTTTGCAGTGAGCGAGTAAGTGTCCCATAATTACGATTTCAAACAATTTAGCAATGGCACAAAGCGAGGTAACACCACAAATGCGTTCTATTTACTTATGTTTCTGTTCAGTAATAGGCACTAGGAGAACCGCTCTTCCAGAGTAATCGGAACATTGCAATATGTTTATGCTAAAAACCCTAACGCGGATGCAAATGCCACAAAATCCGCGCGCAGCCATGTAAAATCTACACCGTAGTCACCAAGTCTTGATAAATTTATGATTTCATTCCACTTTTTAGAAAATACATCAACTGATCCATATATTTTGAAATCAGATTAAGACTTAATACATTCATTCGCAGTTCATCGGTCGACGCAGGCAGACGTTCGTTTCTGTTTCTCCGTGCTGTGAGCTCTATTATTGAGTACTAGTGCTATATACAAAGGTTTTTTGTTCGATTGGTGAAAAGATAAGTAGCCCCTTTTGTTTTTTTTTGTTTTGAGGTTGGAACTAACACGCGATCAGAGGTAGGTTTTTTCAATTTGTACTTGCAAAGCCCTCCATCCAAAGATGGATGGAACCGGTGATCCTCCCGATCCACCAGGGGACGCGCTTGATAAGATGGAAGTGGCCCATACTGACAAACTCCCGCATGGAGTGGACAATATGCGCAGCACTCCAGAGGCACCGCGAGTAAGGGTATACCCTGAAAGTGCCAGAGGACCATACACGGTTTTCTTTCGAAAAATCGACAAGCCTCTTAACCTTCTGCTAATTTCAGCCGAATTGCACCAAAGGTTCAAAACGGTTAAAGAAATCAAGCAAGTTGAGCTTCGCAAAATTCGCGTTACAATGTCCGATCGTAACGAAGCAAACGAAGTGGTTATTCTTCCTCGTTTCAGAGGGCTGTACAGAGTTTACATTCCGTCCGCGGAAGTTGAAATTGACGGTGTTGTCTACGACGAAATGATCTCTCCTGAGGAAGTCTTGCAATATGGCCAGGGAAAGTTCATTAATCCTCAGCTTCCGATGCTTCCTGTGTTGGAATGCGAAAGACTCGCTATGCGCGAAGAAGTAGCATCTAATGAAGCCTCTTTTACACCATCGAACGCTATGCGAGTAACTTTTGCAGGTACAGCTTTACCTGATCTACTCTGCATAAACGGAGCTCTGCTCAATGTCCGTCTTTACTCACCGAAGGTCATGTTATGCCGAAAGTGTGGTCGACTTGGCCACACCAGTAAGTATTGCTCTTCGAAACCCCGTTGCGTGCAATGTGGAGATCAGCATGACGTGTCTGCTTGTGAAAAAGCAAACAACACTGTCCAGAAATGCCTTCTTTGTAACGAAATACACGATTCCATCAAAAACTGCCAAAATTATCAAGCGAAGAGGAAGGAACATAAGAAAATTCTACAAAACCGTAGCAAATCGTCGTATGAAGCGTTGGTCCAACAGGTTAGTCCTCGGTTTGAGTCAGAAAATGTTTTCGAACCACTGTGCCATCAGAAAGATGATGAACATGGGGATGGGGAAAGCTCCTTCGGAAGTTTTCGACCGCCGATGAGAAAGAGAAAGAGAGATTTCAAAGGGAAGCCAGATTCTCCAAAAAGCGATATGACTAGGAAAGACAAGCGAACTGAACCACCGAGTACAGCCGGTCATCAGCAAGCACATAGCTCACAGGATCCGTTCCCCCCTCTACCACGCGGATCAGATATTCCAGGGTTCCGAAGAATTGAAACTCAAAACATTGAGCAATTGCCACGTGTTTCTGGACAAAACATTTCAGAATTGATTAAAACCATATGCAAGTTTCTGAACATCGATCAGTTCTGGATAGATATGATCGAAAAGTTAGTCCCTTTATTGACTGCCCTCTGGAACAAATTCTCTCCCTCATCGACGCCCCTTGAAACCCCTGCGCAGAACTAATGGACTCTAGTAGTACTTCCTCAAAATCTTTGAAAATTCTACAGTGGAACGCGCACAGTGTCATCCCGAAGTTAGATCGTCTAAAAGCCCTGTTGTCAAAAAACAACATAGATATATTTTGCATTTGCGAAACTTGGTTGGTTGAGGAAAAATTTTTCAGAGTACCTTTTTATAACATACTACGAAAAGACCGCCAGCAGCCTTATGGCGGAGTCATGATTGGAATACGAAACGGTATTGAATTCAAATCGATCAGCGTTCCTACGTCAGGTAGTGTAGAGTGTGTAGGAGTTTCCGTGAAAGTTAATGATAAATTTGTTGCTATTTTGTCGACATACATTCCTCCGAATGGTCGGTGTACTCTTGCAGATTTGCAGAACAGTCTTTCGCAAATTAAAGAACCATGTTTTTTGTTGGGCGACTTGAATGCACATGGAATTTCATGGGGAAGTCTCAGAGACAATGCAAGAGCTAATATTTTATATGATATAATTGACGAATACCAGATGTCCATATTGAATGACGGGTCACATACCAGAATAGCGTGCCCACCAAATGTGTCAAGTTGCGTTGATATATCCCTATGTTCTAACTCCCTGGCTTTGTATTGCTCTTGGAAGGTGGTGGATGATCCCAATGATAGCGACCATCTGCCAATAATTACAGAATACACTCCAACAATTGCTACGGATACTCTCACAGAAGATTTCATTTTCGACATGACAAAAAATATCGACTGGAATAAATTTAGAGACTTGTTATCAGTAGAATTATCTTCACAGAAAAATCTTGATCCCGTGAAAACCAGATACGAAAACTTTTCCAACGCCCTTATACGATGCCTAATGCAGTCTCAGACTAAACGATTTAAATCGGGGAAAAATAAGATTCGTGATCCTACATTTTGGTGGGACAGAGAATGTTCGCAAAAACTCGAAGAGAAATCCAACGCGTTCAAAATATTCCGTTCCACGGGTTTAAGAGAACATTATTTTGAATACAAGAAAACTGAAGCGGCTTTCACAAGAACGACCAAGAGTAAAAAACGTAACTATTGGAAGAACTTTGTCGAATCTTTAGACAAAGATGTATCACTTTCTACACTCTGGTCAGTTGCCAGAAAGATGAGAAATTGCAAAACCCGTACTGAATCTATGACAGAGTATTCAGAACAATGGATTGATCAGTTTGTGGAAAAAGTTTGCCCACCGTACGTCCCAACAAATGTTAAATATTTTTCTAATAGTCGAGCCGAAATATTCGGGAATCTGGGTACACCGTTGAGTTTATATGAATTTGATATGGCACTATCTTCGTCCAACAATACTGCTCCTGGCTTGGATAAAATCAAAATGGCTGTCCTTAAAAATCTACCGGAAGTTGCAAGAGAAGCTCTACTACAAATTTTTAATGATCTATTAGAACAAAACGTTTGCCCAGATGACTGGAGGCAAATCAAAGTTGTCAGCATACAAAAACCAGGAAAGAATCCATCTTTACCTGAGTCTTACCGCCCGATTTGTTTACTATCGTGTATTCGAAAACTGTTGGAAAGAATGCTGTTGAACCGGCTCGAGCTGTGGGCCGAAAAACAAAACGTTTTCTCGGAAACGCAGTACGGATTTCGTAAAGGAAGAGGAACCAGGGATTGCTTGGCTTTACTTGCATCGAATGCACAATTAAGCATCAACAAAAAACAGGAGTGTGCTTCAGTTTTTCTTGATATTTCTGGGGCATACGATTCCATCGTTGTTAACATTCTAGTTGATAAGATGGATAAACTTGGTTTGCCCACCAAACTAGTTAACTTTTTGAGTAATCTTTTGTCCTTCAAAGTAATGAAATTTTACAACAGAAATTCTTTACAAACAGTCCGCTACAGCTACTTCGGGATTCCGCAGGGATCCTGTTTAAGTCCTTTTCTATATAACATTTACACAAATGACATTGATCGAGTTTTACCCAACGGTTGTGTTTTATATCAATTTGCTGATGACGCGGTGTTAAGTATTTCAGGAAAAGATAGAGCTGTAATCGAGCATTTTATGCAACAATCACTCAACCGTATTGAGGATTGGGCATCCGAAAACGGACTTACTTTTTCCGTGGAGAAAACTAAATCTATACTATTTACAAATAAACGCAACCCGCCTAATCTTGAACTATCTTTGTATGGCGAAAAGATTGAAAACGTAACTGAACATAAATACTTAGGTATTTGGTTCGACTACAAAATGACCTGGAAGGCTCAGATAACATACCTCCAAAAAGTTTGTTCGAAGAGAATTAACTTTTTGAGAACCATAACTGGAACGTGGTGGGGTGCACACCCAAATGACATGCTAATGCTTTATAAAACAACCATACTATCTGTTCTGGAGTACGGATGCTTTACCTTTGGATCCGCGTGTAATACACATCTGCACAAATTGGAGAAAATACAATATCGATGTTTGAGAATAAGCATAGGTTTAATGCACTCTACACATACAAAATCAGTAGAAGTCATAGCTGGAATAGTGTCTCTACAGACCCGATTTTTTGAACTCAATTGCCGATTCTTGATTAAGACCATAGCAGAGAAGCACCCGGTAGTGGATATCTTGGATGATCTTTTTGAAATCAACCCGTCCAGTAGATTATTATCTGCCTACCGTCATTGTATCACGATAGATATAAAAAATCCTCCGCCAACAAGAAATTTCTCTTTTGGTATCGAAACTCACTCTTTTAAACCTGATATAGACGAATCGCTGTTAACAGAGCTTAAAAACGTTCCAACGCATCATCTAAATAGGGTGGCTCAGAATATCTTTCAACATAAAATTGCTATGGAAAATAAACAAAGCATCTTCTACACGGATGGTTCTCGTATAGATGGAACGGCGGGATTTGGGGTATATAATGAGAATATCAGCTATTTTTTCGGCATGCAAGAACCATGCACAGTGTTTTCCGCGGAAATTACTGCCATACTATTCACATTAAAGCTAATCCAGAAACTTCCTCCTGCGAAGTACACTATATGTTCTGATAGCCTTAGTGCCTTAAGAGCACTACAGTTAAATCAGATTCGTGGTAGTACGAACCAAACAGTATTACTAATAAAGGAAGTAATCATATCCTTGATCGCTCAAGGATTTGGAATTAAACTTCTTTGGATACCAGCACACAGCAATATATACGGTAATGATCAAGCGGATAATTTAGCAAAGCTTGGGGCTAGGAGAGGAATGGTATTCCAACATGGAACAGAAATCAGAGAATATACATATTTCATACGGGAACATATCACCGAAGATTGGCAACTTTCGTGGGACAGAAGTGACATGGGACGTTGGTGCTATTCTATTATACCTCGAGTATCTAAAAATCCTTGGTTCAAGAACTTGGAAACAGAAATTGGAAATAGAATGTTTATTAAAACGTTCTCAAGAATAATGTCTAATCACTATGGCTTAAAGAGTCATCTGTATCGTATAAACCTAACTGATTCTAATATGTGTGAGTGTGGAGTTTCATATGAAGATTTTGACCACGTGTTATGGTCATGCGAACGGTACGCTGAAAAAAGAGAAAAACTCAAAAACGATTTACGAAACATGGGAAAAAATGAACACCCGACAATAAGAGACATTTTGGGCTGCAAGGACTTCAAAATGCTACAACTAATCCACGTGTTTATCTCGGAAAATAAGATAAGAATTTGATCAACTAAATTGTAATCTACATTTGCAGAAAATCTGGACAACGCAAATCCCGAAGACAACTGTAGATCCAATCCGGAGAGCCTCATTTATGTTTTAGCTTTAAGAAAAAAAAAATATATAAAAAAAAAAAAAAAAAAAAAAAAGAAAATTAAAAAAATTAAAAAAAAAGATGAAAATTTCAACAAGTCGAATCACGGCTCAGTTATGGTTTTACACCGGGAGAGCCAATAGTTTTAAGTTTGTGTGTATGTTATAGGTGTAATTGTAATTGTTGCTGAATAAAAAAAAAAAAAAAAAGACTTAATACATTGCTTTGAAATATTTCAGAACCTTATAAATGCAATTGGATTTTAAATGTGTAGTTTTTTTTTTTAATTTTAACCACTTAATCTAATCTACAGCTCTATTGTCCTAGGCAATACGTGAGCGATTACAATTGACAGCTGCAGCTATACTTTGTACAGCGCCTGAATATATTCTATTCTACTATATTGAACTGGTTGCTTTAGTGCTGCTTTCACTTTCCTACTTTTGTTGTGTTGCATGTTGTTCCTTTTCCAGTTCGATTGATTATAAATTTCCGTTCATCGATATCCAATTATCCGGGTCCGTTAGAACCATGGGCTCAGAAGAGGGTTAGTGCCAGCCGCTCTGAAAAATTGCAAGTGCTGAGACTGGGAATCAAACCTTTGCCTATCCGTTTATTAAGTGAGCGTGTGACCAACTGCGCCACGGGCCCCGGCAATATTTAGCGAAATCAAACCAATGCTAGTTGAATTTAACGAAAACATCTCCGAAAAAGTTACTTCATATTTTAGTTTTTTTTTTAACCGGCGAGGGTAGTAAAATCAAACTCATATTTTGTTTGCGCCAAATTCAACACAACATTCCGGTTAAAACAAACTAAAATGTGTTTGTATTCAATTCACCGATATTTTTTTCTCTGTGTAGACACAAGCAACGCAGACTGCTCGTTGGCTTGAATAGAAATACACTAGAACTCCAATGGCGCTGTAGTCACCGTTTATATTTAATTTAACTATTTGAATAACTTAAATTATATTAATTGATTATTTTGCTTTTGTTTAAGCAAACACAATTTATTTGGCACTTCTAGTACCGCTACTGACGCTGTAAGGGCGTGGCAAACTAGATGTTAGTCACACGAACAGTCGCAACATTGGACTTCTTTGGCAAGTTATTCTAATGTGGCAAGGTATGCCGAGTGTACGAGAACAAGTCTCGGCCACATAAAAACTATTCGCTCTCTCTTGCAGTTAGTGGGCACAAACACAGGTGTATTGGAGATTGGCATATAAGCCGAAATAGATATGCTTTTGTTAAAAACGGAGTGTTCGTGGTGTGGGCTCGAAGTCAGTGTAGCGTCCAAACTTTTGTTCACGCCATCGGCCGAAACTTCATCAATCGGCTGATCTGGAATTAGCCGAATCACTTTGGACGAGTTTGGACAGGCAACCGTCCGTCACAACAGGAGTTACAAAATTGAAAATCTTTTATCTAAATGTCAAGCACGCTCAAATCAAAGCAATCAGTAGCCACGCTAAAATCGAAACACCCAGTATGTGTGATACATTGAATATATGTATTTAAATACCACAATAAACTTGGCCTTTCATTCCGCAGAACCGTCACATGTTCTGTGGCTTGGTTGTTTAAAGCACAGGTCTAGCGAATACGGAGTCATGGGTTTGAATCCCACCGGAACGCCATTTTTCGCAAATTCATCTCTCAACTTGTCTATTAAAATAATTCTTTGCCTTCTTATTACAAGTTTTCAGTAAACAATAGCCTATCATCAGAGATGGAAATGTTCACATTATGAATAAACTCGCGAGTAAAAAACCAACACATCAGGATAAGAACACCATAGATCTGAAAGTCAACCATGCGTGAGTTTATTCGCACCATCCTGATTCGTGAGTGTGAAGCGCAACAAAAATAAATATACTCACGAGTTAAATACACTTAGAGTAACTTTCATCGCGGATCTATGTTCGATATTATATAATATCAATTTTCCAAAAAAAAATTTCCCTTCGTTTTTTTTATTATTTTTCTGTGGTAAGCTGGTCAAATACTTGTAGCTATTTTTTCTAGAATATTTATTTTTCATTGGGATTTTTTGTGTAAATTTTTTCACTACATCTAACCATACTTAAGTTACAGCAAATTGAAAATAATGAACCTTTTAAATGTTTTTCGAGACGGTCTGAAAATTCACATATCTGAGAAATAATTGATCCTTTTTGATAAAAACTGTAAAACAGAAAAACAAAATCTCCCAAGGTCCCAGGTAGGAAAAAAAATGCATAATTTTTTTCATTGGAACCTGTACGTACTCTATTTTTTTAAATAATAAATCTCAAAAATTGTTTGCTTTGACTTTTTTTTCTAAAAGTCCTTCAAGTATCCTCAAACATCTTCGAAGACATTATTTCAATCCAACAAACCGTTTTCGAGTTATATTTTTTTTTGAAGAAGAAAATTAGGTTTTTTTTTCATACGCCCTTTTCAAAAGTTATGTGAGGAAAGATGGTTATGTGTTGATGCAAAAGTAAATGATTTACAAAATCCAGCGTATGAACAAAATGCCATTCAAATTTTAAAAAAATCGAGTAAAAATGGCAATTTTTCATGTTTTGGGCTGGAAATGCTCTATATTTCACCTTTTTGGCCTTTGGCTATTATACGGCCAATATAGAGCAGGTCAGTTCTATACTAGCAGTGTATTGGCATGTAAAGCGAATAATAGTGCCATATCGTTACTTGGCTAGTGCGAGTAAACTCGGACCCCAGTTGTTCGCAAGTAAGTCCGTCTGCTCAGCTGCAATGTTCACGAAGCTCCATCCCTGCCAATCACACCCGTTAGTTATTGCTTATGCTGGAATAAACGGGATAACTTCAAATACAGACCGACCAAAACCGCACAAGTATCGCAACGCAATTTTCAGCTTCTTCCTCGTGGCCGAAAGTAGACGGAGAGGTGCACTGCACATAACTTTTGCTCGCGTTCATATCTTATCGTGATGATGATCATTATCGCAGCCGCCTCCCACGACCTATCATGTATGCTCGCGTACATAGAGGTATCTACAGGGGATAGACAAAATGATCGGAACAGGCAAAATTTTCACTCTTCACCGTGAATATCATTTGGCATTTTTCAAAGGTAGTCCGTGACATTTACCTTAAATATTCGGAAAATAGCGGTTTTTCGGTGACTTTCTAGCAGAACTGGTCTAGCTGCACAAGTTTTTCATATATCATATTCTCAGGTTCAGCTTCTAAAATTAGCTGTAGGTGATTGAATTTAGATATGACGAAATGAATTTTTCAGCACTGTATATAAGTCATAAATGGTCCAAATTTCATTGCATTCGGTTCATTGAATCCGGAGATATAACAGCTCAAAGTTGGCTGTCGGATAATTTTATCTTTTTCAGGAATCTTTATAACTTTGTGAAGAATGGCCCGATCTTTTCCAAATTTGGACCACTGCACTGATACACAACTAGTTGATGAACTTACAGTAAAAATTTGAGAATATTTGATGCCCTTTTCGAAAAGTTACAGCTAGTTGAACATTTTTTGAAAAGTGAAAATTTTGCCTGTACCGATCATTTTGTCTATCCCCTGTAGGTAGGTACCTAGATAGATAAGCACCTGCGCCACCAATCCGAACGAAAACGGAAGGAAGGATGAGCCTGTGACTGCGATCGCGTGGGCGTACGAAAATAATTAACATTCTTTTTACACCTGTGCCAGCAACCGACATCGCCACGCAGCGGTAACGGTTTGCGCCGTGGCGTCAGTTTTACTTACAGATTTTTTGCGAATGAAACGGCGTTTTTCGTATAGTGGACGCAAGTATCAACAACCTCAGAGAAGTTGCACAAAACGCTGAAAAACAGATATTAGTCTGAATGACAGAAATCGCAATGATGAATGGAGAAGCTTAAGTTGAAAAATGTGTTAAAACGGAGAATTACCTTGTTCTTCCGATTTTTTCCTTTTTTTTTATTTTTTAAACATTTGACCTCGAATGGAGAGTTTCAGACCTTGTAACCTTCCGATTGAATTATTTTTTAATTTTTGTTTTAGCATTTATATTGAACGATTGACCTCGAATGGGATAGACATTACTGATTCGAAAAGGTATGCTACGTTCCAGTTTAATCGTAGAGTTCTAACGGCCTAGCGCCATCTTATTCAACCTTGCCGATCGAAAAGTATGAAGATGAATTCTAAAATAATTTCGTTACACATTTATAGTAATATTTGTTATATTTTACAAATATAACTGAAATAGACAACAGAACATGTTATAATTGAGGGGTTAGAAGCAAAGGAGTGTAAGTACCAAAAACCTACTTTCGAGTGAATGAGTTTTTCACCAATTGTTCATCCCATACAAAATGTATGGAGTTTGAAAATCGAACTAATTTTCTCCGATTTATTGTAACTTTTCTAATTATCGTAAAAATAATCTTAAAAAAGTTCCAAAGATTTAATGAATACAAAAGATTTTTTTATATGCTCAGTTCAAAATCGACAAAATTGTAACTTGCAACCCCTTTACATCTGGGCCCCTCAATTTTGTTATTTTGAAGCAAATTTTAATATAATCTAGTTGTCTCACAATTTATTATGTTTTGATCGGAGGGAGTTTTATTAGAATTTTCTATATTTTAACTACTAGCGGTACATGTTTTACAATAACCGTTGTTTCAAGTCGTTATAAAAAAATAACAAAACCTTTATTAATTTTGTTGTTCCCATTTAGTCGGGCCAACCATCGACCTGGCTGGCATACTCCATTGGATCGTATTATTAATATAACTTTGGGGAGCAATCAAAACGAGAGCATTTGTGCCTTGGTGCACTCAACCGGACTGATTGGGAAGATATATCGTATACGATGCATGTCAATCAACGAGAACAGGAGGGATTTTAATGCCGAAGCCTAATTAATCGAAATATAGGACAGATGGACATAGGGATTCGTGTCCGTCCATCATGACTATTTTAATTTCGAATGCTGTCAAAAATAGTGAATAGTACTCAAATTAAACTTATAAATTAGGGTTTTCTGTGATTTGTTTTAGAATTTTTTTTATTCTTAACCACTTAACCTATTTTACAGCTCTTTTGTCCACTAGGGCACTACGTGAGCGATTCCAATTGGCGGCTGCACTTACACTTTGTACAGCGCCTAAATGTATTCTATTATATTCTTATATAGTACGAACTGGTTTGCCTTTGTGCTGCTTTCAATTTTCTACCCTGTCCTTGGTAGAATGATGAGCACGATGATGAAATGATGTGTGGCTGTTGTTCCTTTTCCAGTCCGATTGGGGGTCGTCCATTATGGGTTGCCGTTCGCCGATATCCAATTATCCGGGTCCGTTTGAGCTATAAGGGCTCAGAAGAGGGTCAAGTGCCAGCCACTCTCGAGGGGAAGAGCAACTGACGAAGTGCCGGGGCTAGGATCGAACCCATGACCATCCGCTTATGAAGCGAACGTGTAGCCACTGCGCCACGGGCCCCGGCTTGTTTTAGAAATATGGAACTTTTTTTTTGGGAAGCGGACTTCAAGTAGTGGTTAAAAGCGCTTGTCTTTCTTACCGTGGACCTGAGTTCAAATCCCACTCCCGACAAACTGCGAGTTCTTCCTTTGGGAAAACACTTGCAGGATGTGTTCTCACCCAAGTAACCAAAAGTTCCGCTTCCCATGACAAAATGCACTTTCAAGTTCCGCGAAGTTCAGATAAAGTCCCAAATGGAACTTCCTGGCTGATGAAGAGGCTAACAATGAGCCTTGCTGGAACTTCGGTCACAAGTTCCGGCAAGGCTCATTGTTAGCCTCTTAAGCAGCCAGAAAGTTCCATTCGGAACTTTATCTGAACTTCGCGGAACTTTAAAGCTGCTTAAGATGCTACTCGAAACTTTGTCGGAGCTTTCAAGTTCATGGAAGCGCAGTTCAGTAGCATTGTGTTTCAATGAAGATTAAATTTATTTCTTCTTCAGAAAACAACTGTTTAAGCATACACGAATAAAAGACAAATTTGAATTTATCAAATAAATAAATACTAGGCTTGAGCAAAAAAAAATGCCGCCCATCAGATTCGAACCGATAGTCGCTGCGTGAGAATCCTACGCTCTACCACAGTACTACAGTTGCGATTGAGTGGACAGCAGGTAAAGTCTAATGTCGAATTCGTTTATTTGCACCGCCTGCACCGCTTTGCCACCGGGTGTAGCAAACTTGCACCGAAACCGTTCGTTTATTCGCAGGTACTGTTCTGTTTTGACACCCGATTGGCACCGGTGCAAGAAAATGCTACACCCAGTTTGATCGCGGTGTAGCAGATACAAAGCTAGTTTTACCAATACATGCATATCGCTGAACTTGTATCGTGGTTTTGTTTTGGTAGGAATGATGATTTTCTCTTCGGCATTAGGTACATAAACAGTTTTCTTTGATATTTATTTAACAGCAGATCTGTGCGTTTAAAAATTATTTAAACTTGATCGATATTATCACGTCTTTCAATCAACTTCTGGGGAATCTTCAAAATTTTATCGGTAACATGAAATTTCAAAGAGTTGATTCAACGTTTATTTTTCCCATTACTATTTTTTTCTTGATTAAAAATCTATTCATTCAAATTGGACTGAAATATTACTGAAGCAACAGTTTCAAAAAACGGAAAATTCTATGTTTTTTCTTACAAAAAATATTGAAGTTTTGAATTACATTGAAAGTAAAAAAAAATGACACTAAAGGATGGTTAAAGCGTTTTTAATATGAGTTGCGTTTCAATAACGTTATGTTCTAAAAAGCATTTATATATTTTTCTTTAAACGTTGTAGCTAAACGTTTTCTATTTGACTGCCTTTAACATTTTTTGTGCTAAATTTGTGCACGTAGATCGTTTACAATTGTATGTTAGCATTCTTTTTTATTAGGCAACGGAAATTGTTAAATTTTAAAAAGGAACGAGAATTTGAAGAAGATAAATAATGTAGGAGTGTTAACACATGTTATAACAATTTTCAAGTAACATTTATTATTACAAGTTTATCATGTACAAGTGGATTACTGAAAACTTTTAAAATTGTTAAATTGGATATAGAAAGTAAAAACTAAAAATAAATAAAAATAATTTAGTTCATCACGGAAATCATGAAAACATTGATAATGTTTATTTTTGATATCCTTTATTGTTTTCATTGACGCTCTCACGCGCTCTTACTAATACCATCATAAGCTGTCAACAAATTGCACCGAAACCGTTCGTTTTTCTGGTGTCAATTGCTACACCGGTGCAGTGCACCGTCGGGAATAAACGAATTCGACATAACTTGAATCGATTTTCTGTCGGCAGCTAGTTTTGCACATTTGTACAGTAGTAGCTTGACTTTGTCAAGTGTCTTCAGCAGCGCAGCGGTAAGTCGGCAGGTTATCACGCAGAAGGATCCAGTTCAAATCTACATAGCATAATACATCTACATATTTCCAGACATGAATCCACAAACCCACCAACAGGGTTGTGATTCTGAAAAACAGATTTTTGTTTCTGCATGAATGTTGTCAAAGCTCTGTCAGAAGCTGCTTAGAAGGCTATCCAGCGTGCTTATGTGAACTTTCAAGTACCAAAATTACTTAAAAATGAAGCTGCTTAGAAGGCTAATGAGCAACCTCGAACAAGCTGCTTAGTTTATAAAGTACCCTTTTATCTGAACTTTTGGTTACTTGGGCATTGACAAGTCATTAAACAAATTATTCATTAAAAGTATTCGTCCCGGTCGACCGAGAAATTCCGCTTCACCCTAACGGGATTCCCACGTTCGCAGCGCGACGAATTCGGTGAACGAGAGGGAAGCGGCGATGGAAATTTATTATTAGATTCACATCCATTGATTTTTCACGCTGAGTCCCAATATATGAATGGGTGTTTGAATAGATAGGAGCAGAAGTTCTGTGCGAAAATGAAGTGAAGTGCAGCTCTATTCACGGAAATAATTGAACTCACGTTTTCATGTGCACGTCATTCGTATGAATGGTACCAATTCGCAGGATTGAAGAATGCGTTGCACTATTGCACTTCTAGTTAACTTCTAATTATTTAGCATACCGTCAAGTATTCTCAGGAACAGTTAGGGGAGACCCTCTCATTGACATGAGTATATGTAGCTCTCTACGTAAGCAAAAGCATACATATATTTAAAGTTCATCTTCAGTTCAATGAACTCAAGGACTGACTTCAACGAAGCCATCCCTCCAGATATCAAGAATCTTGTCAAGGAACTGACTTCATCTTGATCGATGTAATATTGGTTTCTGTAGTTATCAGAAGGTTTTCGCGTACTAATAGCTCTATTTGATGTCCAACCACGCACAAATCTCTGAAGTCAAGGTCTGTGTCTTCAGTCATGTCGTCAGGATTTCTGCTATATTCGTTGATTATACAAGGCGTATTTTCAAGTATTGATCCCAATAATGAGCGATGAGTAAATAAACCGCGATAATCAAATCGATTATCAATGTTCAGTAACGACGGATTCGGATAACATTAGTTTACAGCTTTTTTGAACTCTATAAGCTGATGATCATCTTGAGTTTAGAATCATGCCATAAGGTCGAAAACGTGAAGGAAAAAATGCATCTATTTTTTTTCGACTTTCAATACATGACTGACGATTTGAAATCGAGTTTTGTTCTATTTTTAAGCAAAGTTGCCTTCATACATCTCATTCATCGTAATCAATGCTACGGTTGAGTTGTTTTTGGGTGGCTTTTCAGTCTAGCGTAAAATCAAGACAAGTGCTACCGCCAGTCGGGGTGACATTGGGCCTGGGGGGTAACTTTGGGCCAAAAATCAAGAAAGATGTTTCGCTCAAAATACTAAAATTTATCGAAGTGATTATTAAAAAGTGGATGGTATACGGTAAATATAACTTGCGTTGACCATTCGATGTAGAAAAAAATCACATTTAGTCAATTTTCTATTAAGAAAACTTGATGTGAATTTTATGGTTAGGTGTACTGTACAATCTCGTTGTTTTAAAATGGGCAGCAGGGACGAAAGTCCTGGGGCCTGACGCACCCCCCCGCTTGCGAGTCAGCCGCGTAGTCGCCGGCTAAGAATAGGACTACTAACCCGAATTCAAGGTGTCAAGCGACCCGTGCTGAGGAATGAGTGATCGAGGGGGTGAAAAAGATGCTCGATCTTTAACGGAGCCTGTGGGGTACCTGGGCACCCCCCACAGTAAGCTGTCCCTTACCGCGTTAATGCAGGGCTCTGGCGTGGTGGACATTCTTTCCCGTGCTACTCGTGGGATTTAATCATGAAGTCAAATAGAAATCAGAATCTAGGTGGAAATAGTGGTGGGATCAACCCCTTCGCAAGAAGCGGGTTGATGAGATCTCCGACAAGGAGAAGTGAGGAGATAGGCGCTGGGAGTTGCGTACGCAGCTCAAGCGTGGGTGCTCCAGTCCACTTCCCGGCAAGCCAGCCGGTGGAGGTTATGGACGGAGCGTGGTTGTTGAGGGCCGTCAACCGAGGACCCAAAGGACGGTCCGCAATAGAGGTGGCTGAGCAGCAGCTTGGCAAAATCATCGACTTTGCGACCACTAAGTCGAACATAAGCAAGGACCTGAAAACGGCCTTGCTTCGACTTAGGGCGTCGATCGACGATGCCAAGCAGGAGCACGCGGCACTCGCGTTGCTGACTGCTGCAGCAGCGGAGCCTGCAAATGAGAAAGTGCCGAAGTTTACCCAAACGGAGGCCTTCTCCTTCGCAGGAAGTCCGAATAAGGCGGAAGCGACTGCTCGCGACAAACGGGGCAAGCAATCGCAGAAGCGGGCGAGGCAACCGTCAGGCGAGGAGCTGTCTGGCGGTGCCCGCAAGGCCAGGCGAATCATTACCCCGAAAGTCGGTAATAATGCCGGAAGGTCGGACCCCAGCCAGGGTTCCCGGAAAGCTGGGAAGGGTGGGCCTGAAAAGGCTGGCCCGTCCCGGAACGATGGGAACAAAGGGTTGCGACCGCTAGTGGGCCCTCAACAGCCACAGAGTAGGGCGATCCAAGGGGAGGACCCCCCTTGGACGAAGGTAGAGCGGAAGAGGAAGAAGAAGGCGAATCCGCAGGTAGTAGCGCAGGACGCCAAGCCAAGGCGTAGGAGGGCAGGTGCCAAGCGCGAGAAAGGCGACGCTATCGTCATCAAGACGGAACAGTCCAAGTACTCGGACGTCTTGAAGATGATGCGAAGCGACGCCAAGCTTGAGGGTCTTGGAGCCGACGTACGCAGTATTAGACGTACTCGTACGGGCGAGATGATCCTGGAGCTGAAGCGCCAGAAGGAGCACAAGGGCGCCGCCTATAAGAGGCTGGCAGAAGAGGTCCTTGGTGAGGGTGTGCAGGTGAGGGCTCTGACACATGAGGCGACTCTGAAGGTCAAGGACATCGATGAGATCACCGAAGTGGAAGAGCTCGTCACGGCACTGCGGCAACAGTGCGATGTGCAGGTGGCCGCCGCAGCCGTTAAGCTACGGAAAGGGCCAGCAGGGACACAGATAGCTTTGGTTCAGCTACCTGTGGCGGACGTCAAAAAGTCCGTTAAAGTATGGAGCATAAAGGTGGGTTGGTGTGTATGTCACCTGACATTCCACGAGCCACCAGAGGTTTGCTTCAGGTGTCTGGAACCAGGACACAAGTCGTGGGACTGCAAAGGCCCTGACAGGCGCAAACTGTGCAGGCGATGCGGCGCTGAAGGTCATAAGGCCCAAAACTGCACGAGTCCGCCTATCTGCATGATCTGTACCGGGAAATCCTCGAACAACAGACATCCGATGGGTGGTCCAAGGTGCCCGGCCTTCAAGAAAGCCGCAGTGAACAACAAATCACAGTGCAGGTAACGCAGCTGAACCTGAACCACTGTGATGCGGCTCAGCAACTGCTTTGTCAGGAGGTTTCTGAGTGGAAGACGGATATCGCCATCATATCGGACCCATACCGAGTACCCGCCGGCAACGGCAACTGGGTCGCGGATGGGACCAGAAAAATGGCGGCGATATGGACGACGGGTAAATACCCCGTTCAGGAGTTGGTGTCTACTACCTATGAGGGCTTCGTGGTCGCCAAAGTAAACGGGGTCTTCTTCTGTAGCTGTTATGCGCCTCCGCGGTGGCCGATCGAGCAGTTCACGCAAATGCTGGACCGCTTAACGACCGTGCTAACAGGGCGAAGGCCGGTGGTAATAGCGGGCGACTTTAATGCCTGGGCCGTGGAATGGGGAAGCCGTTTCACGAACCAGCGGGGTCAGATTCTGCTAGAAACACTGGCCATCTTAGATGTCGACTTGGCTAATGTCGGTACCAAGAGTACCTTTAGTCGAAACCGAGCGGAGTCAATTATTGACGTGACCTTTTGTAGTCCTGGCCTAACAAGTAGTTCGAACTGGAGAGTAGATGATGGCTACACTCACAGCGACCACCTGGCGGTTCGCTACAGTATCGACTACAATAACAGCAGACAGCGGATAGAAGAAGAGGCGGCTAGGCCAAGGCCAAGCCCTCGCATTTGGAAGACATCATACTTCGACGAAGGGGTATTTAGGGAGGCGCTCCGCCGTGAGCGAAACTTAATCGGTTTAGACGGCGACGAGCTGGTAGCGGTGCTCTCACGTGCGTGTGATGCGACCATGCCTAGGCGAGTCCACCCTAGAAATGGGAGGCCACCGGCTTACTGGTGGACTGACGCGATTGCGGACCTGCGCCGCGCCTGCCTACGGGCTAGGCGGCGGATGCAGCGAGCACGATCAGAGGAAGAGCGAAACGAACGGCGGGTGGTGTTCGCCGCTGCAAAAGCCGCGCTTAAGACCGAGATAAGAGCAAGCAAAAAGGCCTGCTTTGAGGGTCTCTGTCAGAGTGCCAATACGAACCCGTGGGGTGACGCCTACAGGATCGTTATGGCCAAGACGAGAGGTGTGATGGCTCCTACAGAGCAATCTCCAGAGATGTTGGAGGGGATCATTGGAGGACTTTTTCCGCGTCATGATCCTAGTCCTTGGCCTCCTTTCGTAGGACAGCCGGGGACTGGGGCTGGCGATGAGGAGAGGGTCACCGATGTGGAACTTGCGGGGATAGCTAAGTCCCTTAGCGTAGGTAAGGCCCCAGGTCCGGACGGAGTTCCGAACCTGGCCTTAAAAGTAGCTATTGCAGAGGCTCCCGAGGTGTTCAGGTCTGCTATGCAGAAATGCCTGGACGAGGGAGTTTTCCCAGAAGCTTGGAAGAGACAGAGCCTGGTACTATTGCCAAAGGCGGGGAAATCACCCGGAGACCCGTCGGCATATAGACCAATATGCTTGATTGACACGGCGGGGAAGGTGCTCGAAAAGATCATCCTCAATAGAATGTTGCGGTTCACCGAGGGCGAAAATGGTCTTTCGAGTAACCAGTACGGCTTCCGGAAGGGGAGGTCCACCGTAGACGCTATCTTGTCGGTTACAAAAACCGCCGAGAAAGCACTCGAGCCTAAGAGGAGGGGAATTCGCTTTTGCGCGGTAGTGACTCTGGATGTAAGGAATGCGTTTAATAGCGCCAGCTGGTCTGCTATTGCCGATGCGCTCTTGCGTCTGGGGATACCGGAGTACCTGTACAAGATTCTCGGAAGTTACTTTCAGAATCGTGTACTAGTCTACGACACGGAGGTGGGTCGGAAGTGCTTTCACATAACCTCAGGAGTCCCGCAAGGTTCCATCCTGGGTCCGGTGTTATGGAATGTCATGTACGACGAGGTGTTGAGGTTGGAGTATCCAGTGGGAGTGGTGATTGTCGGATTTGCCGACGACATTACGCTCGAAGTCTACGGTGAAACGATCGAGGAGGTAAAGTTGACTACCAACCACTCGATCAAGGTTGTGGAGGCGTGGATGCGGTCCAGGAAACTGGAGCTGGCTCACCACAAGACAGAGGTGACGGTTGTTAACAACCTGAAGTCGGAGCAGCAGACGGAGATCAGTGTAGGAGACTGTACTATCCTGTCAAAGCGCTCCGTCAAACACTTGGGCGTGATGATCGACGATAAGCTTACCTTCGGTAGCCACGTCGATTATGCCTGTAAAAGAGCCTCCACAGCTATTGCGGCACTGTCCCGGATGATGTCCAATAGCTCTGCGGTGTACGCCAGTAAGCGCAAGCTTCTGGCTAGTGTTGCTACATCCATACTTAGGTATGGCGGCCCGGCGTGGGGCACCGCGCTAAGTACTAAATGCTACCGACGGAAGCTGGAAAGTACTTACAGGCTTATGTGCCTGAGGGTTGCGAGCGCGTACCGTACCGTGTCACACGACGCTCTCTGCGTCATTACTGGTATGGTGCCTATCAGCATTCTTATCAGTGAGGACATGGAGTGCTTCGAAATGCGCGGCACAAGAGGCATACGCAGGACTGTCAGGATGGCCTCTATGGTCAAATGGCAGCGCGCGTGGGACAGTTCCACCAAAGGAAGGTGGACCTATAGGTTGATACCGAGGGTAGATAGTTGGATTAATAGGCGCCATGGGGAAGTCACATTCCACCTGACACAGGTCCTTACAGGTCATGGTTGCTTCCGACAGTATCTACACCGTTTCGGGCATGCGGATTCTCCCGAATGCCCAGTGTGCAATGATTTAGAGGAAACGGCGGAACACGTTTTGTTCGTTTGCCCGCGTTTTCGCACAATGCGTGACCGCATGCTTGCCACATGCGGGGAGGACACAACTCCGGACAACTTGGTCCAGAGGATGTGTAGGGATGAGTTTGGCTGGAACGCCGTTTCAACGGCTATTACCCACATCGTCTGGGAGCTACAGAGGAGGTGGCGCGTGGACTCGGAGAATGGCTAGTCCAGATGCAGTACAAGAGGTGGTCCAGGGGTTCGGAGTCGGCTTCGTAGGTCATACCGGTGCCCTGCGGTCGAGATCGACCCTTACAACGATTAAGTGGCCGCGGAGAGGAAGTCCCGGTAGCGGTGCTGTCGTGGCGTCGGTCTACTGGGTTGGATCCGAGCCCGCGGTTGGAAAGGGGTCCCCGGCAAGGGTCGGGGTAGGTGAGATCCTGCTGTCTGCAACCTACGGGTGCATCTGATAGGGCCTGAAGGGTAGTGATACCCTTCCTTTGCGGGCAGGTCAGATCGGGTTGCACGTGGGCATCAGTTCTTGATGTCCGCTCAGCAGTAGGGCGCGGGCGGGGTTGACCCTGCCCGCCTTCCGAGGACAAAGGGAGTGGCGAGGACCACTCGGGAAACTGGCTAAGCGCCAGCATGCTACCGTGATGGACTCTCCAAAGCGAGTCATCGATGTTCGTTGCTGCAGGCTACGCAGCTAACCTTGTGGGTGCGATGTGCACTAGCCCCTCTCTGAAGCAATACCTTCTTGGTGGTTCCGGAGAGACGTAGGGTTTGGCGACCATAGGAATGGTTTAGTGGGTACGAGGAGAGAGTAGTCCTGGATTTTACTTTTGTTGTAGAAGACGGCCTGTCAGACCTACACTACCCTAACCTTCTGTTAGGGTGTCTGTTGAGCAGATTATCCCCCTATGGTTTAGAAGGAAAAAAAAAATGCCCAGCATAAAACAGCTGAAAACCGAACATGCAATGAATTACTGTTTTCTTGGTGTGTTGGGTAGTTGTTTTGAAAAGTATAACAAGTTTTCTTGGTTTGGTATGCTATTTTGCATGAAAAACTTATTTACTCAAGCTGGTGTACAAACACTTCGTTTTGGGGGTGACTTTGGGCCATATAAAAGCAATGCTATCAGTACGAGAACCTTACAAATGTGAATTAAAACGACTGAGAGTATTCACATTTTTTTATGCATAATACGGTGTAAAATTTTGGAAATAAATGTTAGATTCATGCAAAATAAAAATTCACGCATATCAGTTGCTAGGCAGATGATAAAGAAGTATTACTTTCGTCTTTTGAGAAAGTTAGTTGGAGTTATATTTATGGGATAGCGGATATATTGTGTAGGAACGTTGATCGTTTACAATGAATGTGGTAAAATTATCACGTTTGTTTGTCTGTGATGTTATTTTGAAGTGACTAGACACTGATAGGTTGTGGGCAAGTATCTGTATATTTGATAGTTTCGATTTTCAAGCGATGTTATCTCAAATTGAACTGTTTTGTTTGAATTTTAGTGTTTGGCCCAATGTCACCCCCTAGAAGGGGTGGAATTGGGCCAATTTCATTTAAGCTATATCATTGTCAAAATTAAAGTTAAAGCATTTTCACTTTAAACAATCCTAAACAGTATAAAAATGAACGTGTCTACCGAATACAACATTGATTTTGAGCTAAAATTTTGTTGTTACGACCTACAAAGAGATGGACTATGCAATTTTGGCCCAATGACACCCCCACTGACGGTACTTGTTTAATTCCGACGTTTCGGCCATTGGACTCGGCCTTCCTCAGGGGATATAAACTTGCACCGTCCCTCGTATGCTGCTAAAAGCTTTGCGCTGAATTGTCCTATGTTTTGAAAAAGTTCTTTTCCTGGACACCGCATTTGCTTTGGTTTCGCGGTTGCGTTGGTGGATAGTCGTACGAAACATACGAAAACTAAAAACCTGACTAGCTACTATGACACAAAAATGGACACTAATCCATTTAGTGTCCATTTTTGTGTCATAGTAGCTAGTCAGGTTTTAAGTTTTCGTATGTTTCGTACGACTATCCACCAACGCAACCGCGAAACCAAAGCAAATGCGGTGTCCAGGAAAAGAACTTTTTCAAAACATAGGACAATTCAGTGCAAAGCTTTTAGCAGCATACGAGGGACGGTGCAAGTTTATATCCCCTGAGGAAGGCCGAGTCCAATGGCCGAAACGTCGGAATTAAACAAGTAGCACTTGTCTTGATTTTACGCTAGACTGAAAAGCCACCCAAAAACAATTCATTCTACAGTCGAACCTAATTCAAAAAAGCTACGGTTGAGCTAAAATTTTTACTATTACTCGCTAACATTTTATATTTCACATATACGCTGAGAAACAATTTTAAATTGTCTTTTTCGCATTAAAAAAAATACATATCCTTCTCGTTTTTTTTTTTGAAAATTTTGCTAAAATTTAAGGAAATCTTCCCATATACTCACCAATATTTCGACTTTCATCAGTCTGACGCAAAAGCTGTGTTCAGATGATCAAAACAAATTATATTCAGCTTTCTATTCAACGGAAGATATTTATTTTTAAAAACTGTTGAACCCGATTTTCAGCAAAAACTTAAAAACTGTTTTACTAAACATTTTTTGAAGCACGGTATCGAAATCAGCACGTAATTATGAACCAAAAATTTTGGTCGTTGATAGAAGTTCACGACTTTCGTTTTATTTTGTTAACTAGTGTAACCTATCTAGATAAATTTTGAATATTTTCGATATAGTTTTATGGAAAGTTAAGTTTTCATCTAGTTAGATGATACTTAACTTCGTCCGACCAATTTGTTGAAAACTCGATTCCACTAATCCACGATTCCCGCCGGAGCACGTGGATTTCGCAATTTAAATCTCAATTTGTTCATCAAACACATGTTTCTGTTGTCTGCATGGATGTCAAAGTATTGAAAACGTTGAAATTTTCACTTGGCTTGGTTAGCCTAAGCAATATGGACAAATTGACAAAGTTTTTCAGTTTTGATTCCGGACGTTTTGAAGACGTGTTTCTGGATTCAAGACTTTGGAAATTAAGTTTCCTCTTTGATGTTTTCGTAAAGTTAAATATGTATTTTTTTGTTAATTTTCTCCTCTTCTACTACTTTCTCATTATTTCTGCTATCGTACATTTCATTTTCATGAACAATGGAAACTGATGTGGATGAAGGAGAATCAAATTCCAACATTCCTTCGGCTTCGAATGATTCCTCTGTTGTGACGAATTTCGCGCCAACCCTTCTATGGGACTGGCAGCACCCTCTCAGAATCGAATGAAACTTGGTGGACATAAACAATACAGGCCGAACATTTCTATAGGTCCTAAGTGCAGATAAGAGGCTCTCCTTCGATTATATAGACTGTTTCAGAAATTATAAATACACTTTGTTTATTAAATTAAATGCACTGTTCTAATAATTTTTACCAACTTTTTTCAGAGTATAGCATATTGTACTCCATATTTCTATACTCCCTTTCAATTGTCTTGATATTTTAAAGAACAGTCGAGTTCTCTAACAAATAACTTAATTTTTCTAATTTGCATTTGCACAAAGGTGTTTTTTAATGATTTCAACATGATTTATCACTAAATACCAAAAATTATCTAAATTTTTATCCCATTCGCTTTCTCAACAAGTTGTCTAAAGAATGCCTTGATCAAAATTTGAAAAAAATCGATAAATGCATTTCCACAACATTTTTTCGGAGATCAAGTTTCTTATTTTTTAAGGTTTTCTACGGAACATAAGAACTACCACACAGTTTCTTAGCTTTCCTGAACGCATTTAATCTAAACAAACTTATTTTTTCAGCTCATTCGATCCTTCAAATGGCAAAGTTTGTCGTACCATAAAAACGAATGCAGTAGGCAGTAATTAAGACATTCGTTTGCTTAACGTTTGTTGCTACTGGTGTTGTTGAGAAATTTGAAACAAAAAAAATTGTATTGAGAAGGCCCGTAATGGTGGTTCTTGATCAAATATTCCAGTAAAAATTACTCTTACCAACCGAGAAATATCTTTAATTATCGATACAGCAATTTTTATTGTGTCTGGAAATTAAATAATTTATCCATAGACATTTTTTTATCTGTAGCATTTTTTTCTTTTCTACTATGCTACATTTTTTGACCACTATGTGCAACTTCCAATTTTAATCATCTAGTTTACAGAGCCCTTTTTTTTACTTTTACCAGAAACATCAACAAAATTGGTATTATTTGCTTCATTAGAATGTTTACTATAAGAGCTAGAAGAAACTTTTTTGGATACTGTGCTTAAATTGAAATGGCAGTTAGTCGTTAGTGTATTTATAATTTCTGAAACAGTCTATAATGTGCTTGTTTTTATAAATTTTGATTTACTTCTTGCGTCGTAAGGTATATTAAACAATCCTTTTCCGATCAACATATCACAAATTGTCAAAATGTCCACTGTGACATCGTAATAATTTAAAGAGAATCGGAACAAAGAGAGCCTCTCTTTTGCAGATTGGACCTTTAGATATGTTTGTCGCCAATTTTTCTAAGCAACTTTGCATACTTTGTTTTTCGAAATTTTTCAAGAGTAACTTTTGAAGAGGGCCTATTTTTTCATTGATTTTTTTTTAATCGATGTAACTCTTAAATGACAAGAGCTACAAAAAAGTGTTGTACGGCGGAGTATCGTGAAATTCTATGGAGTTTCTAGAACACTGAATAAAGTTTCATTGGTTGACGAGAGGCTTCTGAGGTTATAAATGGCTATGTTGGAACGAAACACACTGAAAAATATTCACTCAATGTAGATACAAAAAAAGTTTATGTTAGAAAAACTTTTTTTCCTTAAATATGTCACAGCAACATTGTTCGGAGAAAATGTAGGTAATTGGAATACCTTTCCCCAGAAAAAAAAATCATTGATTTAAAAACATAGGGTTTTTTGCAATATTGATTTTAATTTTTAAAACTTTTTTTTTTAGTGTAGGAAGTAGTTTTATTTTTTTTGATATTTTTCTAAAAAACTTCATAGAATTTCACGATACTCCGCCATACAACAATTTTTTGTAGCTCTTGTCATTTTTGAGTTACATCGATTTAAAAAAAATCAATGAAAAAAAATTAGGCCCTCTTCAACAGTTACTCTTGAAAAATTTCGAAAAACAAAGAATGCAAAGTTGCTTAGAAACACCTATTGTATATGTCCACCAAGTATCATTAGATTCTGAGAGGGTGCTGCCAAATCTCATGCATTATTCACGATGTCTTCAATTCGGTCACACTTCTAGCTTTTGTTCTAATAAATCGAATATCAAAAAGTAGAGTAAAGTGGGGCAAAAGTTCGAGTGGGGCAAGGTTTATTTTAGTTTTTGAGCTCAATTCAAATTATTTCTTTCGGGTGTCAAGCAGGGGCGTACAATTTCGTTTCAATGATACACTTTCATGCAACATTTGAATGAGTCACTTCAAGTGTTTCATACATTTTTCTAATGACTCGGTCGTTAATAAAAACTTTTCCACTCATCGTAGCACTCGGTAGTCTCCCACCCGGGCGCATTGCTTGTGCTTCACCCGTCAGAGCATTAGCGTCTCACTGGTGCGCGCTAGTCTCTCAATGGTTACGGGCGCCGGTTAATTGGATTTAAGTGGTCGAATTTGTTATCCTCTTTCATAAAACATAATTATCATTCTATTGGCGTGCACCACTATTTAAAAATGTGGTTTAAATAGTGTTTTTAGCATGTTGAAGTATTTCAATGACTCATAAATGAAACGAAAATCCAAGTGTATCATCCCATGTTTCATACACACTTGTTTCTGTAGCAGCAACCTGCAGCAACGAACGAGTGTGTTGCTGGGTGAGAGATGAAGCATCACAGCAGTCCGTTCGCATGGGAAACGATTTGCTACAGTCGTCGTACGTCATGTTTTCCTTTCGAAATTGCACGACCCTGGTGTCAAGGTTGTCAAAGCCTTATTAAATAAAAATCTTTCATTCCAAAAATTATGAAAATGAATCTATGACAAAAGGTCGAAAGACATAAGGTCGAAGGATAAAAGGCCAAAGGACAAAAGGTCGAATGGACAAAAGGTCGAATAGGACAGAAGGCTAAACAGACAACAGACAAATTGGAAGACATGAAAAAGTGATCAGAATGTGACAAAGAAACGACAGTTAAAATTCCGATAAAAATAATAGAAAAAGTAATTCCAAAATTATTCATCAACTCCATAAAAAACATTATTGAAAGATAGGAAAGTGTCTACTACAACTTGAAATAGCTTATATGCAGCATTTTTTTCCGCATTGCAATACGAAATAGATGCCTATAAATGATAGAAAGTAATGTCATACCTTTAAGGTAAATGTGGAAAACAATATTCCTTGAAAGAACAGCCTATGGCCCGATTTGGGTCGTCTAAGTTTTGTTCTGTTAGTGTTCACCCAAGGAAGGTTTATGAGGCAAAAAAACATGAAAAAATTGAGAGTTTTTGAAAATTGGGTTATCATGCATTTTGAACGGGGACTTGGACTTGGCTAGCGACTTGAAACGTCAAAAAAACGCAGTAGGCCAGACTTAGTTTGCCGGGGACAGCTAGTTTTCACTGAAAATGATGGAATTAGTCAATTAGTGAGAACATTCCATCAAAGTTAAAAAAAAATCGTTTTATCTGAATTTGGCGGAAAACTTCTAATTTTTGGTGTGGTAAATTTAACCCTAATTTGGGTAAAATCCTGATTGAACTTTAAAGTGTATTCCAGTTCCAACATCAAATATTAATTGGTTTCAGGTATTCCTATTACCAAAGTGTCAAAATAGTAGGGTGGGGCGGGGCAAGATGGGTCGCATAAGGATGGATCACCATAATTTCGTAAATACAAATCGGATTGGTTTGCATTCGTCCGCTACTCTTTATTACACTAGTTAGCTATGCTAAAAGTCGATAAAAAGTTCATTAAATACAAAATATGATGTTAAACAAGCAGTTTTAAAAAGTGATTGATTTTGTGCCGTGAAAAAAGTGCGGGGCAAGATGGGTCACTTTTTAAGTAAATAACATTTTCTCATCGAAAAACGTCAAAATATAAGATTTGTTCCGCATTCAAATATGCTCCATATCCATACTGAGTAAACAAGAGCTACTAGTAAACATTTTATAAATTTATTTGGAATATAAAAAACTTTACGATTTGAGTGGTCCTGAGGCGACTTGAAAATCGATGTTTTTACTAAAAAATTATCATAATTTTATGTTATAATTTTGAGCGTTCATTCCGCTTGATTGAAGTCATTTATGAGATAGTCTTGTAATAAAAAATAAATAACTTTTGAATGCTCCAAAAATACGTTCAAAATTGAAGGTGACCCATCTTGCCCCGCGGCCGTTTATATGGAGAATATATGGAATGTATCGCATAAGAAAAATGGCAAAAAACCATTTTATTTTTTATTTCCAATAAGAGTGAATAATATTTCAATCAATGCCCCAAACTTTTGTATATTCATGCTGGTCATCTAACAAAATTATTAACATAATCAAAACATGAGTAATGCGCCCGAAAATGGCACTGACCCATCTTGCCCCGCGACCCATCTTGCCCCGCCCCACCCTATGCTACGGTTGGAAAGATAATTCCAACAATTCACCTGAATTCAGCAATGTTCTACTTCTTATAATAAACAATTTTCTTTACTTACTGATATCTTTCTAAGAATATTTCAGGTTTTCAAAAAATCAGTTCGGATATTTTGTTGAATAATAATGAAGATCAAAATTCAAATGATAATTCTTATAATAGCATTCTTAAGGTGAAACATCAAGAAATCCCGTTTCAATTTTACATACAAACTTTAGAAGCACAAATCTAACGAACGAAGCATCGACCAAGCTGTGAAGATTAGTGCTTCTGAAAACATGAGTAGGGATCCAAGTCGGCCATTGTGACATCCAAATTGGTGTTCTCTGATGTTTTATCTTAAAACTTTGGAAGAATTAGTTAACTTTTTGAGAATTCGGCGATCTTTGAAAAAAAACAACACAAATATTTAACAGTCTAAAGCTACATAGGAACCGTTCAGTACCTCGATATTTCGAGATAATCGCGTTTGAAGTTTCGCGCATTGCCTTGTTCTTATGCAGGTTGCGCGCTACAACTTTGGTTCTAGTGCTCCAAAGTTCGTTTTTCTATCACCCCTTAATGACTTGCTGTAAAGGGGCATATAGGGCAAAATAAACGCCATTCTAACTGCTTATTGATTATCTGGGTGATGAAGGTATCACCTACTTATTTTAATAAAGATTCAAAAAATCAATTCACAATCATGAGCAAACATCACATGAAAATGTGTCCCAGCAATGAATGTTCAAATTCATTAAACAACAAAACAATTTTCTTCAAAATTTGTCATTGATCTGGCAGCCGAGAACACTATATTTTTTTTTGTAAAGCAGAAGCTTTATTCACAAGAATTACAAAATTCAAAAAAAAATGTTGATTTTTTTTATTTAAGGTCTTGATAAGGAGACTTCATTACCTACTTTATGGTCTGTTGCACGAAATTTAAGAAATTTTGGCTCTTTTCCTCCTACCTTCTACCACCGTTGGTTTGTAACCCAGTAGTAACCCAGTGGGCATCGAAAAACACACTGATGGTAACCCTTTTTGCTGTTTCGTTTTGATTCTGCATTTCCTTTCACCCCGTTCCATGAGCAGAATGACGTTTGAACCATTTTGAGTTTGAACGATATGCAGATTAGCGAGGGTCAAAGTGTTCAGTTTAGATGCGGTCAAACCAACGGGGGTAGACGGTACTAATCTGGAATAGTCAGAAGATTGGATTAATCATTTTGCAACAAAAATTTGTCCTGATTGTGTACCTGCTGAATTACATTAAAAAATAAAACATTAAATTATTTTCCGGATCTTTGTATTTCATTTACCCTAGAAAAAAATATTTTGGCGTTATCACTCACTAAAAATATTTCTCCTAGTATTAACAACATTAAACTTACTGTGCTCCAAAATTTTCAATATGATAGAAAAATGCATTTTTTTGATTATACAATTCATTTAATGCTGAAAATATCGTACTTTCTGAATGGCGTTCAATTAATGTAAGTATTTCAAATCCTGCTAAGGACCTTTTGTTAGCAGAGCCGTATACCCATTTGTTTATTGTCAATTTTACGAAAGATGGAACGAATGATTTTAAATCGTTTAAATCAATTTTTTTCTTCCTCACAATTCGGTTTGGGAAAGGTCGTGGAACTCGTGATTGTTATGTGTTTGAAGATTATGTCTTCTAAAATTATGCATTGTAATTGGTCTGGTCTTTCAATAAATAATATTTTCGAGGAAACATTCCCTTACAAATATTTGCTTATGTCTGAATGACCATGAAACTGAACAGGTTTATGAATACAAATATCTTGGTGTTTAATTTGATTCAAAATTAAACTGGGTTAATTATATTCTATTTATTTAACGAATTTCCTTGAAAAAATAAATTTTCACCACACTATCACTGGTACTTGATAAGGTCTGTTATAAAATATGAATGTTTTACTTTTGGAAGTGCTGGTGAAACTTATTTCTCAGAGCTTGAAAAGATTCAATTTCGTTGCTTGACAATTATCTTAAAACTCAAAACTCATTCTACACATACTCAGTCCATTGAAGTTTAAGCAAGTATTGAACTCCTCAAAATTCTTGCAGAAAACCCCGAGAATTGATATTATTAAATCGGTATCATTATAGATAAGAGACCAATCCATGATGGTTTTTATAATTATCAAGTTGTTTAAGAAATAAGGATGTAATGCTTACAACAAGTCAATATTGTTGATATGCCTAAATGTTTGTAATGTAGTTAGTAGCTTTCGTTACTGTTCTTAATGCGATAGATGTAATCTATAAATAGACTCTTCAATGCACTTATTCCCTGTACATGGCTGGTTTGAATTATTCCACAAAAAGAATCATCTTCCCAGCACGTGGATTCTTCGCTGTTTTATCATTTCTTATGCAGTCACGACGGCGACTAGTGGTCTGGAAATTGTAATACGCATTGCATTCGCCAGCAGCGCCCTTACCCTCGAAGAAGTACAACTTCGGCTGCATTGTTCGACGCTACTACGGTGGGGCGCTCGTAGCTACTACTATCTACCGCGTGGTTCCTTAAACACAGCACACAAAGACCGTCCCATCTGGCTGGCTGGCTGACTGGCTGGCACAGTAAATTTGAATATATTTCAATGTGAAATATTGAGCGACGAGCGACGAACAAGAACCAGCAACTGCTTTTGCCGCTGCATTAGTTACAAAAATAAGTCACTTCCGTCAAATCGAAACCCCATCCCATGATGGGATGGCACTTTGGAATGACGTTAGCAGACGGCCAAAGAAAAACTTCTGTGTGCTCCAAGGGAAACCAAAAAAAAAAAAGCGATGATGCGGAAGTGGGCTGATGAGTAGTAATCAGATTTCGAACCGAGCGCGCACGTTGATGTGGTTTTCTTTACCTCCAGTCCAACCTGGATTTTGAGAATGAATTCCCAAAACAATTGCTAGAGAAATTTCCAAAGAAATTGTCGCGGTAGATCGTATTCTCTTACCATGTTAAATCGGTGACAATAGTGGACCCTCTCAGATTTAACCTATAGTGGACCCCCAGACTTGTTTAAATTTACAAATTTGCTCAAATATTCAAATTTTCGCTATCCAGACTAGTTGCATCACATGGAACTGCTGTCTAGGGATATGAGCCATGGTCTCCGGGTGGAAGTTTACCGGTAGAAGCAGATTTGAGCGGGAAGTTTGAGAATAATTGCTAGGGGTCCACTATAGGTTAAGGGTCCACTATTGGATAAAACACCCTACTTAGTTTTAAAATGTCAAGCGATGACAAAGACCGCCAGCTGAGAGTTGTGTGCTTAGCTGGTAGTGCAACCTGGGCACTGTTGTCCTTCTGACTTCAGCTAGATTGAGGAGGTACGACCCGAGCGTCTGTTCACCAAGGAGGTGCGGCTCAAACAGCGTCTGTTCTGGCATCCAGCGGCTGAGTAGGAAACGCTGCACCACGCCCTGCTATATCCAAGGTGGTAGCCCCATCAACGTGGTCGTCCCAGTGTTGGTTGGGACGTTAAACAGAACTGGCACGCTGGCCCTCCGACGAGACAGGAGTGTTGGCGTAGGCCCAGTAAGCCACCCGTAAAAATCCCCATTGCGAATAACATAGGAGAAAATACGACTCTATACAATCGGCAAAAACCCACGCGACGAAATAAGGACTACGATTGGAAACTCGGAACATGGAATTGCAAGTCACTAGGTTTCGCAGGGTGTGACAGGATAATTTACGACGAACTACATCCCCGCAACTTCGACATCGTGGCGTTGCAGGAACTTTGTTGGACTGGACAGAAAGTGTGGAAAAGCGGGCATCGAGCGGCTACCTTCTACCAAAGCTGTGGCACCGTCAATGAACTGGGAACAGGTTTTATAGGCAAGATGCGACAACGTGTGATCGGGTGGCAGCCGATCAACGCAAGGATGTGCATGTTAAGAGTTAAGGGCCGTTTCTTCAACTACAGCATCATCAACGTCCACTGCCAACACGAAGGGAGACCTGCTGACGAGAAAGAAGCGTTCTACGCGCAGTTAGAGCAAACATACGATGGTTGCTCGCCGCGTGACGTGAAAATCGTTGTCGGCGACATGAACGCGCAGGTAGGAAGGGAGGAAATGTACAGACCGGTAATCGGGCGAAACAGCCTGCACGTCGTATCGAATGATAACGGCCAGCGATGCGTGAACTTTGCAGCCTCCCGTGGTATGGTAGTCCGAAGCACCTTCTTCCCCCCGCCAAGATATCCACAAAGCCACCTGGAGATCACCCGACCATCAAACAGAAAACCAAATCGACCACGTTCTAATCGACGGTAAATTCTTCTCGGATATAGGGAATCGCGCCACTTGGGCGGTGGCTTCTATATTCGTCTGTTTTCCACTATAACTCAGTCAAATTTAAACCAATTGACACAACTTTTGGAATGTGGTGAGATAGGTATAGTATCTACCCGTGCACAACATTTCAAGTCAATTGGTTCAAAATTGACTGAGTTATAGTGGAAAACAGACGAATATAGAAGCCACCGCCCAAGTGGCGCGATACCCTAACCAATGTCCGCACATACCGCAGTGCGAATATAGATTCGGATCACTACTTAGTAGCTGCATGCATGCGCTCAAAACTATCGACAGTTATCACCACGCGTCGAAGTCGAACGCCGCGACTCAACATCGAGCAGCTGCGTAACGTAGAAGTGGCTCAAGACTACGCGCAGCAGTTAGCAGTAGCCCTACCAACGGAAGAGCAGCTTGGCGCAGCTACACTTGAAGATGGCTGGAGGGACATCCGATGCGCCATAGGTAGTACCTCGGCTACAGCACTAGGCTTCGCGACTCCGAATCACAGAAACAACTGATACGACGGCGAAGGTGAACAGTTAAAAAACGAGAAGAATGCAGCATGGGCGAGAATGCTGCAACACCGTACGAGAGCGAATGAGGCACGTTACAGACAGACGCGGAACAGGCAGAACTCAGTCTTCCGGATGAAGAAGCGCCAGCAGGAAGAACGAGATCGCAAAGCGATGATGGAAGAACTGTACCGCGCTAAGGACACACGAAAGTTCTACGAGAAGCTGAACCGCTCGCGTAGAGGCTTTGTGCCACAAGCCGACACGTGCCGAGATAATCACGGGAATATTCTCACGAGCGAGCGTGAGGTGGTCGAGAGATGGCGGCAGAATTACGATGAGCACCTCAATGGCGACGTTGCAAGTACCGAAGGTGGCGTGGTAACAGATCTAGGAGTATGTGCACAGGACGAAAGACTTCCGGCCCCTGACCTCCAAGAGATTGAGGAGGAGGTTGGCCGGTTGAAAAACAACAAAGTCGCTGGAGCAGATCAACTATCAAGTGAGCTTCTGAAATACGGTGGAAAAGCACTGGTGAGAGCACTACACTGGGTCATTACCAAGATTTGGGAGGAGGAAGTATTACCGGAGGAATGGATGGAAGGTATCGTGTGTCCCATGTACAAAAAGGGCGACAAGTTGGATTGTGGGCCGGGAACTACCGCGCGATCACACTACTGAGCGCTGCCTACAAGATACTCTCTCAAATTTTATGCCGCCGTCTATCACCGATTGCAAGAGAGTTCGTGGGGCAATATAAGGCTGGATTTATGGGTGAACGCGCTACAACGGACCAGATGGTCACCATCCGCAGGTGTTGCAAAAATGCCGCGAATACAACGTGCCCACACATAACTTGTTCATCGATTTCAAATCGGCGTATGATACAATCGATCGAGAACAGCTATGGCAGATTATGCACGAATACGGATTCCCGGATAAACTGATACGATTGATCAAGGCGATGATGGATCGAGTGATGTGCGTAGTTCGAGTATCAGGGACACTCTCGAGTCCCTTCGAATCTCGCAGAGGGTTACGGCAAGGTGATGGTCTTTCGTGCTTGCTGTTCAACATTGCTTTGGAGGGTGTAATTAGGAGAGCGGGGATAAACACGAGTGGGACGATTTTCACGAAGTCCGTTCAGCTGCTTGGTTTCGCCGATGATATTGATATTATTGCTCGTAAATTTGAGACGATGGCGGAAACGTACATCCGACTAAAGAGTGAAGCCAGGCGAATCGGATTAGTCATTAATGTGTCGAAGACAAAGTACATGATGGCAAAGGGCTCCAGGGAGGAATCACCGCGCCCGCCACCCCGAATTCATATCGACGGTGATGAAATCGAGGCGGTTGAAGAATTCGTGTACTTGGGCTCACTGGTGACCGACAACAACGACACCAGCAGAGAAATTCAGAGGCGCATTGTGGCAGGAAATCGTGCCTACTTTGGACTCCGCAGAACTCTACGATCGAATAAAGTTCGCCGTAACACGAAGTTAACCATCTACAAAACGTTGATTAGACCGGTCGTCCTCTATAGGCACGAAACATGGACCCTACGTGCAGAGGACCAACGCGCCCTTGGAGTTTTCGAACGGAAGGTGTTGTGTACCGTAAGGGCCCATATAGCCGAGGCGGTAAACGCACGGGTATTCAGCATGACCATGCTGAGGGTGACGGGTTCGATGCCCGGTCGGTCCAGAATCTTTTCGTAAAGGAAATTTCCTTGACTTCCTTGGGCATAGAGTATCCTCGTGCCTGCCACACGATATACGCATGCAAAATGGTCATTGGCAGAGGAACCCGAGTAGAAGTAAAAATCAGAACAATATCATCATTTGATATTCCTCGGTGAAGTACTCAAGATCATAATTAGCTATTGGTTTGTTTGACATAAGAGATAAAAGATCAAAAATAAGATCAAAATTTAGTATGGGGAAGTGTTATAAGATCAGACCAATATCTGGGAAGATCTGGGCTGTAGCCATCTAACCAATATCATAAAATGATCTGACAGATGGATTAGAGTAAAAAAAAGAAAAAAATGGCCGCGACCAGAATCGAACTTATGACCTTGGGATTTATGAGCAGTGACATTACCACTACACTACGACTCATATTTGAAAATAGGAGGTAACAAGAGCATCAAGTTCTACGTTTTCCAAGATGTTTGCGAGTCATGGTAGATGTGTTGGTTTGGTCCCGCCATGCTGTAGATGAGTGTGTGAAAGAACTAATTATGATCTTGAATAGTTGTTTTCAGATCTTACAATTTTCGGATGTTATGGATGAATGTGTCAAAGAACTGATTTTGATCTTGAGCAGTAATTTTCAGGTCTTACGATTTCTGGATGTTGCAGATGGAATTTGAAGAGTTAGTTTTGATCTTGAGCAGTATTTTTCAGATTTCTCAATGATAAATGTTCTATTGCAGAATATTAATACAGTTTCCACCCAAAAATTGCAAACTGACGTGATGGTATGGAAAATAAAAATGAATTAAGGCATAAGGGAACGTCCATAAATTACGTCACGCTTTTAGGGGGGAGGGGGGTGCAGTAAAGTGTGACAACCCATACAAAAATTTCAGAGGTCTCATACAAAAAGTGTGATATAGGGGGGAGGGGGGGTTGAAAATTGGCAATTTTTGCGTGACGTAATTTGTGGACGCTCCCTAATTAGGAATTGCATATTTTCCTAAACTAAGAGAGCACTTTTCTATAGAAGATTTCACATTTTATGCTCTTTCTCTGAATTATTAACAAAGCTAGTGATCCAAACTTTAAAAACAACATGCGTAGAAACATGTTTGATTTATTTTGCGCCTAAAACAGGACGAATTTCCACCAATAGGACGCAATCAGTGAAGTACTAGATTGTATTAATGAGCTGAGTTTTTGTATGGTGAGAAGGTAAATTCTCAATCTCTGCAACGAAATGACGCAAAAAGCCTGGCATCATAATAGCCTTGCCTAACCTAATGGTGTATGAGCAAAACTTTAGGTAACTGTGTTATTGTTTTCTCTATTTCTTGCAACAAAGTTTTTCAAAGTATTATTCCAACAGCACCAAATAAGGCAAGGAATCATAATACCCACGCATCCTGCATAATTTCGTTGCAGAAACGGAGAATTTACCTTCTAGTCATAAAAAATCAGCTAAAAATCTAGTATGTACTTCACTGAACGTGCTCTATTGTGAACTGTCGCCCAGAAGAGCTTTGGAAACATTTAGAAGATCGTAGTCGTCACGACTGCCGTCTGTTCGTATACCCGAGGCAGAATCGCTACGCAATTCGTTGGTTGAAACTCAAAAAGCTTGTCGTCTGCAGCGGTATGTTTTGTTGAATCTTGAATCAAACGGTCCGTTTTTCGACATCGAGATCCAGCTCATGTTGTCATCAGACTCAATTGGAAAGCCTCTGCTGGTTTGCTCACAGTGAAATAAAATAATTATAAACTGGGATTAAGAAATCTATCAGATAAAATCAATATATATGTTCATGCCTTTAAAAAGAACAAATATCGATATTGAAAATGAAGGCCACTTCTACTTCCTTTTTGTCCCAGTGCTCGTTTGTAAAATTTGTGGTGTACATAAGGGAACATCTATTTATTACGTAACGCTAAATTCGATATTTTTGAACTCGGTGGTTGGTTCATTAGGATCTGGCGGAATTCACAATGTGCTTTTGTAACTTCAACTTTTTGTATGGGTCGTAACGCTAGGCTGTATTCCCTATTCCCCTGGAGCATTACGGAATTTATTAAACCCCTATCTCCTGAAGCGTTACGTTATTTGGGAACGGCGCATAATGAAAGTTGAAAACTTAAAATTGTTTTCATGCGCAATGTTGGGAAATTTCGACATTTATACAGCGGGTTGCACTAGTCTTTCCAAAGATCAAATTAAGTACTAATTTTGAAATCATTTCACGATGAGATATTGAGCAGATATTTGGCAAATTTTTGAATATCTCATCAATATCATATTAAGATATGACATCAACATTTGATCGTTTTAAGATATGATTATGATATTCACGTCTACCCGGGAAGCTCTCAGTTAATAACTGTGGAAGTGCTCATAGAACACTAAGCTGAGAAGCAGGCTTTGTCCCAATGAGGACGTTACGCCAAGAAGAGAGAAGAGAGAGAGAGTGTTGCGTACCATCTACGGCGGAGTGCAAATGGAAGACGGGACTTGGAGAAGGCGAATGAACCACGAGCTGCATCAGCTGCTGGGAGAACCAACCATCGTCCATACCGCGAAAATCGGGAGGCTACGGTGGGCGGGTCACGTCATCAGGATGTCGGATAGCAACCCGACTAAAATGGTTCTCGAGAGTCATCCGACCGGTACAAGAAGACGTGGAGCGCAGCGAGCTAGGTGGGTCGACCAAGTGGAGGACGATCTGCGGACCCTACGCAGAGTGCGGAACTGGAGACAAACAGCCATGGACCGAGTGGAATGGAGGCGGCTACTATGTACAGCAGAGGCCACCGCGGCCTTAGCCTGACCGGTAAGGTAAGTAAAAGTGCACTAACTCTAGCATTCCCTTTATGTGCATGATTTCTCGCTTAATTTTAATTACATATTTTTTTTCTGTGTTCAGTATAATCAACAAGCTCACCTTACGTTGGCATTCACACATACCAACGCGAGCTCTCTGTCATACAATGTACAACAATTTCCCAAAAACAACCGAAACCCTGACGTAGCAAGCGCCATTCTCGCCTAACAATAGAGGGTCACTAACACTGACATACTAAAAATGCCTGTAATAGTCGTGAGAAGCTTTCTCATTGATTCCTTGGGTAAGTGTAGCTGATCTAGAGATACTGGAGTATAATCTATGGGCGGTCAATCAAGCTTAAGCTCAATACGCTTTATCGGATTGATAGTTTATTTTTGTGAATTTCAATTAGGTACTTCCAACACTTTTGATCCAGTCTTTCGCAAATGAACATAAGCAATATTAACGAATTCCCGACGAGTGATCAACGTCACTCCATGGTCTGTGGCGAATTCTTCGTGAGATCTTATAGGAATATAGTTCGTGGATAAGTTCCCAGAGGAAATCTTGGAGTAATCCTTGGAAGAATTTCTGGAGGAACCACATGGAAAATTCCTGAAGGAAACCCAGCAGGCATATCGAATTCCAAGAGAAGTTTGAGCAGGGATCTTTGAAAAATCCCTGTAGAAATAACAGAAGGAATCCTAGAGGGCATTCTTAGAGGATTTGCTAGAGGAATTTATAGATATTTCTTATATATTCTTAAAGAAAATCCTCTTCTGATTTCTCCAAGGATTCACATAGGAATGTCTATTAAAACACCATCAGAACATTCTTGTAGATATTTTTGCTAAGATTTCTTCAGCGTTTGCTGGTATTTCAGCAACAACGTCAACTGGGGTTCCTTCAGTTATTGCCCTTAGGAGTCCTCCAAGTATTGCTGGAGGATTGACAGCAAGAATTTTCTGAATAATCCCAGCAAGATTTTCTGATGAATTCCATCAGAAATTAATGAAAGAATCTCAGCAGCATTCCTGCGATTCATTGAATCCAAAGATGTAACAGCTCAAAGTTGGCTATCGGAAAATTATACCTTTTTTTAGAATCTTTATAATTTCGTGCAGAATAGCCCGATCTTTTTCAAAGTATGACCACTCATACATAACTTGTTGGTGTAAGTGCGAATTTGAGAATATTTGATGCACTTTTTCGAAAATTTACAGCTAGTTTAACATTTTTTGGAAAGTGAAAATTTTGCCAGTCCCGATCATTTTGTCTATCCCCTGTATGTGTAGACTAGACTAGGTGGCCACATCCGATAGTTCCCGAACGTACTAAAACTGTTTTAAGCAATGTTCTATGGTAGAGGTGTATGCTTCGATGGAAATAGAGTGAATGGGGTCTCCAATTAGTCTAGTGGTTACGGCTATGGATCGCCAATCCGGAGACGGCAGATTCGATTCCCGTCCCGGTCAGGGAGATTTTCTTGACTCCCGGGCATAGTGTATCATTATACTTGTCACACAATATAAAAATTCATGCGATGGCAGGCAAAGAAAGCCCTTCAATTAATAACTGTGGAAGTACTCAAAGAACACTAAGTTGAAGAGAGACAGGCCAAGTTTCAACGCGAACGTAGGAGCCAGGAAGTAGAAGAAGAGCGAATTTAATTCAAGCCAAACTTTGTCAAACACCGTATCTAACAAAATCCACAAACGGAGAAAATCGAAAGGGAAGTTCGGTGTTCCCATTGCAACACAAACCTACATTGAGCATTTTAGAAACGTGACACAAATCATCCCAAAGGTGAGTGATACAAGTAGTCCTTAACCCGGGAGCAGTCGCGTCGTGTACTGAGTACACGCACCATGAAAAAAAATGCACGCTTGTGATACACAGCGTGAACGTGTTGCCGTTGAAGGAGGTCGAAGACGCGACTGCTCGAGGGTTAACGAAATTCAGCGCCACATTTGAAAATCTCCTTTTTGTTTACATATGTTACATACGGTGTTTGGTAAAGTTAGGCTTGAATTGTAAATAATTATGGAAAACACACTTGCACCAAAAACTAACCTTTTTTATGAATCTCTGACTTAGTGACATGGAATGACTACGACAACAGGGACTATTCCGGCGGTTACAGTCTACTTTTACAATCTAGACGTGTGTATACTGTAAAAGCAAATATTCAAGTCCAGTTAAATATTCGCTGAACGCCGAGATTTTTAGTTTTTTACGCTGACTCAAGCCGATACGGGTTCAAAATCATGGGTGGGACAATACATTGATTTTCATACCCAACTATCTAAGTGCGTAGGACATGACCACTAGACTGGGTCAACAAAGTCGATTTTTTGGAACAAAGCTTTTTCGATTCATTTTAGCGTCCAAAGCAACTGTGCAAAATTTGGGAGCGATTGGTTACTTCCCCGTATTTCGCATTGCGATTAAAATTTGTATGAAATTTAGTATGGGAAAACGTACTTTTTTGCATTTTTCTTATAAATTGAAATTTTTCGCCTAAAACGATCTAACTAATGACGTTAAAGTATAGCCTAGGATATGCCGAAAAACTTTGCCGAAGACCGCAGAGTGATCCGACTCATGTGAAAAAAGTTATAACGTACAGAATGCACGGTGGTGCTTAACATTTAACATGTAAAGGAATAACATCAATAATAATATCTCAATTTTTGGCCTAAGCTACCAAACGAATAACTTTTTTCACAAGCGTCGGATCACTTTGCGGTCTTCGGCAAAGTTTTTCGGCTATACTTTTACGTCATTAGTTGGATCGTTTTAGACGAAATAATTCAACATATGAGCAAAATGTAAAAAAGTAGGTTGTCCCATACTAACTTCCATACAAATTTCAATCGCAATGCGGATTACGGGGACGCAACCAATCCCTCCCAAATTTTGCACAGTTGTTTTGGACGCTAATATAGATTGAAAAAGCTTTGTTCTGGGTTGACACGATCAAATTTAAAGTTTCCCCATACAACACTCTAATGACCACCCTAAAACAGACCCTGGGGAAATCCCCAAAAAATCCTGGATTTAGCCTTGGACCAAATCATGGAGAAATCACTGGGAAAATTCATGAAGGAATCGTTGGAACAATCACCTTTAATGAATTCCTGGATGAATTCATCGAGGAATCCCTAAAGGAATTTTAAAATTCCTGGAGGAAGCCCAAGAGGAATTCCCAGCATTGAAAGTTATAGCTGATTACATCCCAAAGGGAAGTATCATACTATGTTAATTATACTTTAACTTATTATATGGTTTCTTTTATCTAATTTCGTCTATCCAAGCACCGACCAATAATGATCGAGTTTATTCTTGCGCCTCGCCCATTGCCTCATGGACAGTTTGGTATGAACTACACAGATAAAAATTGTTACATCGAGTACGCTGTAACAAAAAGACTTCCATTGCTTTAAACACAATTCTTCATCGGATTGTAAAATTACAGGTTGTCTTCAGTATGGAGCTTGCATACAACTTTGCATGCAAGAAATTCTTTTATGTAAAATCGAATGAAATCGATATTTAAACGTTGTAATATTTACGGCACGTGTATTTTTCAGAATTTCTTTATGTGTAATAATCTAAAAATTAGCTTTCATATCACGCAAAAAATATTGCGAAAGAACTATAACTTCCTTAAAATAATAAGATTGAATAATTATCTCTCGAACTCTGTTTCTGTCTAGTCCACGCCAAAGGGGGGAACAACTTGAATTCAATTCCCGGCACACCTCCTACGTAACATTGTGGAACATAGGATGTTTTTTTTTTCAAAGTGATTACGGCGGTAGCAACACTGTGCTTATGTTCTACACCGCACCCTTTCCCTACATTTGCTTCTAAGAGCCTCTATTTTTGTTTCAACACACAGAAGTACGTAGGCGTGCGTGGCCCAAGTCACTGTTTTGGCCTGCGTTGAACAAAAATAGTTTTAATAAAAGTTTTCCCTTTTTTCATTTTGTCAATTGGTTTTTTTGTAGTATGGTGCATGTATTTAGTTAGGTTCTTGTCAATTTGTCAGTTATTCTAAGTAGATCTCCAATAGTCAATAAGTCAATTAAGTCATTCTGATCTGTTCTATCATAGCAGCTTTAGTCTTTGCTTTATTGAAGTGTAGTTTTATTGGGAATATGCTGAATATCGCTATAAAAAAGAGACGTCTGGAACTGTGTCCTGCTAGTTGTTCCGTCCTGAACATACGTCATGTCTTAATAATGCCTAGGAGATTAACGAAAACACGTGTGTTCGGTCAGATGTCCATTGCGTAGAAAGTCAAGGAAAATAGGTTTCTTTATTGTCAGTTGTTATGTAAGCCTCACTTGAAGCACTTCCCGTGAGAACCCTGTCATCTGTACACCAACTAATCCGTATTTTCGTACACAGCTAAATACTGTACTGTCAACCGGCGAAAAGCCTATGGGTAAATATTAAAAAAAAAATGAATAATATTGCTGTCTAGCGCGTTGTTTTCTATCGGCCACTATTTTAGTCTAGTCCCAACTGCAAGCTTTTTTCCAATCTTAGCGTCAATTGTCTTCTAGACACCCCCCCCCCCCCTCACACTTCCAAATTGTGGTAGGCCCCCGCTAAACCTGCAAACCAGACCCACCCCCAGCCAAAAGCTCAAGCAGATGTGGACAAACCGGTGCTCAACGTGCCACTGGGTTGAGCTCTCCCATCGTGGCAACATCAAATATGCGGACTGTACAACAATAGTAGTTTTAATGAAATGAATACTAAGAATTTAGGCCGACACTCGAAGTGACGAACTTTACAGTGTTAGTTGAGTAAATACACGAAGGATGGGTAACAACAAATGTGCAGAAACAGATGCGTAACAATATGCATGTAAAAAAAAGCCGCAACTATCCATGGTGAATTTAAAATAATGACAACGTAAATATAACACAGCGTAACAAAAATTAACTTTTTGTCTGTCTCAAGAGCAAACTTATGTGTCTCCGAAGGATTTTGGGTCGCTGAATCCGAATCCGGGCTCAGATTTGCTCCAACACGTCACAATTTTGAGCTATACCTCAATTTATACGGCAAAATATGCGATTTTGGGCCTTTTTGACTGCAAACCATTAAGCAACGAAATATTTTTTTAAGCAATCAAAAGGTTAATTCGTCAATTAACATCTAAATTAACGACTCATGCAAAATATTTCGTTTTACCAAATTAAATTTGATAGTTTTAAGCGATTCATGTTAGGTACGATATTTCCCATACAAGTCACCCTCCAAAAGTTGCATGCTTAAATCTATCTAATTTGATTAGGTAAAATGAAATATTTTGCATGAGTCGTTAATTTAGATGTTAATTGACCAATTAACCTTTTGATTGGCTAAAAAAATATTTCCAAGCTTAATGGCTTGCAGTCAAAAAAGCCCAAAATCGCATATTTTGCCCTATAAATTGAGGTATAGCTCAAAATTGTGACGTGTTGGAGCAAATCTGAGCCCAGATTCGGATTCAGCGGCCCAAAATCCTTCGGAGACACATAAGTTTGCTCTTGAGACCAAAAATTTTGCGCTGTGTAATGGAACAGACTCACCGAATTTAGCTCCAAAATGCCCCCTAGACCAGTGTTTCCCAAACATTTAGGAGGTATCGCCCCCTTGGAGCTTGAGAAAAACATTTTCGCCCCCTCAAAAAAAAATTTGATTTTCCATGATAAAAGGCTGAAAATTTGCTTAGCGGAACTACTATTTTACAAAACCGGTATTTAACAGGGGGAGCGACACTAGTTTTGCCAAGCAAAAACACCTAAAAAAAAAGCTGAGAAAAGCCCAAAAAAGTAGTTGAAACCCGCAAAAGTCTAAATTAGTATCGCTCTCATTTTCATTGAGCTGCTTTGCAAATGCATCGATTTCTTGCATTTGAAAAAATACTGCATTGCATGTAAAAACAATACGTTTTGAAATCATGTTTGTGCTGTACATATTATTGAACAAAATCGGACAAAACAGAACGTTATCTTCAACCAGATGTTTTACTAGTGTTCTGAAAGGGTGTTCTTCAACACGCGAGATGTTTTGTTACAAGTACTCAAATAAGACTGGTGGCAAATTGAAAAAAAAAACAATTACAAAAATATGCAAAAAGTACAAATCAGGAATATATTGGTGTATTTTCAAATGTAGTTAGCTTTGCTCAGTAATCGAAAATAAAGAAAAGGCCAGTGATCCAAATTGACAAACTTCCTCTGAATTGGAGAACTTTTTATTGTCAAATAAGTAGACATCAGTCATTGTTTGAGAGTTTGAGAGAATTCAACGCTGAATTTGTGGAAAATTTGCAAATAAGCTGCTAGTAATAAACAATGTCTTGAATCCCTCCGGGAAGCTTCTCTGAAATATTTTCAAACAATGTATGACAACTTTCACCCGAAAAGTGTTCTAAGATTCATCTTAAAATTCATGGTTTTGATAGAAATTTCCATAAAAACGCTTAAAAACACAACTTTCTTATCAAGTCAAAAAAAACTCTGTCCCTTTCATGATTTGGACAAAAATAAATAAATAATTGTCTCCACCGAAGTTTCTTCATATACATTTTATTACATCTTCAGAATCCCTAGCAATTCTTTCGAAAATTCATGTAGCATTCTTATTTGCTTTTTTTCTTGAAATTTTGCCAAAAAGTCCACATAAACATCATAAATTCTTCAGAAATTCAATCGATCTCGAAGCAAACATTTTTTAATAATCTTGGAAACAAAAAAACCTTGAAATGCCAGGGAATTTTAATGATTCAATTGACATTCTGGACTTGTATTTTACTACTTCTGATATTTCTCAATTAATTAAAAAATCGCCCCCATTTCAGTATTTTCGCCCCCAGTTTTGGTTTTTCAAATTGTCGCCCCCATTGGCCTGATTTTCGCCCCCTGGGGGGCGATTTCGCCCACTTTGGGAATCACCGCCCTAGACCATCAGGAATGTTCACTCTATGTAGCCACGCGTTGTATAAAATGAACCTGAAATGAGAAGAAGACAGTGGGCCGCCAAACTCCACAAAATAGCGGCCCGCAAATTTTAGTATTCTGTTTATAGCATTGTTGAGCATCATAGAGAGCATAATTTATATTCAGTTGTAAATATAGTTTCTTGTTACTATGCTAAGAAATAGAGAGATTCAATTTTTTTTTACCTGCACCAGCGAACTTCTTGAGTGAACAGCATTCAACATCTAAAATTTAGATTCTAAATTGTTCATTCTCTAATGCGATTTTCTTATCACCCTGCCCTGTCTTAACTAGAAGGTATAAGTAATGCAGAGACATCCCACATGCACTCTTGCATTACATAATAAGGTTGGACCCTGCTGCAATCAATGTCGTTATGCTATCCACTCCTGAGTTTATAGTTGATATAAAAATAATTTCGAAGAAGTGAAAAAGAATAGTACGAATCTACTTGTTAATGCTGCTACTATTACTATTACTACTACTACTACTACTACTAACTACTACTACTAATACTACTATCAAAAGTGCAATGAGTGATCGTTGGCTTCCCAGTCTTGTTAGTAGTTAGAGAGTTAGTATAGACTGGTAATAAGCCCTGTCGGTCCCCCCAGCACTGCGCGTAATCAACTGTTGTTAGATCATGCGACAGCGATTAAGCGTATGCTGGAGGCACGACAAATCAAGCGTTTAAATTAAAGTCATTAAAGCAATGGTATGATTATTCAGATCCTATTTTAGTTTAATTTTGTAAAGAAATGCTTTAATTCAAAACCTAGTTACTTTCAAATACTATTCCATTTACTATTTCACTAATTTTCGTTACTATATTTAATTTAGCTAATCTACAATTATAAAAGACTAAAATTGAAACTATTTAAACATATTTTCAGTATATGACGACGCTTGTTAAGCCATCGTCAAACCCATCACTCTTGGACAGGGAACATTATGGTACAGAGGATGGTTAAAAAAATATGAATTGAGATGAATGTAGCTTTAGAGTAACGATCAAATAAAATTTTTGAACACCACATCAAAATACGCCATCACAGTGTAACGAAAAAAAATTTCTCTGTGGTTGTGAAATATGATATTTCGTATGTTGAAAAACCATGCACACATTTGCGTGCATACACTTCAACCTCGTTTTACGTCCACCGTTGGCTCAGCAACAAAAAATTCTACCGCTAAGACAATGAGCAAACTAAATATTATTATATTTTTGTATATATTTATTGATTGAGATGTTTTAAAAAATAGAAAAGGGTTGAGTTTGCTTATTGTTTTGAAGGTAGAATTTTTTAAAATTCAGTTAATGGTGGACGTAAAAAAAAGGACAAGGTGTACTTTCTAAACGAAGACAACTTGCTCTTTACATTTTACCGGCGAAAAAAAAATGATTCATTTGATTCTACAGCAGTGAAATCCAACTTTGAGGTGCCACAGAACATTTGTGGGGTGTGAATTAAAGGTCGGTTCAACAAATAAATCTCACGAAGTAATAATTGAGCGGTGATGAAGAACAATTCGGCTAGATGTTGCTTTGGTACGGTTGCCTTCGTCGTACGCAAAACGAGAGAAATTAGAAAGTCGTAAATAATGTGAAATTGAAACGTGAAATTTCGCGTAATCATTCGATTTTCAGTGCTATAGAAAGTGTCTACACCTTTGCTTCCATCTAATGACTATTGGTCGATGATTTTAGATTTTTAAACTTGTCTCGGATTTTCTGAAATATCAGATTGGGTGCCACCCTGAAAAATGGTTTCAGGCAGACCTGTGGGTACTAAAATAGTGAGTGAGGATTGCAGATGCATTTCCAATTGTTGGATAATTTGTACAGCTAGGAGATATTGGCTTCGAACATCTAAGGAATTCTTAGAGTTGTCGTCAGCAAAATTGATAGGCTTTACACAGAATCCATTAAGCTAGTTTCTTGCTTGGCGCTTGAAAAGTTTTTCAAAAATAATTCAAAGATTCAACCAATATGTTGCCAGATGACGCATCCAGCTTAAACAATTGCGAATAATTGGCACCCGAGTTGGTCCAACTCGAGAGTCAAAAATCAAAAGTTTTCTCGCGGCTCCACGGCTTCCACAAATCAGGGTGGCCAGTGAATTACAGATTTTGAATTCCCGGTTTTCTCCCGGTTTTTTCCCGGAATTTTATTTTTTCCCGGTATTAAATTTTTACTTGAACTGAAAAATATATTCCCTTAATCGGTTCAGGACCTGATTGTAAAGGAAATTTTAATGACTTAGGATATATATCTACAATCTTCTCACATGATATAATCATGTAAAACTATAGTCAATGCCAAAGAAACAAAATTAAAATTGAGGAAGTGTTTTTTACAGTTACACAAAATTACAGTGTTTACAGAACCTATTTTTTAGGAATTCTAAAAATACCTATTCTTGGGATTAAACTAGTGGAAATTACACGATGTTACGTTTTGACGTCTATATAATCATTAGAACTCCTAGAGGATTCCCATAATGAATTGCTGAAGAATCCCCAATTAGAATTCTTGGAACAAACAGCAGTAGGAAATCCTGAAGAAATTCCAAAGATCGTTCTGAATGGAATTCAGCAGAAGCTCTGAGAGAAATTCAAGAACAAAAGCATAGACCAGCATAAACTCTTGCGGAAGACAAAAACACTCCTCCCAGAAAAAACTCTCGCCGGAATTCTAAAAAACAACTCCTGGAGAAATATTAACGCAAATTTTTGAGGAAATATTAGAAAAAAAAATCTTCGAAGATTTCCTGTAGGAACTCCAGTAGAACTTATCAAAAAACTAATATATGTTTGAATTTTCAATGAAACTCCTGAAAGAATTTCAAGAGGATCTTTTGATTAAAACTCTGAAATATTCTCTTAAGAATTGCAATTTCTAGTGTCAGTTTTTTTACAATTCCAATGAAACATATTATAGGCTTCTGTAAAAACTGTACGTGTACGTTTGCGCAACTGTAAAGCACTTCCACATTTCTTCTCCTTTTTAGTTTAACATCAAAACATAATTTTCACTAGGATTGATACAATATGTCTGATACTTGTGTTAAAATTTTAAAGATTTTTCTTATTGATTTCGGTTCAGATTCAGCCAATATTAACACACAGGCTTTCATGAAAAGTATTCAAACTTTTGATGGAGAGGAATGATATTACAGTTATAAGGATACTGTTGCGCTAACATGAAGCATATTGCTGAATTCCTTTGAGCAATCGCAAACTCCTGATGTTAGGTTAGGGATGGCTGAAACATTTTATTATGTTTAAATTTTGCATAATTTTGCAATTTTTTCACTCACAAATTTCAGTGTAAAGCTTTGGCTACATTGTTTTGTGTTCGTCTATCATGTTTCATATAATAGTATCGTTTGTTTTGGCTTCAGTTTAGTTGTAAATGTTGTTAAACTTCGGCACACAAACGACAATGACCTATTTACTTCATTTAGTCTGTATGTCATCAATTCCTTGTTGCTGTTAAAAGGGCAGTGCATAACGATTTTAATTTTTTAACAACTCAATATAACGCAAGCCGTATTTTCAATGCAAATTGTGTTAAACCAGGGGTTCCCAACCTTTTTGAGGTGGCGACCCCCTTTGAAAGTTGTCAAAACATCGGGGCCCACTGAAAATGTTTAGAAAAAATATGAATTAAATTAACTAAACCGAGTTTCAGGGTACAGTGACGTAGCCAGAAATACCTCTTCTTTATTATTCGATACTCATATTTCGCAAACAATGAAGTCATGTACATTCAATTTGAGTCGTAGCTGAAAAATTGTGGCGCAGCCGAAAATTTTTTTTTTGTCTCTGAAGGCGTTTTATACTGAAGAATTGTTCCTCAAATTGTGGCTTTTGGGGGTGGCGGTATTGGGGCCCATATAGCCGAGGCGGTAAACGCACGGGTATTCAGCATGACCATGCTGAGGGTGACGGGTTCGATTCCCGGTCGGTCCAGGATCTTTTCGTAAAGGAAATTTCCTTGACTTCCTTGGGCATAGAGTATCTTCGTGCCTGCCACACGATATACGCATGCAAAATGGTCATTGGCAGAGGAAGCTCTCAGTTAATAACTGTGGAAGTGCTCATAGAACACTAAGCTGAGAAGCAGGCTTTGTCCCAATGAGGACGTTACGCCAAGAAGAGAGAGAGAGGTATACAAAATTAAAAATTAGTGACACATTCTACCGTGACGTTACAACGTTTTGACGCATTCGTAGTCAGATTTTCCTCTATAACTCATAAAAACGAGCGTAAACCGCAAAATATTTTTTCATATTCGGATTCCTTGTAAAATTTCTTAAATATTTGACCTATTGAACATTTAGTTTTCATCAGAGATACGTGTTCAAAATGCGTATTTGTAGCGTGACGTTACAACGCGCTAGAATCCGACCCTCTCTAACGCGCTACCAACATCTTAAAAAATCTGCTCGGATTTTTATGATATTCTGATTTTTTTTTTCCACCATTGAAATTTATTGGTTTGTTCTTCAATTCAATGGAATAAAACATTTAATTTTCGGATTTGTTTTTGAATAATCGACTTTTACATTTCGTGACGTTACAACGCCCGTGCAGTTTCAAACAGGATTCTGCTCGCGTTGTAACGTCACGAAAATGCACATCATGTTAGAATCAGAATAATCAGCCAAATTTACCCGAATTTGTGAATATATCATTGCATTATCTTCACTGCTTCAAGGGGAACTTTATTCTATTGAAAATCCGTTTTGTGATAAATGGCTCGGAGGGCCAAGTTATTGCTATCAATAGTATGAATACTCTTTCATGAAGGTTAATGACACCGACACCCATCTTTGGTTTAGTATCACCCATATTCTTCTAGTTTTGTTCCAAAGACTAGCGCGCTGAGATCCATTATTTTGCACCGCAAGATATTTAAATTTTTCAGCATATAACTCATCACGCCGTCGAGATAAGGCACATTCTAGCGTGACGTTACAACGTATTTACGCATTCGTAGTCAGATTTTTCACTATTATTATTATTATTATTCACTATTCCGATATGTTTGACCTGTTTAACATTTAGTTTTCATTAGAAAAACTTGTTTAAAATGCGTATTTGTAGCGTGACGTTACAACGCGCTAGAATTTGACCCCCTCTACCGCGCAATCAACATCTTGAAAAATTTGCTCGGATTTTTATTTTAAACTGAAAATTTCTCCCACCATTGAAATTTATTGGTTTGTTCTTCAATGCAGTGAAATAAAACATATACATTTCGGATTCGTTTTTGGATAATCGACTTTTACATTTCGTGACGTTACAACGCCCGTTCAGTTTTAAACAGGGTTCTGCACGCGTTGTAACGTCACGAAAATGCAAATCATTTTTGAATCAGAATAATCAGACAAAATTGCCCGAATTTCTGAATATATTATTGTATTATTTTTACTGATCCAAGAGCAACTTTATTCTATAGAAAATCCGTTTTGTGATAAATGGCTCGAAGGGCCAAGTTATTGTTATCAGCAGTAAGAAAACTCCTTCATGAAGGTTAATGGTACCCATCTTCGGCCTAGTACCACCCATATTCATCTCATATTGTCCCAAAGACTAAACCGTTGATTTTCATTACTTCGCACCGCCAGATATTTAGATTTTGTTGCATAAAACTTATCACGCCGTCGAATTAAACATTTTTTCAATAATTTATGCAATGTCATTGATTCAATTGAAAACGCTTTAAGATGTGCGAGCAGTTATTGAACCAAAAACATACCTGAGGATCTGCATACCACATAGGGACATCAATTTCTGTGATTCCAGAGACAAATAGACCTAATTCTGACAAAAAAAACCATCCTATGTCAGAGTCATAATTACTTAAAGGGTTAGTGTCTTTGGCAAAGTTGTTTGATAAGTCAAAAACTTACAGCTAATTTACTATTGGATGTGAGATTCAGACACACTGGGCGACGCTTATTAAAAGTTTACAATAGTTTAGAATTTCTCAAAAAGTTTTCAACAAAATTTGATTAGTTGAGAAACTATTTTTTGGCCAAATCTTTGGGCACTTTATAAGAAGTTACAACATGTTGAATATTTTTTGAATAAATATAAAGTGCATTATTTTTCAAAATTTCAACTACCACTAGTCAGTTAGAAACTTGTACCAAACGGCTTTTAAACTGAAAATTTTTGACAAGATAAACAACTTTTCCAAAGACATCAACATTCTAAAAGTCTAAAATCTAAGTAATTAGAGTCCCGTGATATATGAGTTTCAATTTCGTTGGTGTTACGCCTGTTTGTCGGTGATTCTTGTTATATCAAAAATAGATGTAACACTGATGTAATATCCATCCCATATAATATTTCAAGATCCAGACAGTTGGTGTCCTCGACAAAATTGTTTGGCTGGTCAAGAACTTTCAGTTGATGGGCCGTATGATTTCATATCCTTCCACTAGGAGGCGATAGAGGGCATAAACATTTTTAGTTTTACTTAACTCAGGATCGTGATTAATTGGAAAGATGGTTGCTTCATTAAAGTTGTTTGGTAGATCACTAGACTTTCAGTTTAATAGCCGTATGGCAGTGGTGGAAAGCATCATGCGCTTGACGTGTTTTTTGGTTCGCATCAAACACAATCTTTGCTCACGCGCTCGCGAACCTTAAAACAGAGAACGGTTCACGATTTCCCGGATCGACGAACCAACACAAAACAAATGTCGAACGAGCAAAATCGCAGTTGGTTCGCCAGAAGGATCACAATGTAGAACGCTTGGTTTTTTGCCATTTTTTGTACACTTAAAGGTAATTAGTTGGGTGTTTTTTGATTATACTGGTCAGGTACTAATCCAATAAATAATATCGACGAAAAATATTACCAAAATTTGATTTCATTACAGAAATATCGGCCGCGAACCTCTAAAATAAAAAAGCATCGCGCTTGCAAAAGATGCGATGCACTCGTTGGCGTTCGTGTCGTACGATCGTGTGCCGCAGACGTACGAACACCATCGCATAGCAAAGGTTTGCGATGCGATGGCATTTTTTTGTAGCGCGTAAGCACACGTTCGCGATCAATTTCCACCACTGCCGTATGGTATTAAATTCTGCCACACAGTGGTGATAGTTGCAAATTTTCAAAAGCATGCCAATTTTATTAATTACCCAAAACACATTCAACAAGCCGTAACTTTTTATAAAATATATCAAAAATTCTCAAATTTTGACTGATAGTTCCTCATCTTGTTATCTGTAATTTCTACAATTTTGGACTTGATTGGTTAGCTCTACACAAAGATGGAGCGCTTTAAGCAGAATTATATTTTTGACTGTGTTCTATTAACTCTTATATCTAAGGAATAAGTGAATCAAGTTAAATTAAATTTTGAGAGTTAAGAATTACATGTTGATCTTTGATTACAATTTGGTTTGAATACAATATGTCCAAAGTGAAAAAAGTTCCAACTTGTAGAATACTTTTCAAGAAATTCTAATCCCTTGCCTGCTTTTGCAAAATGGAAACTAACGTCTTCTAGTGGCAAAATCTCGCATCTATTGGTAAACAAACTGCAAGTCCTTTACTTACCAAACAACTTTGCCGAAGAAATCGTATTTCTATGAAAAAGGGATCCTGGATGTATGAAATTTAAAATTTGTAAGTTCTCTAGCGCCGCCTGTTGGTGGAACTTTAAATCAAACTATCCATCAACTGTAAGTCTTTGACCAACTTAATAACTTTGTAATTTCGTCAGTATTTCGTCCGTTGACCACTCATATCACAGAAATTTTCGGTTTGAGTGGTATTAGAATACGATTAAAAAATTTTACAATATCGCACTACAATTACATCGTAGATTTTGGCCTAACACCATCTCCCCCGTCGTCCTTCAAAAATCTACGTAGTTTATTAACCGGCAATAGTACGCAATTTATAAACGATATCTCGAAAAAAAGCTCATACACAACGAGAATGAAACTGTTTTGAATATAGAACTACTTTTGTCCAATTCAGAAGCCGTCCAATCCAGAAAGATTTGGTCTTTTCCACAGAACTTTTTTTCGTGACGTTACAACGCAAACTTCAACCAGGTGAAACTCAGGCTTCCGTGAACCGATTTTATTTTTTTAAGTCTCATTTGAAAGATCTTTTCGAGTACAAAGAGCATACAAAATTTCATATTTGTAACGTTTTCCGTATTTGAATAAAATTTGAAAATGTTGATTTCTCGTGACGTTACAACGCAATAAAAACCCATACTATGATCAGCCATATTTCAGAGTTGTAAAGCCTTCCGATTAAAAATCTTTTTATGCTAAAAAATCTTCATACATTTATCTACAAATGATGGAAGACTTTTGAAAAATCAGTGTGTTGGTGTTTAAAATACGACAGTTTGGATGAAAAGTGTGCCTAAATGACTTAAAATCACGATTTTAATGTTAATCTTAATCGTCGTTCAATTTATATTTATTGTCACACTAATATCATGTCGAATACATTTTTGGATGACAAAAATAATGTAGAATGCGATAAAAATGTCAAATATGCCATAACTCAACTTTGAAAAATTGGTATTGATGATACGGGGCCCGTAGAATGTGTCTAGTATAATTTGCACAAAATTGAATAAAAATTGAACAATTATTTTTGGTAACATCGCGGCCCCCCTGGACTGGCCCCCCAGGGGGCCGCGGACCACCGGTTGGAAACCCGTGTGTTAAACCAACAGCAAGCTGTGCACTACAGATTATTCTCATGGAGAATAACAAAAAGTTGTTAATAATTAGAAATAATAGATCAGTACGGAATCAATCCAAGAAATGCAAGATTTTCCCGGTGGCAATCTGGATTCCCGTATATTTCCCGGTTTTTTCCCGATGATTCTGAATTCCCGGTTTTTTCCCGGTTCTCCCGGTTTTCCCGGTTCGCTGGCCACCCTGACAAATAGAAGTCGTAGCACGTTGTAGCTATAATACCAATTGATTCATACATGCAATATGCATTGCATGTCTC